>NC_134571.1:25474282-25800116 GCF_050947875.1 Dermacentor variabilis
AAAAAAGAATTTGAAATGAAGTTAACACCGATCTAATTTTTTTAATTATTTCCCGGCAAAACTAAAAATATGTGCGTATAAATGAAGTTATATTTTGCAACTTACTTTTCTTTATAATAAAAACTTAAAGAGCGCTAAAAACCCGAAGGACGTAGAAAAATAAACACCACACGCGCTCATAGCGTGTGATGTGTTTTACTTTTTCTACGTCCTTTGTGTTTTTAGCGCTCCAAGTTTTTAATATAATGCGTTACCAACTAGCCCATCTATCCATCCTCTTACTTTTCTTGCTTTACCTAAAGCCCCTCCATACACGTTAAAGCGGCGGTGGCGCGTGGATGCAGGGGCTTTAGCTTTACCTAGCGACAGGTCGATAACGCGCCAGATGCATGTCATGCGTCAGACACGTCGCCGTAGAAAGCGTGGCCGGCTACGCATGTGAGTGTTGGCCTTGATACGATCTCGACCGGGTGAGGTTTGTCTTCACGGCAAGAATCAGGAAACGACGCAGAAGGCGGGCATCGTTATGATGAAAAAAAAAAGTAGAAAAGAATGCACTCACTACATTGGTACATGGTTGTGACTCTGTCCGAGTCTCGAGCGGTTCTGATTAACACGGGGCCCACGACGGCCTTAAATAAACCCTCGCGGTCTTGTGGTAGTCGATGTCCTGGAAAACTTGGGGCACCTGTGGAAGTATCAGCACCTTCGTCAGGTTCTGCAGTCGACGAGTTCCTGCCCCTCGGGTCTTCGTCCTTCCCTTTGTGTCTGCTCAGGGCGTAAAGGGGTAACGCTTTTTTGGGGAAGAGAGCAATCATCTCGTCATGGGAACGCACGCCAGAACGTTTTTCACACTTGACATGTCGATCACAACAGCCTGTTCGGCGGCCCATCTGCCTGTTTTTCTTTCTTTGGATTTAGCCTGTCCTCTTCTTTTCTTTTTTTTTTTTTTGGACTCCCGCGTTCCCTCTGCCCTACGACACGGCACCACTGCACTATTGGACTACGGCAATTCGAGAAATTTTGTTTGACAGTCTGCGACGCGTTTCGAGCAATTAGGCTTACGGCACGGAACCTAGACTTGTGACGCTGTTAGCGAAAGACAGCTCAGCGGCCATGCCGCAGTTAGTTTGAGTTAATGACTCACACTGGGGGATGTTTGCGACGCTTTCTGTGAGTCCCACATTATTGCAACTAAGTTGGGAAATTTTTGGGCGCGCTCGCGCCGCGCCTGGTGTTGTGACGCAGTTCGCGAAAAGCAGCTCGGCCGTGTGGCACAGCTAGTTTACCGTGTACAGAACCTTACTGGGGCAAGTAAGTGACGCTTTCTCTGACCTCAAGCATCATTTTAGTTTCATTACTTTTTGAGATACTTTTTGATAAACAACACGTCTGGCGTTTATCAGTTAGCGAAAAGCAGCCTGGCCATGTGATGCAGTTTCCTCGCATCTACTAAATCTTACTGGGACAAGTTCTTGAGGCTTTAGCTGACCCCTTACATGATAGTAATTAATTTTGTTACATTTTCGGATAATTTTGAGGCACACTCGCCGCTCCTGTTGTGACGCAGCGAAAAGCAGCTCGGCCGTGGTGGCAAAGCTAGTCTGGCAAGTACTGAACCCTAGCGGGAAAAGTTTGCGACTCTTTTCATGGCCCTCCAACAACACACACCTTCTTTCGGCACTCACGCTTGTCGAAAACGCGACAAGCGATTGCCGTGAGTGATAACACGGCCGGCAGTGTGTTGCTTGCGCCGGCAGAACGCGCAAGAGATAACGCCAAGGAGCCCAAACATATGGCACTTGTAGCTCGAAAATTCTGTCTGCTGAGCGACTGAAAACGGTCTTTGCACCCAAGCATTTGTCTCGAGTGAGAGTAGAAGGAATTCTGCGAGCGTCCAGTATGGTCTGGTTGAGATCCTGTGTTGCGGTCACCTCTGTGTACACGTAGCGTGCTATCGTGTCGGTTGAAGCCAAATTCTGTTCGAAACGCGCTGTTGCCCGTCTATTTGTGCTCTTAAGGTGCAGGAAACAAGGCCCGGGAATTGGGGGGATGGTTGGAAATTTGATGTTTTCGCGATATGTACGGTATTGTTTGGGATGAGCGGGGCATTTTAGACGCCATGTATGTAGAAGCGAACTGCTCCTGTTTGTGATGCCGCCTATTCACCACTTTCGTCTCTATATACGCATTGTTCCTATAAGTTGTTAATACCAAAGTGACACATGCTTGTAATTTACCTTTTTCAGCTGACTTCGTCCGGTGGAGCTTCGTACGGTAACTACTGCTGCTTAGCTAGTGCCACAACGTTGGATGAATGCACAAAAAGCACGGAACAAGCATTTATATAGAGTAAAACATTTCATCATTTCACAAGGCGTCTTATTTATGAAATTGCACGTGGCACATATTCCATGGAAGCTTGTAAAGATCGTTCGCAATCATTTTAATAATAAAACGATTCCGCACCAGCACCGCGCGCGGGTGAGCAGTAGAAGCAAGAAAGCAAATGCCGCGGCGATCAGCGCAGCCGGTATAACGCGTTTCAGCTAACGCTCAAAACGCGCGCGCCCACAACCGAAATCGGAAGTATGGTTCACGTATTAAAGGGCCCCTGAAACGGTTCGGACAAATTTTGTGGACGCGTAGGGTACAGCTTAAGTAGAACATTCGCACCACAATTTAAGTGAAGCGTTACGTATTAATGGAGCTACAAGCGATTAGAAGTTACCCTCCTCCCCAGCCACGCTTTTCCTCCTCAACTCGTTCGCCGAGCGAGCGGGGCTAAGCTCCGCCTTCACTGGTCCTGCGTCACGATGCGACGTCACATCGTCCACTTCCGGTTGTTTTGGAGCCCGCCCCCGCCTGCGCGAAACTTCTCCGCTAGCCGCTTGGCTGTCGACCCCAAGCTAGGTACCCAAGCGAGAGCTATCGAAGCAGCGTGCGTTGCGAGCATTCTGTCGAAGCGCCGAACGTGTCTGGTATTCCGTTAACCACAGGCAAGCTGGTCATTTCGGCAAATGACTGGAGGCATAAACTCAAGCTGATGAAGGAACTTTGGCGTAGACGTACGTGAGCGGCCTGATCGGTCTGCACGGTCCAGACACTTGTTGGCGCAGCGCTTAACCAGCCAAACAAAGCGCTAATATTGCTCTAACCAAGTGTAAAACATTTTAAACATTTATAAAAACAACGTGTTGATGATTACACTCCTGCGAAATATACGCACCAGCAGCAAAGAATACGCTTCGTTGCTGCTACTGTGTATGGTTGAGCTCTATGCCACCAGGTGGCTGCACCGTGCAGACCATTCACATTTGCCCTTCTGCTCATCTCGGCTCATCCCGTTACGGCACAGTCAAGCGGCCAGACCCTGTCCCCTTGCGCTTATGTTTGCCCTAATACGGGACTCGCGAAACGCTATTGCGTTAGTAATCTTCCGGTGTAAAGTGACGGCCGCAAACGCGCAAATCCTGGCGCCGATCGTATAGCGGCAGTCCGATGCGCAGCTGCCAGTTCGCTCGTACGCTGCCTTGCAGAGGGACACGATTCGCAGCTTGACATATTGCCAGTCGCTACGTTTGCAGTCCACAAGGCAACAAAGTCGAATCATAGTGCTCGCGAAAAGACTGAGACCAACTCTGACCGCGGAGCTCTCGTCAAAATGGAGTACGTTGTAACACAAGCAGACGACACTTGCTGTGTGCCGGAAGTGCTTAAGTGTACTGAAAAATTGTTCTTGTGCATTCTCTTTATGCTTTATTTTTATAAAAACAAATTAACTAACATTCAAACTATTACGAAGATCATTTGTTTACCATAAAGTTGGAAAAATTATCGATCACGCGCCCTGGTCAGCCAATCGGATAGCTCGCCCTACTGACGTCATATGGGTGATTTCGGTCATATGGGTAGGGGCGGCTTAAAATTCCGCCGAGCAGTGCGCTGCGATCGGCAGCGATGTGCATTTTTAAAACTTTATAACAAATTACACGCTTTACGCAGAGCACTTAGATGTGTCAATTAATGTTCAGAAGGACCTACTCTAACGACTCAGTACGTTTGTAGAAAATCGTCAAAAGCGTTTCAGGGTCCCTTTAATGTCGGCGGCATGGTGCGCAGTAGTCAATTCGGCCGCTGGGTTCTATGGAACTGTCCACTCTTGTTGGATCCTTTCTCTTTCCATAATCACTGAATGCCAAGTCTTTTTTTTAAAAATAAATATGTACAACTTCTAATTTACGTAGATCTGTACAGCTTAAGTATTATAGCCTGTATTTAGAGGGAACATGGGCCTTTGTCAAGCCGCGCTCTGTGGGCTCTCTGCCCATGTTCCTGACTGCCTAATCATGATGTCGAATAAACCCGTTTTGCGTATAATGCGGCGTCGACGTCCCGCGTCGGCATCCAGCGTCGTTTCGGCAAAACGATTTCGGACCCCCCGATATATACCCAGGCCCTCCATGTGGCGCAAGAAACTTGCTGCACGAATTGTTCAAGCTAAAATACGTAGAAAAATCGTAAAGTACGCCTTACAAGCTACAGACATGATAGTGTCGGATTGCAATTTGCCTATAAATGATTCTACTACGCGAATGCGTGTGCGAGTGTCTCGGGGACCACGGAGCGGTGCGCCCGGTTCCTGGCAATACTTCCAAATGGCACTCGCCTACGCCGCATCGACCGCATCGCTGCCGACGCATGATGCCGCGTTTCTGCGACAAAGCCCGCCTTCGTGCATAGCGTTTGCGACCAGCGGTTCCCGGTAAACAGACAGTTTTAGTTTAGCGTACGCAACTATAGCGTAGGCTATACGCTATAAGCGTACGCTAAGCAGCGCACGTTTTCTACAATTTTAGTTGGCCGACGATATCTTCGGATCTCTGAGGCCATGTGCCTCGGTTGCGGCTATTTCGCGCCTGTAGCGATAGGTGGCGCTGACATCTCGAACGTTTCTTTTGTTTGGCTTCGACTCGTTCGAAACGAGAAGCGATCTCCAAAACACAACGAAGTTATCCATAATACTCAGTCGTCGAAGCGACCTGAGACTAAGCGAAAGCCGTTTACACAGTCACTTGCTACGAACGAAGCGCATTTTCCGGGACCGCCGCCATGTTACCCGCAAACTCCGCAAACCACGCAAAACCACTAACGCTAACTCGTTTGCGTTGCGTACGCCCCCTATTTCGTTTAGCGTTCAGCGCATGCGCAGTGACGACCCGCTGTTTTTTAGCGTACGCTATACTAAAACTGTCCAACATTAGACAGTTTTAGTATAGCGTACGCTATTCCATTGCGTACGCTAAAATATAGCGGGTCGTCACTGCGCATGCGCTGAACGCTAAACGAAATAGCGGGTATAGCGGGCGTACGCAACGCAAACGAGTTAGCGTTAGCGTTTTTGCGGGGTTTGCGGAGCTTGCGGGAAACATGGCGGCGGTCCCGGGCTGCCCACTTCGAATTGAATTTGGCGTTGCTTTAGTAAAATGCACTTCGTTTGTAGCAAATGACTGTGTAAACAGCTTTCGCTTAGTCTCAGGCCGCTTCGACGACAGAGTATTATGGATAACCTCTTGGTGTTTTCGAGATCGCTTCTCGTTTCGAACGAGTCGAAGCCTAACGAAAGAAACGTTCGAGATGTCAGCGCCACCTGTCGCTAAATGCGCGAAATAGCCGCAACGACGGCATATGGCCTCTGAGATCCGAAGATATCGCCGGCCAACTAAAATTGTAGGAAACGTGCGCTGCTTAGCGCACGCTATATTATAGCGTATAGCGTACGCTATAGTTGCGGACGCTAAACTAAAACTGTCTATTACGGTCACGTACGCTCGTTGCCGGGAAGCGTGAAAAGCAGTCGGGCATCTTTGAATGTTATCACGTTCCTCTTAAAGGGCCCCTGAAACGGTTCGGACAAATTTTGTAGACGCGTAGGGTACAGCTTAAGTAGAACATTCGCACCACAATTTAAGTGAAGCGTTACGTATTAATGGAGCTACAAGCGATTAGAAGCTACCCTCCTCCCTAGCCATGCTTTTCCTCCTCAACTCGTTCGCCGAGCGAGTGGGGCTAAGCTCCGCCTTCACTGGTTCAGCGTCACGATGCGACGTAACATCGTCCACTTCCGGTTGTTTTGGAGCCCGCCCCCGCCCGCGCGAGACCGCTCCGCTAGCCGCCTGGCCGTCGACCCCAAGCGAGAGCTATCGAAGCAGCGTGCGTTGCGAGCATTCTGTCGTAGCGCCAGTGGCGTAGCAACAGGGGGGGCCGGGGGGCCGTGGGCCCCGGGTGCAAGAGGCCAGCGGGGGGGGGGGGGGTGTCATACACGTCTGAAGACACCCCTCTTTCCGCCAGCTACCCCCGGAGGGGGTGACAGAAGACCTATGGGCCCCGGGTTCCAGACGACCTAGCTACGCCACTGCGTAGCGCCGAACGTGTCTTGTATTCCAGTAACCACAGGCAAGCTGGTCATTTCGGCAAACGACTGTAGGCATAAACTCAAGCTGATGAAGGAACTTTAGCGTAGACGTACGTGAGCGGCCTGATCGGTCAGCGCGGTCCATACACTTGTTGGTGCAGCGTTTAACCAGCCAAACAAAGCGCTAATATTGCTCTAACCAAGTGTAAAAGATTTTAAACATTTATAAAAACAACGTGTTCATGATTACACTCCTGCGAAAAATACACACCAGCAGCAAAGAAGAATACACTTCGTTGCTGCTACTGTGTATGGTTGAGCTCTGTGCCACCAGGTGGCTGCACCATGCAGACCATTCGCATTTGCCCTTCTGCTCATCTCATGGCTCATCCCGTTACGGCAAAATCAAGCGGCCAGACTCTGTCCCCTTGCGCTTGCGTTTTCCCTAATACCGGACTCGGGGGAAACGCTATTGCGTTAGTAATCTTCCGGTGTGAAGTGACGGCTACAAACGCGCAAATCCTGGCGCCGATCGGATAGCGGCAGTCCGATGCGCAGCAGCCAGTTCGCTCGTACGCTGCCTTGCAGAGGGACACGATGTCGCAGCTTGACATATTGCCAGTCGCTACGTTTGCAGTCCACAAGGCAACAAAGTCGAATCATAGTGCTCGCGAAAAGACTCTTACCGCGGAGCTCTCTTCAAAATGGAGTACGTTGTAAGACAAGCAGGTGACACATGCTGTGTGCCGGAAGTGCTTAAGTGTACTGAAAAATTATTCTTGTGCATTCTCTTTATGTTACTTTCTTTTCATAAAAACAAATTAACTAACATTCCAACTATTACGAAGATCATTTGTTTACCATAAAGTTGGAAAAATTATCGATCACGCGCCCTTGTCAGCCAATCGGATAGCTCGCCCCACTGACGTCGTATGGGTGATTTCGGTCATATGGGTAGGGGCGGCTTAAAATTTCGCGGAGCAGTGCGCTGCGATCGGCAGCGATGTGCATATTTAAAACCTTATAATAAATTACACGCTTTACGCGGAGCACTTAGATGTGTAAATTAATGATCAGAAGGACCTATCCTAACGACTCAATACGTTTGTAGAAAATCGTCAAAAGCGTTTCAGGGTCCCTTTAAAGGCGAAGCTTAAGCGTCCTCCGAATTTTTCTGGCACGAGAGCTGCCCCGAGAAACCGGTACGCTATCTGAATGAGCACTTACTTACGAATGTTTAAGCGACTATTTTGCACTGAGCAGACTAACTATATGCGCGCTCAAAAGTGTAAAGAACTAGAGACAGCTGTCGAAATTAGCAGCAACGGCCCTAACAGTGTCCCCGGTCAGCGTTGTCTGTTTCGGAATTTAATTGATATAGATATCATAAAGCAATATTAATGTTACACTTTCGCTATCCTATAGAGGCACCAGATGACGTGGCGCAGTGAAAGCGCACCCATCACTCTCAACGTTGCAATCATCAGCGCAGATTCTTGCTGTTGACATGGCCAAAATGTAAATTTACAAACACGATTTGTTTATGCTATCAGGAATTTATTCATTATGGAGAAGCCAAATGATCGACAGACATGCCGAGCCATCTTACTCGACAAGGTCTTTTTTTCAAGAAGAGGCTGTTCAAATGCGTAGTGTGGTCACTACTTTTCATCCAGTTCCCGAATGCATTTCGCATCTAGACGAGCGTTAGTTCTTTCATTGGACTGCGTAGCATTCTGTGCATGTTTTCCATGCATGTCCAAATGTAACAATTTTCGAATGGCACTATTCATAATTTGGCGTGGTGCAATGGCAAGATGCTGGTTTCGGAATGATCAGATGGTAAGTTCAAATCCCCAGCTAGCAAAAATTTTTGCACAAATCTGCATAGCTCTAAAGAGGTCCCTATCAATTTTTGATGAAATATTGATCAAGAACTACAGGGCATCCAACAACAGATCGTCCCGAAATGCGACAGATTGAAATTTCCTGTACTTTTTCAACTGGATCTGGATTGCATTCTTGCACTGTTACAATGGCCTATAATGCGTCCTCTCTATCGACACGCCCATTAAATGCGGCGCGGCACTGCCACTTTCTTCAGCACTCCCATGAGCGCTCTTACTACATAGGTGTCCAGTCTGCCTCATTTTGATCGTCCATATCTTTTTCTGCTAGTACATTGTTTTAACCAGCTAAACCAGTGTTTTACTAATTTCAGGAGCCTTAATTCCTACTCATCCCCGAGCTTCTAGGTTGCACTTTGCAGGGTTTTTGGTCACATGGCCATGGCATGCCTGCAACATTATGGCTAATGCGGCTCTCACACTGGTGCACCTGGCTCAGTTTGCCAGAGAAAGTGCTCGCAAGGATCCTCCTTCAACTGCTTCAAAACAACACAAGTGATCATGTGCAGGTGACTACTATGTGCCTGCATAAAACACTGACAAAGGCATGTGCCATTGCAGCATATTTTTTTTATTTCAAACACGGCACCAATCACTCTTCGCGTAGAAAAAAAAAAAAAAGGAACAAGAACGCGGATGAGTCAAAACTCAAGGAAATCAACTAGGCGTTGACTCAGGGACAAAAGGTCCCTAGGTTGCAGCCAATAACAGACCTCGCAATTGCAAGGGACAGGCTTCAACTGGATGTCGTTATACAAGACCTTCGTGCGACCGCATGTCGTGTGGGCGCGACCATTGTACAAAAGGCGTCTCCAAGTGTCCAGCAAGGCTGGACTTTCGTGAAAGGGCATGTCCTCAAGCATACTCACGGCACACAGCTTCCTTCAAGTGTTGCCATGCGCATTCAGGGAATGCAAGTGCACCAGCACCAGCTTCATACCACACAGATTCATAGAATGTGCCATAAGCAGGAAGCCTGTGCTACTTTTTACTGTAAACACGAAGTCAGCTTATGCACTTTTCTTGTCAAGCACTTTTGCTGCATTATCTAGCAACCTACCTTGTTTGCTGAACTGTTCCACAGTGTACCTGTGAGTCTTTCCTAAAACAAGGGAAACACAGAGGGCCCACAATGTGCCCCTCCCAAAGCCACTAGACAGGTATACTGCGATTTCCAATTAAAAACGTCCAGCTGCTGTCATGACCCTTCGATATAAAGACATGCATTCCAGTGAAAGCACCCACACACACCAACAGCTATGACCGACAATGTTACAGCCTTTTGAAGACTAAGATCAATATGATAATTTTTACAAGAACATTCCTAACGGAAATTCTATTGCTGCCAATATTCATAACAAAGTGTGCATCACTAGGAAAAGATTTTACTGCATTTCTACACCTTTAATATTGCTTTTTTAACTGAAGCACTTCTCCAAACTTTGCTAAAAAGTAAAGTCACTCTCTCTGCTGTTGTCATAAATGAAATCTCGCTGCAGGAAAGGTACATATGATTCAGTGTAACACGTTTCTACTGGTACACCAATTCAAACCATTTCAACGTCCATGCCAATGGACGTCTCACAAATGGCTCCAATATTTAACAGCAGTCACAGATGCTGTCTCTTTTGCCACAGGCTGGTGCTTGCCCACACAACTGTCCCAATACGGACATCCTGACGTCGCAGCACACAAGGCAGACTGTTCAGCACACCTGTTCATACCAGAGGTAGGCCATCGCACTGAGGCATGACAGTGTCGGTGGTACCTAAGACATACACCCAGCAAGGGGTCCTTTGTTCTGGCATGCCACAGTACAGTCCATTTTTCAATGCCAAGGAGAAAATAACAAAAAAAAAAACATGTATACCCCGTCCTAAACACTTGAACAATCCCACCCTTGGTGTTCATAGTCTGAAAAGGAAACCGTCCTTTTATTCTGCAGCTTCGGCGCTTTTAGCATCGTCCGATGACACCAAACACTCACAGCCACATATGGTGCCATGGTCGAGAGGAGCAAGTTTGAAGATGATTTCTACGACGGCGGTAGTTTTCCTCTCTCACTGTGTGTGGGCTGGGCCTGGTGCCACACTGAGAGCAGAGGAGGTCGTCTTTGCCTGTGCCTGTGGACCACGCCTAGCAGAGGCACTGGATGAGGGGGGGACTTGCATGGCACGGCCGGAGACCCCGGGGTCATTCCTCTGGCCGTACGTGATTGACTGACGACTGTGGCGGTTGGAATGCGGTGGCCAAAGGAAAGCGCTCGTGGCAAGCAGCACGGAAAAGTGCCAGCTCCGCTTCACATGAACCCATGTCCCCTTTGGTCAGGCACTCAAGTGTTCGCAAGCAGTTCTGTGCAAAAACGAGTGCAGAATTTCATAAAGTGAAAGAGCACGAAAAATTATTTCTCGCAGTACCTTGACAGGTTGTGGGAAAAAAATGTTACAGTGAGGCTAGGGCCAAATGCTCATAAGAAGTACATGTCTAAATCAACCATTTCGAAGATTCCAAAGAACAAGGAAAAGATTGCCAGCTCTGCCTCCGACTCGACGAACAGAAAGCGCCTGCGGAAGGCCATCTATGCGGACGTAGAGGATGCGCTGATTAAGTGGTTTGCGGACGCAAGGGCTCGCAACATTCTAATAAGTGGACTGATGATGCTGCGCAAAGCCAAAAAAAAAAAAATATAAATAAAATAAAATAAATTAACTTTGTGTTCCTGCTAGATTTTCCTAACTTCTGCCCAGGCAAGTAAAATGCCATAGGGACAATAGAACTTTCTTGCCAGCTGCAACTAGCTTGCAATAAACTGACTACTTTTTTAACACTTAGAAGGCATGCTTTCCTTCTGCCGTATTCTAGCCATGAAATACTTCTCTTGCTTAAGTTGTTTTTTCACGCAATCTATGCAATGTTACACTAGTCAGAAGGATAAAAGGGAAAATAAAACTGAATACGTACTGAAGGACAGTACACCTCACCTCAATAGTGACTCCCTCCAAGTCATTGTTTAGTGATGTCACCATCTGAAGAGCTTGCTTCTGCGTGGATGTGTCCAGGAAGTACATCATGCGGCAGCCTAATGAAGGCAACGTATAATAACATGCTAAGACAAGCTGCAAGCTTCAAATAGGAATACACAAAGTCTAGAAAAGTGGACAATGAGCAAGAAAATAATTGTGGTGCTACACACACACCTTCAAGCAAGTGTGGGAATGAGCGTGAATGCTGAGCCAGGAACTCTTCATTCAGCTGCTGTGCATTCTTTGACTGGTACAGTTCAGCCATCTCTTTCTCCAGCACAGTCACAATAGGCCCTGGGAGGTCCTTCCTTTGGGAGACTGCAAAAGGCAGCGGGCAAACAGACTTGACTTTTCGCAGACCTTGTGAAGATGAAACCAAATAAAGCTATGCCATTGTCTTGTCTAGTGATAAGTCGAGCCCACATATAACGGCTCTATTAAGACGAACTTTAACTTAAAACGAACGAGAGCCATGCGATCGTCAAAATATACATTTCAATGGCATAAAATCGCACATATAACGAACATCATTGAGCCCTGCCTATCGGTTACAGCGAACGGACAGTGTAAACTCGCCGCCTCGATGCAAAATAATGACGATCTCTGCTGTTTCGGCGCGCACGCTAAGGCGACGGCGAAGGTTCAGAAGGTTATTGTTTTCTGGCCGTTACCGCGAAGCAGGCCTCTCCACACTACTCTCCATGCTTTATCGCTTCCGTGCTTCCTTCTAGTCAGGCCCGAGTTGTAATTCAGGTGGCGGACGGGAATGTCGTGCCTGCAGCGATCACGAAATGAAAAGTGCCGAACATGGAAACGAACAGAGCAATTTTGAAGGAAGTTTCTCAAGGTACTAAAAACTGAGAGTTGGTAAAGAAGTACACATCTAAATCAACCATTTCGAAGATTCCAAAGAACAAGGAAAAGATTGCCAGCTCTGCCTCCGACTCGACGAACAGAAAGTGCCTGCGGAAGGCCATCTATGCGGACGTAGAGGACGCGCTGATTAAGTGGTTTGCGGACGCAAGGGCTCGCAGCATTCTAATAAGTGGACTGATGATGCTGCGCAAAGCCAAAAAAAAAAAATAAATAAATAAAGTAAAATAACTTTGCGTTCCTGCTAGATTTTCCTAACTTCTGCCCAGGCAACGGCTGGCTACATCGATTCAAAGCATGGCATGAGATTGTTTTAAAATCAATTGCTAGAGAGGTGGCTTTCGGTAAGTGACCAAGACGTTGCCACTTGGCTTGTAAGAAACCGAGCCATTACAGCAAGCTATACGGAGCAGCACTTGTATAATACAGATGAACCTGCGTTATTTTATTGGATGCTGCCAGACAGGACGCACGCCATGAAAGGCGACTCATGCGCTGCAGGCAAACACAGTAAAGTGTGCGTTACAGTACTTCGGTGCGACCGATGTGAGCCCTTTGTAATCGGAAAATCAAAGTAGCTGCCTTGCTTTCGGAGCTGTGTACCTATGCGCTACAGGCACAATACTAAGGTGTGGATGATGTGCAATTTATTTGCAGAGTGGCTGGGCAAGTTTGACCGTGACATGCAGAAGCAAGGAAGGCATGTGCTGCTCGTGCTTGACAACTGCTTAGCGCACAATGCGCGAACTTCTCTGAAAGCAGTTACTCTACTTTTCCTGACGCCCAATACCACTTCAAAAGTGCAGATGATTGATTTGGGCATAATAAGTGCATTTAACGCATCATATAGGTGCCGCATTGTGGAGCGCTTGCTCATCGCTGTTGAATGCCCGGAAGCCAATTTGCCGCTTCAAGTTTCACTGCACTCTAAAAACAGTTGCACCCTTTGGGGTGTATATTTGTCCCACAACAATAATCGTCATCTGTATTGCGAGCCCGGTACTTCCCAGCCACGAATGGCATGCGTGTTATCAGTGTGATGCAGCATTCTCGCCAGGAAAGTAGCGAGCGCCAAGTTTTCAAGAAAGGAAACGCAAGCAAGGCAGATGACGATAATTGTTGTGGGACAAATATACACCCCAAAGGGTGCAAACTGTTTTTAGAGTGTGTATTCAGCTGTCGAGATGGTGAAGTGGCCTGGGCAGAGGTGACGGCCGCTTGCATGCGGAACTGTTTACGCAAGGCCAGCTTCATCGACGCAGTGCCTGGTGCCATCCTGATGCTTCTGAAGATGATCGGTCCGCCTGCGATTTGTGGCAGCGCGTCGACTCCGACATGGGGGGCTACGACACCGATTGGAATGACTTTACCGTATTTACTCGCATAATGTTCGCACTTTTTCTCTTTAAAAAATTGACGCCAACTCAGGGGTGCGATCATTACGTGGGCTAAATTTCCCACGAAAAGAAAATTTCTTTCTTCATCCCGCATTTGCAGCAGGATGACAAGCAGACAGCTGCCGCTGTCAGTGCGGGACACCAAAACAAAAATGGCAGCCGGCAGAGCAAGCCGAACGCGTCGAACACGATTATTTTTCTTCTAGTGAGTACATTACGCACATTCGAATAGTTTTTTCCATATCGGTAATGAATAATACCGTTATATCGGCAAGTTTGCGACAATAACGTAGCAATGTCCACTTTGAGGGGACAGAAACAGAGATGGCCGTGCTTTGCTGCCAGTGACATAGAAACACATGGTGGGCACGCAGCGGAAACTGTGGCATTTGTTTTCACTGCTATCCTAATACGGCACATTTCTGCTAAGGGTGGGCGAGTAACTTAGCTGCGTTACAAGTATCAGCGATGTATCAATGTATCATGTATCAGTGTAAACGTGGCCACTATCGTTGCCGCTCGCGATTTGTTGAGTGCCCACGAGTGCAGATGAGAAGAATCGAAAGTAGCCCTTTATGTTGTTGTTGACCAAAACCATTATGAAGCCTACAAATAATACAGCCAAGGCAAGTTTGGTTGTAGTTTTTTTTTTTTTCTTTCGTGGGAATGCGGAAAGTGATGAAAGGAATGAAATGGGGGATCTGCTTTAGAATGTTGGGTGCATGTAGACCGCATGGTATATCTTTAAGAGTCGTTTGCGTAGCATTTGACAGATGGTAGGTGCGATCATCATTAGCTAGACTTGACATACAACATATTGTTGAGACAAGTTCAGGGTGCGATCAATATGCGAGTAAATACGGTATTTCTGCCGATGAAGACTCTGATATTGCGGAACCGTGCACGGAGGGCATCACTTGTGAAGTGCTGGCAGAGAGTGACTTGGAGGAACTGGGTGACTATGAAACTTCGGAGCCAGCACCCATAAGCGTGCCTGTAGCAAAGGGCTACATAGAATGCCTCAGGCAACTAGTCTATGCCAAGGGCCTTGGCGAAGAGCACGCTCCTGCTTTAGATAAACTGGAGACCGCCCTCATCGGATCGGCACGGCAGAAGCAGACGAGTATCATGAACTTCTCTGCAAATAAATAAATTTTGTGTTTCGACTAGCCACTTTCCTTTTTTTAAAGCTGTTGTCCACTTACTACAAACTTCGGCATATAACGAACCGACGCCACGGAACACTCAGGTTCGTTATAAGCGGGCTCGACTGCATATGCACCAGTGGTTACATTGACAGCTGCTCACTGATGGCACATTTGCACACATGACATGCCTGTCACTGATGGCATTTTTACTGGCGTTCCTCGTATCATGCCAGCATGTCACTGGCTGCATTTTGTTGACCTTTGTAATGTGTTCTATCACACTAGTGTAAGAATATTTCTTTGTTTGCATAAGAACATGGACAGCGACAACTCCAGTGCTTAAGAAACATAAAAAGGTCGACCACTGAAATGTCAAACATGCAGCCCAAGAGGGTTGCATGTGGTTTACAAAATGTGTGCCTTTTTTAATGCATAGATAGGCGAGTGTCAAACTATGCGCCAATAATAAAAAAACTAAACTGCAAGCTTTTGGTAGGCTTCAGTTGCCATACATTCTGGCAAACTAAGTTTGATGAGCTGACCTGATCTTTGTGGGAAGTGTTACAACCACAGCACTGCGACATCACAACACTAGCCAGTTTCAGGGTGAAAAAATGCTTTCTAAGGCCTGTGAAAGTGTGCACTACTATCTGCCCTTGTCATGCACGTACCAAGGCTGTGGAAAGTGCACATGTGTGCATGCAGACGGGGGCACTGAGGGTCGAGGCGGAAAGCCCGCTTGATGGACTGCAGCATAAGCAGGGGTCGGTTCTTGCGCAGGTAGATTTCAAACGCCAGCAGGTGAGTCTCCAGACGCTGGGCACCCAGCTGTTGCAGCGGCCGCAGAAATTGGATTGCCTGCTCCAGCGGCTCTTCTGTCTGCATGGTGCATACATGATAATCATTCCTTAGCACTGTCTTTTACACAGTAATCATTTTGCAAGATCGTCATTTCCTACTGTGAAAAAGAGCAAGTCATTGTACAAATATAACTTGAAAGGCAAAATTATATGTCATATATATAGGGTGGCTACTACGTTAGCACTTTCTAATTTACCTGGTATTTTCAAATTCACCCTTACACTATTCATCAAAATTCCCTGGCAGTCTTAAGACACTGGAGGTTCAGGCACAAGAAATAGAGAAAATGATTTAGACATTGGAGGTTCAGGTACAAGAAAGAAAGGAAGAAAAAATGACTTGTAGCTCGCCAAGTTAATATGCCAGCCCATAATAATCAGAAAAAGACACCATTATTTACGATGGTGTAGGTTCAGTTGAATATCTCGCTTCCTTCTGGCATGGCTATGGTTTAGCTTCTAGCTAAACCATAACGACTGCAGGTACCGGTCTTCCCGATTCAAAACAACTGAAGAAAAAGTTCCCGTTTTTTTTTCTCTTGAATTATTCTAGGGCTGACAAATTCCCTGAAAATTCCAGGTTTTACCTGATGGTAGACATCCTAATATCGTACCGTAAGAAAACATGCAATTATCGCCGTCCCTCTACAGCGAAGCGAAAGCCTGCCAAATGAATCTCAAGCCCGTGAGACCGAATCGCCACCTGGCGACTTCGGGAGAAACTTCCAATGTTCGGAGGCGCGCGGGCCGCGCTCGTGCGGCCACTTCTGTGCCACGGCCTGTGCTCTCGGGAGCCCGGCATCACTTCCGCCTTCTGACGAGAGATGGCGAAACCATCGCGGCGGCCGACGCGCTTCGTTGCCTGAATGAATGCATCTCGCGACCGGTCCGTCGAGCAAGGAAAACGCTCCATGGGTCGAACCGACGAGAAACGAAGTGACGCGCGGCCGTCAGTATGGAGCACTCTACTCAAAATACTGCATCTTCCTTTCCAAATTAACTCGGTACGTTCTACATAACTTGACAGCTCAGCATATTTGCTGTAACTTTAAAAGTGGGGTAACTTGTACAGAGTACTTAAGACACGACGGACGCCGCAACGGAGAATTCGTTTTTCTCGGCAACCACTGCACCAAATTTTAGAAGGTTTGTCGCATTTAAAAGAAAAACTTGAAATATAGGGACTGTTGGTTACGAATTTTTGATTTAGGTCGTCAAATTTTTATTAAATACCGGTAAAATGCGTAAATTTTTTGAAAACGAAAGTATTAAGTTTACAACTCTGACTCGGCAAGGAAGAATGATATCACAATTATATGAATTACATATGATAGTACATCTAAAACGGACAAAATTCGTATGTTATACATGAATCTAAAAAAGATTAGTAATATGGAAATAAAGCTTTTCTTTTGATGCAGAGCTATCAATTTATAAACTTCGTGCGTCTATTATTTTCGAACATGCCAATCCTTTAAAAGTCCTTAACAAAATTCAGGCCTTAAATCGAAATTCTGCTTCCAACAGTCACTAGAATTTAACTTTCTCCCTCAAATGCAGCAAATTTCATTAAAATCGGCCCAGGGGTTATATCAGAACAGTGTTCTTGCGTTTTAGATGTATTTGAATAGGTAGCATCAGAGTTGAGCACGAGCTAAAGCTTCCTCTTAAACAATGTAACTAACTCACGTAAGATGTAAATTGATAAATCAGATTTGTCCCCCTTGGATGCTCTAACGAATGCAGCTTACAGAGCTGCGATATCAGTTCTTAGTGCCGAGCTACGAATTTGTAAACTTCGTGGTTCTATATTTTGAAACTTGATAATTTTTCGAAGGCTACTTTTAAAACATTCGCGTTCTATACGAAAATACCGCTTCCAAGTCATTAGAATTTAACATTCTCTCTCAATTTCAACAAATTTCATTAAAATCGGTCCAGTGGTTTTTTCAGAAGAGCGTTTCTGCATATTACATGTTTTTGTACAGCACAGAAGCGTTTTTTAAATGTAATTCCTGGACCGATTTTAATGAAATTTAAATTTGTTGCATTTGAGAGAGAAAGTTAAATTCTATTGACTGTTGGAAGCGAAATTTCGATTTAGGGACTGAATTTTATTAGCAGGATTTTCAAGAATTCTAAAGTTCGGAAAATGTAGAGCACGAAGTTTACAGATTAGTAGCTCTGCATCAAGAACAGATATCGCGGTTCTGTAAACGGCGCCCATTAGACCGAAATTCCGCTTCCAATGGTCCCTAGAATTTAACCTTATCTCTCAAATGCAACAAATTTCATTAAAATAGGTCCAGGGGTTATCTCAGCAAAACGTTTTTGCGTCTTACATGTATTTGAATAGGCCGCGTCGGAGTTGCGCCCGGACGAAAACTTCCTCTTTTAAGGCTCGACCACATGGGGCACGGGATACGCGCCTCACTAAGCGTATACGTGAACCTAAGCCTCTCCGAGTAGGTACGCGTGTGGAGAAGGAAAGGGCGAGCAGCCACACGATTTGCGCACCAGTGAGAGCTTCACTTCGCATAGCACAGTGCTTCCAGGATCACCTTCGGGGGAAACGTGCCTTTTTGGGTTTGGGGAAAGAAACTTTTTCTGAACTTGCGCTAAAGAGGCAATCGCGATCGAGAAGTCCGATACCATCGCGTTTGAAACTGCCCGCGCATGACAACCGTGTAACGTTTTGAGCACTTGCATGCTACGGCACCGTTGGGTAACACATTTCTCGCCATCTTCGCCAACAAGCACACTGTCACGGGCTTATTCTTATGGTGCTTGTGCTTCGCAAGCGCAGGCAGAGCCTCAACGCAGTCGAACAGCGGTTCATTATTGATGGCGTCCATCGTCTTCGCGCGACACGGAACCAGCGGCGACTCCCGGAGTCTCAGCGCAATTCCGAGGCAACAGCCTGTTTCCAAATCCGCGCCGGAAGTTTACATGCCGGCCACGTGACGACGGCACACACAGGCTGCCACTTCTGTCGCGCACGCTCAAAAAGAAGCCCTGCCTGACGCACGCGCGGCCTCGCAGACGCGTAGCCAGGCGCGTACGATTAGCTGCGTGTGGTTCGACTTTTTTCAGAAGAGTTAAATAGAAAGAGCGACAGAGAGAAGAAAGCGTGGCTCTCAAGCTTGAGAAGCCAAAAGTGAACAAGCTGACCGTGCCTTTCTTTTAGCATTCTTACGGCACGCGTGGTTCGCTATAGGATAACAAGGGCGACATTTTGCAAAAGTTGACCAATCTACATCGGCGACACTGAAGTCACACCGCTGGAGCGATGGACACTAAGACACGTGAAACAACATCGGTGCTGCGTTGGCCTCGCTTAAGAGAGCTTTTCAATGCGCGGAATTTACTTAAAGGAGTGCCCAAGCACAATGCAATCTCTGCCTACCGAACACAAAGATCCTCTCGACAAGGAGAACGTCCAATTCTGAGAAGCAGCTCCTCCTGCGAGCCAATAATGTTCTATGGTAAAGTTCTGGTTCGTTTTACTTTCGTTTACACTTCGGCACAAAAGTGTTGTAAGTATCTTTGAAGTAACAAAATACCTATTTTAGTGTTTAGTACTTTATCTCAAATATATTTCTGCATTCGGTATTTAATACTAAAGTTCATTTTCGCGTGGTACGCAGTAACTTATCTAAAATACAATTTCTGATAATCTTGTACAACCCTGAGCAGGACACGCAGGTCTGCGGCCGCACACCTTTTTGTTACTTTCCATGTTTGTGACAAGTAGGATCAAGCGGGTGAACTTCCGTACGTCTTGCACATCGCAGAGCTGCTGCTTTCTAGGTCAAGGACGATTTCAGCTCTGATAATACGCACTTCACTTAATTTACACAGAAAGGACTAGTAAGGGCTCGCACGTGCGCGTAAATCGCGTCGTGGTGGTGTCGGCGGCGGCCAGCCGGCGCCGACCGTACGTGACGTCACCCTCCTAACCTGTTAAAACTGACCTGCCGAAGGCGACAAGGCCGCCTTTGACGAAGAAAGGTCACCCTATCAAAACGGAGCCTTTCCGTTTCCGGATAAGGAGCCTTTCCGAGGCCCCTTATCCCTGTTTGTAACATTCAAACCAGTGTGCCCCACCACCTGTCGGCCCCGTCTTTATTTTGGATGCCTTAAGTTAACCTAAAGAGCGAAACAGTGCCTCTGAGCGGCGACTCGCCGCTTCACCTGGTATTGAGAACGGAAGACCCCGCAAAACAAGCACTGGCAGTGTGGTCGCGCGGATGTTTAGAGGCTGTCACGTGCACTGGCGTGCTGAGAGGCGTCACCTTGCTAACGAAGGGAAGCTTGTGCGACTCAATTCCTCCTTCAACGCCTGGCAAATCGATCATGCACCCATTTATCCACTAGTCTTCCAGCCTCCACTTGCTTATCTCTGCCTATTGCACATAAGTCGCCCAGTGGGTGCTTTTTAACTCCACTGATTCTTGGAATTTGGTGCTTGAATCTTCCATCTATTCATATGTATCCAAGCGCTCAACTTTCGATCAAAATGTCGAGCGTTCCCCTTCGGGGCTATACAAAAAGTATTTTCTCAATTTTTCTATAGCCATGCCGTATAATTTTAACGTGAGTTAATTTTGCATTCTAGTTCTCCAGTAATATGTCTTAGAACCTTTGGCTATCTATATTGCACGGGTAGCTTAGTGCTTTCCGCGTTCAACTTTGCTCCACGTGCTCAGTCATGGTAGCGCCCACGTAAACAAATATTCTGCGTCTGACGGTGAAAACACGATCTGACCTATCCCCCCATCCCCCTCCCTTTCAGATGCCACATACTACATGAGAGGCTCAGCCTTTGACGAAAGTTAACGTGCCACTGCTAGCGGTCACCGGAGCTGTCAGCTCACAGGCCGGAACTTAATTCGAAAGGGGCAGTAGAACTTCAGAACTCCAGGGTTGCTATTAACTACAGGAGCACAGCCGTATGATCCCGCGACAGTTCTGGTCACTCGTGCCTCGGATACACACAAAGGCAGCTCAACAACAAAGTAAGGATTCTCAAATGTAACGCTTGCTCGTATTATGATGACATGGCCCATGGGTGGTTGGTAGACGAATCAGTGAGCCAGTTCTATGAACGGCAGCTCTATCAGGAGAGGAGGGCGTCTTTAGCACGAGCTAATGCCCGTAGAATCGGTTCCGCCGTTCCACACGGCTAGAAGGGGCAACCGGGCGCGGCACGCACCCTGGCCAGCTTGTCGGGCAGCAGCTCCTCGTCCCGCAGGCCGTCCATCTCGCCGCCGTCCTGCTGCTGCTGCGCCTGCTGCGCCTGCTGGGCTTGCCGGGACTTCTGCTTCTCCTGCGCCAGCGTCTGCTTCTCCTTCTCCTGCTCGGCTCGTCGCCGGGCCTTGCGCTGCTTGCTCTTCAGCTTCTTCAGCTCGCCAGGGGCCATGTTGGCTGCGTGGAAGAGAGAGAGAGAGCCCGTAAGATTCCGCCAGCTCTTGGTGCTTACAACAACTACGTAAGCCACTCTCTGTTTACCGTCTCACGCGAAAAAGCCCGACTTACGAGGATGTCTGCGCAGCAGGTTCGCGCTTCAATTGTCAAAACGGTGCTACCATGAAGACGACGGGTAGCACATGGACTTGTCTGACATTCGTGCCAGTGGCTTCAGAGGTTCTTGTGGCGTTACTATCACGCTTTACGTTTCTAAACGTTTAAGCATTCGCGTATTTATAAACGCACAGAGACAATAAGTCCCAGCGCCCATGAATAATCAGGGATACTCGTTGCATTTATAACGCAGTATTTTGTTGGGGAAGATCAATAAGGAAAGATTAAATGATGGCGACCATGACGTGCTCGTTTAACTTCAAGTGCGTCCTACATCCTGCAGCCAGTAAAAGAAAAACCTTCGATATCTACTTTTGCTACTCAGAGGAAGCCGTCACTTGGGCGTGGGTTTGGACTCCACCTATTGGCAAAGCCACAAAGCTGTTCAGATCCAAAAGGACAGAGCTTGCGCAAATCCATCTACTACCTATCATTCTCATGTTGGCTGAAACTTGCCGCTCCCGTAGACAATGGCTACAGATATCCCACAAGTAAGTTTTGTTGGAAACCCTTTGCATCTGTAACAGCATTAAGCCGTCTTATAATAAATTTGCAGCCTTATGCACGTACTGCTGGACGCTGTCATAACGACTGCACATTCGACAAAAAGAGTCGCCCCGCCTCGGGGTACTCCAACAAACTTGACTTGGCGGCACTCCGCATTTCCGAGAATTCAGGTTCTTTCAAAGCGCGCACGTGATGTGCACGGCACACTTCAGGGTCCCTAAAAATATCGCTCACGACAGCGTGCCGTTCACGCTTGCCAAAAGCAGACTCGCTGCGGCCCATGCACAAACACGCACGGGCACGGCGTCCTTGGGCATCTCGCGTTAGGCGCGCGTGCAGTGACGAGGCAACGGTGATCCGACGTTATTTCTCGTCTTTCTCGACCGCACGCTGCCTGCCTACTCCGACGTCCTAAACGCCCAGGCACCCCCTTCCAGCGCTAAAACATTTCTTATCAGACGCGCTGGGAAGACGGCGGATGGGCTCTTCTTTTTCCGCCTACGGCAAGACTACCCGAGCGCGCCGACAGCGCCAATCACTCGAGTGCAAGAATGAATGGAAGAATAGCTCTGGTCCGGCCTTAGCCTCGTTTCTGTTTCCGCGCGGCGCAGAAAAATAAATTGCCGACGAATGCGACCGTCATGAGCGTTTCCTGATGGTCCACTGGATAAGGCCTCACTAATGGGCAGAGAAACAATTGCGGGACTGCGCGCTGCAACGCGACGACGAAGAGAGACAGTTTCCGCGCGTAGATTTCGCCGTCGCTCCAAAGCGCGCGCAGTCAACGCCGAAGTTTCGTTACCAAGCGGATGGGGTCACCGCGGTGCGACCCCCCTCTAAAACCTCTCGACCTTTCAATAGGGGGACGTAGATTTGCCACAGCGTTCCGTGAATCCAGCGCATCCGGCGCGACGGGCATTCTGTCCGCTCATGTAGCTAATCAATGTATAGTGAGATAAACGTCCACGAAAGTGATCAATATGGAACACGGCCCTTAAACTCGATTGTGACGTGGCACGCACGACAATTGCAGCCCCACCGTCGAGTCCGAAGATAACCTGCAGAACAGCGAACGGCCTAGCTGTTGTGCTCACTTCTACCGAAGTTTGTTTACGAATACATTTTCCAGGCGTCCTGCATGTATGAAGTCGACTGTCAAACGCAGAAGAGCCATAAACAGCGCACACCAGATACCGCTGTTTATGGGTATGCTTCAACGCAAGTGCTACGAACGAGTAAACCGCTGCTTTAGGTCACCAGTTTCGTTACAACCGCTGTCGGCTAACCGTGCTAGCAAACAAATTATTAGCGAAGGCAGCAAGCCAATGCCGTATAGTTCTTACGAACGATAAGGAATAGCGAGCGCCGTCAAAAATCTTGAAGAAGCGTTAACGGTATGCGTAACGTCAGCTCACGAAACATGCATTCACGAAATCGAAATCCGTGCGCTCGAGACTGCAGCGCTTTCACATCGGAAGCAAATCTGGACAGGAATTTCCGAAACTCCCTCCACCAGCCACCTTCGACGAGGCGCCGTGCAGTGCTGGTGCATTCGCATTCGGACGGCGGGTCTGTCGCAAGCGTGGATCTGTCATCGGGCCGGACGCGCGGCAATCACGCGAAGCGCACGACCGCGTCGCACGGCGCTCGGTCGGTCGTGCGTGCAGTCTGCCGAGTCGGAGGAGCCCTTTTCCCACCACGCGGGACGGAGCGATACCGAGCGCGTGCGTCCTCCAAGCCAAGGCCAGACGAAGCGCGCTAGACGCGAACCGATGGAGGAGCGAAGAAGAGCTCTCCTCTAACAATTAAGCAATGCAACGACGGGGTCGCCGCAAGCTTCGCCCGTGCGTCCGTCCATCGCGCGCTCTCGGCCGCCAGCGAGTGCACCGAGACAGCGGCCTCCCAGACCCTCAGCCGACCGACACGCACACCTGACGACACTGCCGCGCTGGCTGGTCGGAACTCGACCTCACTTAAACCTAACGTCGCACCAACATACCGTCCTTCGAAAGCCGCAAACAAGAAGGAACTCTCAACGTAATGACCACTTTTCGCTGCTGTTGTGTTTGCCTCGCTCAACTAATGGAAAGCCCGAGTCATAGTGCAACGAAGATAGTGCAGACAGTGCTGGCTAAACTAAATGGTCGTGCACAATGACGCCACGGGAAACACGTCTACAGCTTCCACCACGCAATTCGCGCTATATAGCTGCGCATGTGACCAATGATGTGTGCAAAAATAAAATACATTTAGTTGTGCCGCCTTTTTGATGGCCAACCCATCACCAGGATTAACAACGGAGTATAAATAATGACAGATAATAAATATAACGGCCAGGCATGCAAATGAGTTAGGGTTTGAACGATACGTAAAGCCACTTTGGGCGCTACTACTAAATCTCCGTCTAAATCTCCGTAATTTTTGCTGCAAACGGAACATGCTGAATGGAGACCCGCACCATTAGCGCTCGCATCCGCATTTGCTCGTTTCAGTGTGACGCGAAACCTCCCGACACGCAGCAATTTGCATGCGATGCCGCAACGCTCGCACGACACGGCAAGTGCGTTGTTAGTTGCGCAACTAATACTAACGAGTGTCGTCGTCAAGACGAACTTTGCGGACCGCTTGGCCCGCGAGCGCGACAAGACGGTCGAAACACAGCAGGGCTACACGTCCATCTGCTGCCGCGCAGCGTATAGGAGCTGAAGCCAAGAAACGTCCACGACATGGAAGAGTGAGAGAGATGGGGGGGGGGGGGGGAGGGACACAAGCACAGCTATCTTCCGCTAAAGGACCTTTTAACCCGTTGACGCTGGCCTGCAGTAAAGACGGCTGATCCTGGGGTCTTGAGACGTAACGCATCCTTTCCAAGTCGAAAAGTCAACTGACGTACGCTTGAAGCGCCGTTTTGAGAAGCTGGCGCAGGCGGCCGTTTGCTTTACGAAACGAGCGACAAGGCTACATAAAGGTAGAAGGGGATCGTGACGTTTCCGGCTGTTCCTTTCTTTTTTGCCCCCGATTATCTCAAGATACACGCGCTTCAACGGCCCTTTCCGAGGAGGGCACGCGGCTTGTCACATTCGTGCAGACATCTAAAACCTACGTGCACTTCCGTGTTCTTTCCCAGCCCGTTTGCGCTAAGCAGCATTACACCGAATGACGACCACGATGCGTTTTACGGAAAGACTAAATGCCCACTCATATAAAACAAAACAGATGTACTACAGCAACAGCGTAAGCGGAAAGTGCGACAGCCTCGCACATCCAAACGCAACTGGCCAGTTGATTCCAAGAGGAAAAAGGAACTGCGCCTAGAATTACGGAAAACGCACAATTGACTGGAACAGAACAACCGACACGGTTATATTAACACGAAGGTATATACGTGAAAGGTGACAAGATTAACGAGATAACAAGTAAGCCAGAGGAAATTATGAAAGAGCTAACCGGGCTATTTCTGCAAGCGATCAACATGTACAGTTCTGTTACTGATGCAACAGTTTGAATGTATCCATTTGTGCGATCACACGCACTTCTTTAAGGATGTTTTAAAAAGGCAAGCTTAGATACAAGGAACATTATCGAATTAAGCTATATTGGTAGACTACACTTTTGGAAAATATTAAGCAAATCAGTGATGACAATGGTGATATGTCCGGCAAGCCAAAATGAACGCAAAAATTCGTGACGACAACATCCTAAAATTCCCACACCAATACGCCTGACGGCACACATTTTCGACAGCATCTGCTCGGGGCGTGTTCCCTGTCACCAAAGGGTGCTTGCAATTCAATGAATTGAAAAAGAGGCAAAAGCTCAACTCGGTATATCCTGGAAAGCTTTTCCCGCAGAACAATGATCGAAATATGAGAAAAATTGCATGACTTCACTGACTTACGCGGCATCGTGTTTGAGGCGCGTCACTCAAGAACACTATGAATCGGCCTTTTCCACTCCTACTAAACGTGGGATATGGAGGTGAAGTACGAAAAAAAAAAAATATGGCTAGTACGGTCTCATCAAGGTGCTGTTCTGGTAACCGACCAGCGCGCACGCACACTGGTATTCGCGTGCCTCTACTAACTGCAGTAAAAGCACGCGGCGGCCGTGCCCTACACACAACCACTCAAGGGTCGGTTCATTTCGTTCCGTGGATCGGAGCGGTAAGTCGAGACCGTCGTCTGATTACGCAGCTGGCCGCCACCGCTTGGCACCGCCACCGAGCGTACCCCTTGGAAAAGGTAGCCGTTTTCTTTCTTACTGCCGAATGCGCAGAGCGGGGTCGAAAGGTCCCCCCGATGAAACGATCGATTTTTCAAAGGGAAAACGGGGCCGCCGCTTTCCACCCTTCGCTTCCCTTCCCGCTACGAGCCTTTGCAATGGGCTTTATTCGCAACACCAGCGAGCGCTTCCCATGCAGCGCCGCTAAAAGCGTTCCGCAATAACCAAGCCAACTCTCCCTCGCAACGGTGCGCGAAACTGAAGTCTTCGCGTCGCGTTGCTCCGAGGCGGCAGGCGGACGTGGCCAAGGAAGCGTTCAGTCCAGAGTGAAGGCAAAGGGCTCTAGAGGCAAGCCCGTCCTTATGCATGGCTCCTGCTGGCACTGGCAGCTTCGCTGAGAAGATACGACGAACAACAAACACCAAAGAGGCCGTCGTAGGTTTGCGAATCACTACGGGTCCGCACAAACCGCAATTCTTTTTTTGCGAATAAAGTGCGCGGCAGTTAACCCCGTCGATCAGAGGCCTCGCAAGAGCAAATACGATAGGACAAGAATAAAGTCCAAGGCTGACGAACAATGATAAGCTCCGAGAGAGCGAGAGAAAAAGGAAAGCCCGCTTCAGCAAAACACGGCAAAGCGAACCGACTGTGACCAATTTGCGGTCGGAATGGCATCCTAGCCAGGCGAGGTTTTGTTGGGCGGTAATCTTCACAACCGCAGCTTCGTTCAGTGTGCACAAACACGTGAGCATAGTATAGAGGCGCGTCCGCCTATTGCCTCCCCGATAAACAAACCACTAGAAAAGCACGTTCTGAAAATGACTCTCGAGGCAAGAACGAAACACAAACGCACGCAGCGACGACGGTTCCACTGAGTGGCAGTCGATCATGGAGAATAAACAAAGCAGGACCACGGGAACGCTTACGAAATGGCGGCGTTGTCCGCGCGAGCTACTTGTCGGTCAAAGGAATACCCAGTATTCAAAAGAATACACACACACACACACACACACACACACACACACACACACACACACACACACACACACACACACACACACACACACACACACACACACACACACACACACACACACACACAAGCAAACTAGCGCCCAATCGCAAAGGCAAGAATCATAGAGAAGACAACAATCAGACCGCGCTACAACGGTGCCGGGATGAAACAGCGATTGCCCAAGTATCGCGCGGCCAGACAACAATAACCCGCAAGCAAGACGAAGGGGAAGAACGCAAACAGCAGAGACAAGAGTTCTTACGAGACCACAAGCAGGTGTTTACACAACATACCGGCAGCCTCGTGAAATGAGCGCTACTACAAAGATCGGCAGAGAGGCGAGGGATGCAAAGAAGCTGAAGAGCAGAAAAATTACGCGAAGAAAGCGCCAGGAAAGAAAGTCAAGCAAATCAATGCCCGGAGGGGGCTGAAGAATGCAGGAAGACACGCCGGCGCCGCGGGCCGTCACCGGCGTCCCATTGAGGAGAAGATGGAGGAGGCAGGCCTTTCGTCGCAGCACAAAAAGTCCGGTCAAACGAAGAGACGACCGGACCAGAGGAGGTTTCCCTCCGCACGACGGAACTCTCCGCGCGCGTTGGGCAAAGAAGAGATCGGGGCTAATCGAGGTTCCCGGAGCTCTTCTTTAGCGGTGCCGGAAGCCGGAGAAAGAAAACGCCGGAGTCCCACTCCGCGAAACGAGCCAAAGAATCGCGAAGGTGAAAGCGACCAGAAGACACCCCCCCCTCCTCCCCCCTACCGGGTCATCAACGTCACTGCCGCCACGACAGCACGCGCAGACGGAATGATGCGACGCGGCAGCAGCGAATGCCGCAGCCGGCCAGGCTCATCAGCGTTCATTCCGCAACGAGAACGACCGCGCACCGAACCGCCGAACGCTGCTCGGCCGCCACCGCTTTGTAAAAGGCACGTTTCATATCGCCCGCAAAGCATGTACGCATCAGCGCGCGATATGCACGAAATGCCATCGCAAGAACACCGCAACAGATGACTCGCAGCGCGACAGACAGGCGAGGCAACGGCATGAATTGAAAAGCGGTACAGCACACAACCGACACGGCGCGACATCCTTCCACGATATATGGAACATGAGCTCGCTCGGCATATGAGCGACACACGCACCTGCGCGCGCTCGTTGAGGTCCTCAGACGGAGAGGAAGAATCGCGCCCTCCGGCGAGAGCAAGGGTCGATTCCACCGGCTCTGCTATCGGTCATGCCGCATAGTGGGGGCCGGAATCAAAAGTCAGCAGGGGTCGAAACTAACGGGAGGCCTCTTACAATCGATTACGTCGGCAGGCCACGCACAGCTGAGCTGCCGGGAGCCAGCCGCAGCGGCCGACGTTGTTCCGTGCGTGCAGATGACGAAAGCGTGAAGTAGCAAGGAGATACTGAGCCGGTTGAAACATACGACGGAGCATACACAGACTGGTATTGAATAGTGATAACTGAATAACGCTTCAGAGACCGTCAGCTGCCCCCTACTGTAGCGCACGTACAAATAAAGTGACAACGGAAAGTTAGCGGTGCACTACTGCAGTGTTCATTTTATTCAAAAGACGTGTCGTAAACAGCACATCTGGGTGTTCATCAAAACGATGTTCCTAAGAGTAGAAGGAATGCAGTTTCGCTTCCTTATGTGCATAAGCTAGCACACGGGTTAAAAAATGTAGCAAGCAGGTACAAGATTGCTGCTGTCCTTATAGTGTAGGCCACAGGCTTGGTCAGGTTTGTCCAGCTGTCCAGAGATATGAATGGAGTGGCAAGTGACAAACCTGCAGGATGTTCTACAATCATTAGAAGAAGTACGTGGACTACAAAATTCAAGCTGTTTATAACATACCGTGCTCCTGTGGAAAGGTTTACGTAGGGCAAACAAATCGATGTTTAAATATCAGGACCTCGGAACATACGCTCAATGCAAAGAATGGCACTGGTTAACTTTTGGCGGTTCATTGCCGCTTATAATTGTGTAAACCCGTTTTTGATAAAACAGATTTTGTACAGGCATAGAGCGCGAAAAAACAAGGGAAATAATGGAAGCCTTTTACATGTTTTTGGAGAGTGACAGATGCATCAGTCAACACTCGATAGCTTTGTCACAGGCAGAAGTACCTTACCTTCCGGAGTTTGTGCAAATCAGTTCTTGATTAACCAGCTTTGCTGTTGCCACGTGTATGGTCTTTTCGTTTTCTCGTGCACACTTGACAGGGTGGTTGTTCTCCTTTCAACGTAGTTTTCTACTTATTCCGTTTCTTTGGAAATGAACTGTTAGTTGCGAGAAGCGCCCGTGTTTGTCGTTTGTCTCTTTCTCGTCTACGTTTTTTTCGCGCACTTTTTCGTTAAGATGCATCTGGTTATTGTTGCGCGGCACCACGTATTACGCAACAGCGTTAAGGGCCCGCGTCGAAGAAGATCTGTATATGTTTAGGTATATCTACATGTCACGCTTCGCTATATGGCATGCCGTGTACGCGGGTTATATTGCTCCACCATTTTACCACTAGATTACTGTAAGGTCGCTCTGATTGTTCGGGTTCTTAAGTGTCACGAATCGGCCACGTGCTTTGTGCATAGAGAGGGGGTTCACTTGCCCCCGTGTCAGCCGGGCGACAGTTGCTGTGTTATGTGGGGTCACAGGCACCGCGCGGTGTTGGGTGACGCGTCGCGGCAGGTGCCAGGTGGGCGAGTGCCGATTCCGGGAAGTCGGCATTGTGCGCACGGTGTTGGCAGTCCGCCGACGGTCACACGAGTCCACACAGACCAGCCTTGAAAGGGACCGCTGTACAAGGTATTGTGAGTGTGGCTCCCGAGTGCCTGACTAATTGGAGGCGCCGCCGAGGTTAAGAAGGGCTTAGCAACTCTGACCCCGTTCCGCATGCAGTGAGCATGGACCTGATCTTCTACGCGTCCGGAACGCAATCGCCAGCCTTGTTGTTGGGTGCGACTGCCGGTGTGGTGTCGAAGGCCAGCTTACAGTGCACGCTGTAGGAATGCGGTGCACACGTAAAGAGTGCGTTCGGACGACGGCGTCTTGGAAACACGCACTCGGAGAACTTTGTCTTGTAGACAATAAGTTTGAAGGACAAGGAGGGCCATCAGTCTCCCACGCGGACAAACTTTGAGTACGGCCGCACTACGTGGTATCGATGCCCCTGCTTCCGAGACATTTGCGGCCTAGACGCCGTTGGGATTTGAAACGGTCTAGCGATAACTTGTTCGGGCCTGGCGTGTTTTGCTGACCCCGTCACTAACTACGGAGAAATGAGAGGGCATCGGAGTTTTAGGGAAGAAGGAAAATAGCTTTGTTTTCCAATATGTTTATTTTGAAGAGTAAGCCCATCCCTGTGGGTTGTGGCTTAACAAACGGTTGACTCTGATTGGCAACTGAACCTGTGGGACGGGCCAACGGCCCTACCGCCTTTTTTTTTTCTTTGTGTAATTGGGCTATAAAAATCGGGACGACATGCTGTCCCTCAGACTTGGCTGAAATCAGGATTACTGATAGATCAGTGAGGCTCCGTACCATGTACGTTAGACTTGGCTGAAATCAGGATTGCTGATAGATCAGTGAGGCTCCGTGCTATGTACGTTAAAACGAGTCTGGGCTCTAACAGTCATTGAGACAGTCGAAGAGTGAGACTTTGTTTCTCAATTGTTCAACTTTGTAATGTATTTGTTTTACCTGCCATGTATATAGAAAAGTTTGCCTATAAATATTTCTTGTACATCTGATCTGCATCGCTTCCTGTCTGCGTTTGATCAACAACTGCCGATCATCGTCCGAGAAGCTTCAAGTTCCAACGGTGAAGCGAGGACGGAGAACGAACGAAACTTTACTGGCGCAGCACGACAGGATCGGCAAGCCCCACAACGAGCAACGAGCAGCGAGCCAGGCGCAAGGAATCAGAGGGCCACCAGCGAATTCCGCAAGGGTTGCAATTCATCTGGACAAGGACGTCAGGCGGCGCCCCCAGCAGCAACGGGTGAGCGGGATTCCTTGCGTTTTGTCTAGGTTGGCATGGCTGTTGTTCAGTGAGGTTAATGGTGTTCACGCGCAGAACAGCAAATGCGATTGTGGCTAACGTAAACATTGATACTGCATTTGAACAAAGAGAGGGTCAGAGACGGCAGGAACTGCAACGCGTCGGAGAGACCGAGTCTGAGACGTCGGATACTGAAATGGATAGTGAGACGCAAGGCGCTGCTCAGGCTCCGAGCACGACAGATCCAGAGGCCATGGCGGTGAGACGCCTGGAGCTGGAGCTGGAAAAGGTGCGCCTACAGCTAGAGTGCGAGCGCATTGCTCTACGGAGAGTGGAGCTCGAGCAGTCGAGCAGGCCGTCTTCGGTGTCGGAAGGAAGCGATCGGCGCGGTGCCATCACGGATGGAATAGCACAATGTGCTAAAGTGCTTAAGGCATACCGGTTGCCGTGTGACGCTGACGTTCCGATATGGTTTGATGAGGTCGAAAAGTTGTTTGCATCTTTTCAAGTACCAGCACATAGCCGTGTACATTTGATCATGCCTGCGCTGGCCGAGCGGGTTCGTTATCTGTTGCGTGGCCTCAATGACGAGGAATGTACAGATTATGAGACTGTAAAGAAGGCAGTATTAGATGAACTTAAGCTCACGCCAGCTAAATACTTGGAGAGGTTTGAAAAGGCATCTAAACGAAAGGAGGAAACTTGGGCTCAGTTCGCGTCTCGCGGGAGAACTTATTTGGCCTATTACCTTCAATCTCGAAATGCAAACACCAAAGAAGCTATGACGGAGCTTATGGTCGCTGACCGTATGAAAGCCAGTCTAAGCTCAGAAGCCCTTGAATATGTTCTTTTGCGGGAGGGCGAAGATTGGTTTAAGCCAGTGGAGGTGGCGAAAGTGCTCGAGACTTTCGAGCAAGCTAAAGGGAAAGGACGAGCAACTAAGCCAGCCGCAACAGCCTCACTGCTGCAGCACTCAAAACTAGCTAGCCCGCAGAGGACAAACTTAAAATGCCACGTGTGTCATGTACAGGGTCACCTAGCCAGAGACTGCCCAAAAGCTTCAAATAAAGAACAGCAGGGGAAGGCGCCGACTGTGCAAAAACAAAGGGTACAGAAGGTTGCTGTTGTAAGTGAAGAACCTCCACCAGAGCAAGAAAGGGTGCTAAGCGCTAGAGTGCAAGTCGTAGCTCAAAATGCTAGTTCAGGGAGGTCAAAGCTGGACCTTATCCCTATCATGTGCGGGAATATAGCAACAGAAGCTGTGTTGGACACAGGTAGTGAGATAACGGTCGTCCGTAAAAGTATGTTGCCCATCGTTTTACAGGAGCCATCACGAACAGTAAGACTCGAGTCGGCATTTGGAAACACCATTCGAGCTAACCTAGCTACGCTGCCCGTAGGCATGCATCGCCCAGGGGCTGTGATACAACCGCAGAGGATCGATCTGGTGTGCGCGGTTACAGACGAACTTGCAAACGGGGTTGACTGCCTGCTGTCAAAGGAAGATTGGGAACTACTACAGGCGCAGGAAAAAGAGGAGTTTGGAGAGGAAAATATTCCGCGGGTAGCCAATTCCGTTGGGGTCCGATCAGTTGAAATGGTCGATGACACTGACCCAGACTGCGGTCTAAGTTGCGAAGAACCGACAGATGAAATCCCTAAATTGCAAGGGAATAGTTTGATACAAGATATCAATGGGGTGCCCAGTCAGCGGGAGGAATTTCGAGCTGCTGAGATAGCCGATGAAAGCCTGAAAAAGGCCTCGTATGATACGAGAAATGGAAAAGCTAGCATGTTCGTGTCAGACGGACTTTTGTACCATTGGGATTCCTTAGCGGGAGTCAAAGTGAGACAACTGGTCCTACCAGAAGAAAGACGCAATGAGGCAGTGCCGCTCCGATCCCTGACAGCGAGGGCCACATGCGAGGCTTTACTGGAAATTTTCAGTCGTACTGGAGTGCCGGGAACGATCTGTTCAGGCCAAGGTACTAACTTTAAATCTCAACTGACACAGTTAATGTTAGAAAAACTGGGCTGTTCACCCAGGTTCTCCACTGCCGAACACCCTGAGGGCAACGGAGTGGTTGAGAGATGGAACAGAGTCCTCAAAAATATGTTGTATCATGTAATGGAACGGGACCGAAGAAAGTGGGATAAGCTGATCCCCTTTGTTCTGTGGGCTTATCGCGAAGTGCCGCATGATACCACCGGGGTGGCGCCGTTCAGGCCATTGTACCGTAGAAACCCAAATGGGTCCCTATCAATGTTGCAGCAAACTTGGACGGGTGAAATTGCGGTGCCCTCAACTCTGAGAGAGAACTACGCCGATGCGGGGAGCCCGCTTACAGCTTTGACAAGGCGAGGGGTTCCTAATTCAATTCCATGGTTGGAAGATGCGCAGTGCGTGTTCGAAAGTCAAAAGTTAACTCTCTGTCTGGCTGTCGCCATGAACACTCCTGAGCCTCATCAGCCGTACCGGCTATTCACTGATGCGTCGGCGACGGTGGCTGGTGCCTGTTTAGCTCAAATATCAGTGGACGGAAAAGAAAAGCCGATCGCTTTTCCTAGCCATCGCTTTAACCCGACACAGGCGCGCTGGTCGACTATAGAGAGAGAAGCCTTTGCTATTATTTGGGCACTCAAGAAATTTGACTACTGGCTTTTCGGAGCAGTGGTGAATGTTGTCTCTGACCATAACCCATTGTCATATTTGACAACCAGCACCCCGCAGGGGGCCAAGTTAGCAAGATGGGCGCTTTCACTACAGCGCTACAATGTAACGGTGCGTCACCGGAAAGGAACAAGTAACGCCAACGCTGATGCATTGTCAAGGCTCTCGAATCGTTCATGGGAGCCAACCGAGTAAAGAGCAGAAAAGAAAGGATAGACAGAAACAGCCATGCCAGCTACGACAGGCGTGAATGTTCCCGTTCACCCGAAGGACGTGTGCGTGGGACAGTTCAGCCTTGATGGAACTTTCGGTGGTTGTTGTCGTTTATGTGTGTGAGGGTTATAAGACTGTGTACATACTATGTATATACCCTGTATATGTCACTTTTCTGCTGTTGTGCAGTGTAGCGCGTTGGAAAGTGTTCCTGTACTTACATGAGTATTTTTTTTGCATGCTCACTGCCATGAATGTGTTGAGCCTTCGCCCTTTTCTTTTATCACTGTGAGAAAACTGTTTTTTTCGTGGTCTTTTTAGTTCATTTTCCTGTTCCTTACGGGCTCCGCAGCACCCGTGTTGGGCAGCGTATGTCAATTTTCTTTGACGGAACCTTCAGAGCCTAAATTTTACGATACAGCGCCCTTTGGCTCTTGTAGTATAGCTGGGCACATTGTGAGCCCAGTATACTCTTTAGGAGGGACGTGTAAGGTCGCTCTGATTGTTCGGGTTCTTAAGTGTCACGAATCGGCCACGTGCTTTGTGCATAGAGAGGGGGTTCACTTGCCCCCGTGTCAGCCGGGCGACAGTTGCTGTGTTATGTGGGGTCACAGGCACCGCGCGGTGTTGGGTGACGCGTCGCGGCAGGTGCCAGGTGGGCGAGTGCCGATTCCGGGAAGTCGGCATTGTGCGCACGGTGTTGGCAGTCCGCCGACGGTCACACGAGTCCACACAGACCAGCCTTGAAAGGGACCGCTGTACAAGGTATTGTGAGTGTGGCTCCCGAGTGCCTGACTAATTGGAGGCGCCGCCGAGGTTAAGAAGGGCTTAGCAACTCTGACCCCGTTCCGCATGCAGTGAGCATGGACCTGATCTTCTACGCGTCCGGAACGCAATCGCCAGCCTTGTTGTTGGGTGCGACTGCCGGTGTGGTGTCGAAGGCCAGCTTACAGTGCACGCTGTAGGAATGCGGTGCACACGTAAAGAGTGCGTTCGGACGACGGCGTCTTGGAAACACGCACTCGGAGAACTTTGTCTTGTAGACAATAAGTTTGAAGGACAAGGAGGGCCATCAGTCTCCCACGCGGACAAACTTTGAGTACGGCCGCACTACGTGGTATCGATGCCCCTGCTTCCGAGACATTTGCGGCCTAGACGCCGTTGGGATTTGAAACGGTCTAGCGATAACTTGTTCGGGCCTGGCGTGTTTTGCTGACCCCGTCACTAACTACGGAGAAATGAGAGGGCATCGGAGTTTTAGGGAAGAAGGAAAATAGCTTTGTTTTCCAATATGTTTATTTTGAAGAGTAAGCCCATCCCTGTGGGTTGTGGCTTAACAAACGGTTGACTCTGATTGGCAACTGAACCTGTGGGACGGGCCAACGGCCCTACCGCCTTTTTTTTTTCTTTGTGTAATTGGGCTATAAAAATCGGGACGACATGCTGTCCCTCAGACTTGGCTGAAATCAGGATTACTGATAGATCAGTGAGGCTCCGTACCATGTACGTTAGACTTGGCTGAAATCAGGATTGCTGATAGATCAGTGAGGCTCCGTGCTATGTACGTTAAAACGAGTCTGGGCTCTAACAGTCATTGAGACAGTCGAAGAGTGAGACTTTGTTTCTCAATTGTTCAACTTTGTAATGTATTTGTTTTACCTGCCATGTATATAGAAAAGTTTGCCTATAAATATTTCTTGTACATCTGATCTGCATCGCTTCCTGTCTGCGTTTGATCAACAACTGCCGATCATCGTCCGAGAAGCTTCAAGTTCCAACGGTGAAGCGAGGACGGAGAACGAACGAAACTTTACTATTACTTTATTCTGCTATCACTAGTCACTTTATTTTGCTCATACCTTGTCGTACGTACTTCACACAGTTATTTCTCAAAATTTTGAAAATTACAGCCCACAAACAAATCTCATGAAACAACACACCAACAGCGCATGCATCTTTGTTCGATTTTTTTCCAGACTGAAATATTAAAAGTGCGAAACAATAACAGAAGCCTGAAAATAACGTAATTTTGTGGCGCGGCTATGCATCGTCTCCGGCATCGACCCGCGCAAGAGGCCGCGTTTACACCAGAAATCTCGCCTTCGTGCATAGCGTTCTCCGCCAACATTTCCCGGTAAACATTATGGTTACATAGGCTGCAGTTGCCGGGAAGTGTGAGAAGCAGTCAGAGATCGCGTTCCACTCCTTTGTTACCCCTTACCGATGAATGCAAAATTCCAAACGAACCTACGCAATGCGCCCACTGACTGTTGGGCCTAGCGTCAGCGAGCTCGACTATAGGCGCTACACCGCTACACTCGACGACACCGGCAGCCTCGACTTGAGTGCAAATCTAAACCTTCGTGTTCTTCGATACAGAAACATCTTTAGGAAGCACGCTGGCAGAATGTTGTCTTCCTATACATTGAAAAGAACAGTACCTGTCAGTTCCCCACTGAGATATTTCAAATACATGCTGGGGAACAAAAAGACGCCAATGCCAAAAGCACGAGCGCGTCGCGCCAATGCCCTTTCCAGATTAGGCAATCCAAACGGGACAGGATGAGGCGCTGCTCACGGCTGGGAGGACAAAACACTCGCCTCACTACCTGCGGAACACTCGGGCTTCGCGAGTCGGTGGCAAGCGCACCGCGAGCGTGCCCCGTCAAGCTGCCCGACGGGTGTGACGCGATATTTGCCACAAATCAGCCTGGCCACCGCGAACCACGCAAAGCGATGCGTGTAATATGCACACACGCACACGACCAACGGTCGCCTAAATTTGGCACGCGCGTGTGCAGGAACGCAACAACGCTTCCCCCTCCTTGTGCACGAGACGAACGGAAGGCTCTTTCTTCGCCAACACAGCGGTCGTCGTACCAGAATGCAGAAGCAACAGTCGGATCACTTATTTCCGGCGTCGCCACTCTCGACTACCGATGGACACAGAAGGAGCGGATTGTGAGGCGACTGGCGGCGCCACAGATGCGAGCGCAACGGCGGCACCCCCGAATCAAAGCGCGACGAACGACTCCGCGCGCGCGATGGCCGCCGGAAGCAGAGTGCCCCGGCCGTTCACGAGTGCGCAGTGAGAGGCGCACCACCATCGGTCGAAGCAGCAATCGTACGAAGGCGAGACAGTCCGCACGGGTCGGACGCCTGACGAACCAACCGCGCGACACGACATAGTCACGCCAGGGCTCGTGCGTGCTCCGGCGCCGAGATTCCGATTCTGCTGGGCCGGTTACTCCCGAAGCCGAGAGTACGAAGCGAGCTGCTGGCATATGCGAGTCGTTCGAGAGCCGGAAATTCCGAGCCAGCCAAACGCGCCGGAATAGGCCACGCGTTCCGGCCGGCGGTCAGTCAAGCGCGTGATGCGACGGCCCTCCGGCCGCCTGACCCGCTCGCTATTCCGTGGAAGGCGTGCGCTTTAGCCCGCTGCAATCAACAAGCACAGGGCACGAGGGTGCACAATAACCGAATAAGACTGCGCGTGCACTCAAGACATGCGGGGTCGCCTCTCTTCCCCCGAGTGACGGCGGCAACGGAACGGCGCGCTCTCGGCCAACAGTCGAGAGAAGAGCGCGACTGACGAGAAGATCGCAAGCTGCACAAGCGCCGCGCTGCAGAGCGACGCGAAACACGCGGAATGGACGCAAAATCGTGCCTCAATCTCGAGAGAAAAGAAAGGAGACGGGCGTGCAACGAGAATAGTGACAGGGCGTCGTAGAGGTCCTCGCCACGAGCGGAGGTACGCGGATGCAGAGTGCGGGAATCAATTCGCGGCTTCAGGGCACGCTCGTCGCACACGTGACAACCGTGGCGGCCGACGCGCACTGCTAGCGGTCCCACCCCACCGCACGAACCACGGCGGGGCGTCGCCGACGCGATGAAATCTTCCTGGCACGCCTGCCCACCGCGCGCCGACAGGCTAATAATTTCCGCGGCCATCGTGAGAAACAGTGCTCTTAACTCGTTCTTTTTGCCACTCACTCTCGCACAACACGCACCTCCGAACCTTCGTGCCCACCGCGGTTTCCGGCAAATACCTATTGCGAAGAATAGTAGCGACGGGACAGCGCAACGAAAAGCGCGAAACACGAAAGTCGCATCCGATTCGCAGAAAATACCACGGTCGCATACGTTTCTTTCTCTGTCGGGTGGGTGCGAAAGTGTGACGGAGGAAATAAAAATTTCACGTTAAGCATAATCGAGTTCCCAACGGCCAACAGCAGCAGAAGCGCGGTGCAACTATATTTAAGGTCTCAATTGCACCGCTTTTCTGAATTGACGCCCCAGAAAGCAGCGAAGGTAAACCAAACGTTCCACAACGCGGAAGCCTCGTAGATGACTATGGGGTTAAAAACGGAGCGCGGGCGGCTTCTGAAGTGGCCCGGTCGAGAAGAGTCAACGAATTCATGCGCTGCATAAGGATACCAGCATCAAATTTATCCGACTCTTCGACCCCCCCCCCCTTGTCCCCCCATAACCTCTTCATCCAGCCCCACAGCCCTACCCTGCAAAATATGCACGAAAAGCAGACTGAAGACGCAGACAGTGTAGAAGCAGGTGAAACGAAGGCCGACTAAGGCTGGCCCAAGCCAAAACCCGTAATATAACCGCCACCGATGGCGCCGGGAGTCTGCGCCGCGCATGGATAACACTGAACGCTGCAGTGTGGGTGCCCTTGCACCGGCGCACACCATAAGCCCAAGCGGAGGTCTGCAATTACAGACTCCGTTGGAAACAACGGTAACCTCTCCTCTTACCTACGAGAGTAGCAAACAAAGCGCGGCGTTTCGAGCCTCAACGGGACGGAGAGTACATTCGCTCGTGATCGGCGAGGAGAACTCATCTCGAAGCCAGCTTCCACCTCCAGCGAGAGCGCGCAAACACACACGCACCGCATACTACGCCGTATTATACAGCGCTATGGGCTAGCTGCACCTCCTCTCGACGAGGTCGGCGGCAGTCACGAAAGGTCACGCCAGGACTGCCCATCCTCCCACGCTACAGTTGCTCTTTTCTCTGCCCAGCGGCCCATAGACCCCGTTCACTGCGCGTACGCTTCCTTTCTCTTTTTGACGAGAGAAAGGAGCCGGCTTCGAACGCAGAGCAGATCCGGCGGAATCAAGTCCTCCCCCTTCCCGCTAGATAGGTGCGAGCTTTGTGTCCCGATCCTGGCGAGCCTCGTTCGTGCTCCACACAACGCGCGAATGGGGAGAGAGAGGAAGAACGAGTTCGCGCGTTCTCTCAACAGCAGGGTGCATGATTGCGCAACACTCGGTCTGCAGCGCAGCCGGAATAAATCTTTACAAACTCGCCGAGTTGCCAATATCCAACACCGGGGAACGCAATCAAAGGAAGGAGAGAGAGAGAGAGAGAGAGAGAGAGAGAGAGAGAGAGAGAGAGAGAGGGGGGGGGGAAGCTGGAGCGGCGGGAGCACTGCAATGATAAATTAACGACGCCAAACAGAACAGATTCTCGGTGAGAGAGACAAGCGAGAAACGACCGAAGTCCGCGTGTTCGTGCCTACAGCGTGCCGTGTGATTGATGGAGACCGGAGAACATCGCGCGCGCTCGGTCAGCATCGCGCCAGCGCACGCCCAGTCGCCAGACGAGAACGCGCTTTCGGCTGAATGGCGTCTCCGAACGCTTTGTACGTGCGCACAAAGCCTCTGTCGCAAAAAATTACGGATGCTGTCAGAGGACAGAAAATACCTAGCAATGTTACGGGAGTAACGGTTAACAAAACGACAGACTCTTGCTGGAATTATCCTACAAGTGCTGCAAGAAGGATACCAAACCATTCCGGTTTTCTCACGTACATGTTCCTCGCCTTAACGAGAACTGCAAGAACAAGTGCTCTGCGATCCCTAGCGCTGGCAAAAGAGGGCGTTCAAGTCAAAAGACGAAGCGCGACTATCGCTTTCATGAAATAACAAGCAGAGGAAGCAGATGAACAAAAAGAAGCGGCTAGTGTACAAATCTTAATCTACACTTCGATAGGCAGCGACACGAGTACTCTCGAACACCGAGGTCTAGAAGCGTGCTACGGATCCCGTGTGGTAAACGGTTCGGAAACTCATTGTGTGAGCTATAGAAATAAATTCAAGACCAGAATATGGCAACCCATGGCTTACAAGTACTTTTTCTGAGCCAAACGCCACGAGTAGAGTGTTACTCAACCTGACGAACTGAACACAAGCTGGCAGAAATAATGAGCGAAGAGAGAGAGAGAGAGAGGCATTAACGGTTCAGTTCGAGCACCTTCCTCCGTCAACTTGTACAACGAGTTCACCCGCCGAGTCCGATTTTAACACTACAGCCTAATTCGAGGTCACGCCAGATACGCACTAGAGATAAACGACTCACATTTTGAACGTGTAAGACTTCAGGCGAATAAGCACCAAAGGGAGAAAAGCTTCGCTGAATAAGAAACAGCGGCTCATTAGGAATTCCACCTCTCTGCTCGCATAGACATGAAAAGAGAAAGAATTCGGGAGTGCCTCACGTCCACCGTAGCTATCGCTAGACAGCACCACTAACGCACTGCAGTCACGTTCGAACGCCGGAATCCTGTAGAGTTTGCGCTCCAGCACATCATTACGCTGAAAGCGCGCTGTGATTCATCGCCTGCCCGAGCTGCGTCCATGATGTAACCTTTTCGCGAACAGGATTACACGTCGAAAGACTGCTCGACGAGGCATCCGTGAACGCAATCAATTCCATAAATAAGAACATGAACAAGTCTTTGAGAGCAAAGCAGCGCGACGGGAAACATAGCGCTGATTCCTTTACATAAACGTGCGCTTGCCTCCGTTGACATCATACTGGTTGCTTCCAAAGCTTATAAACTAAAAGAAACTCAGAGAAGTGTGTGTGTGTGTGTGTGTGTGTGTGTGTGTGTGTGTGTGTGTGTGTGTGTGTGTGTGTTTTAGCGCTGTGAATTCGTTCAAACATACGTGTGTAAGCGCGCGGGTGCGCGTGTGTAAAGCTGGAAATTAGGAATTAATCCCTTCAGATGGCGTAACGTGCATACAGAAACTCACTTCAAAGTGTATCTGCAAAATAGAAAAGAATATATAGAAGCGTCGGCGCATTTCCGCAAGGGTAGCTCGTGTCACTTTAACAAAGCTGGAAAGCCCCGACAGTTAACAGCTCGAGCAACTCAATGGACGGGATCTCAGATTCACCCAGCTGAACGCTGCACGTATTCATTCTTAAATTCTGCACAGCACCAAAGGGCAATAGAGTCACACGCAAAATAATAAGACGACGTAACTGGCGCACAAGCGTGACGCTCCGACAAAACAACTCGTCAGGACGGCAGACAAAAACGAAGCGCGACTGACCTACAACTCTTCCAAAAGAGTATGGGTGTTAGGAAGACCGCAACACACTGCGTCGAGAGCCCATGCGAACAATGCAATGCAGAGCGCGATTCAAGCCAAAACGGCAAGAATGGGAGAAGACCGGAGGAAAGATGCCGCGGTGCAGGGGAACAATTTTCAACGCCGCGCGGACGGGTTATCCGGCCAGCCGCGCGTTAAGACAAAGTGCACGCAGTAGCGAGCTCGCGGAGCGAAAAGAAGAAGAAGCGGAACGCGCAGAACCGGACGCAGACGCCAATTCACCGACATGATGCGCGCTCGCGAGCACGAGCGCAACAATTCATCCCGACACTGAATGCCGCAACAATCGGGCCGCTTCTCCGAAGCACGCGGCGGCCAGAGTACGGCCAGCTTCGCCAGCTGCTGCTCAGGGATGAAGGCCTGGGAAACGACGGCCCCAGCCGTCGTCTTGGCTCGGTTGACCGCAAGCCGATACAGGGGTCTCGGGATGGGTGACAGCCGAACGCTTGGAGCTTCGTTTTAAAATATCAAAGAGAAAAGTCGTAGTACACAAACCGCTGCAGCAAAATGCGGGGGCCGGTCCACTGCCGCGGCGTCACCTCGCAGATCCGAGGAACCAAGGACGACCGCTGGAAGCCCTAAGTGCCGCCGCATCCTCGGAAAGCGGCACTTAGCGCGAGCTGCTTCCAACGTCGCAATACGGGCACTCGGGCTCACTGATTTGTACCTAGGCCCGTTGAAGCGAAAAGGCAGAGTCAAAACACCTTACGCAACGCAGCCTCCACCTCGACTGTCTAGAAACGCTTAAAGGGCGCGACGGCGAAGTGAAGAGCTAGTGTGCGTGAACAAGGCCGAATGGGTCGATAAGTGTTCACAGCAAGAGGCCCCGCTGATGGATAATACAGGCAGGACCTACAATGTATTCTGTATGCTTTATCTACTTTTCAACGGGCTCGCCTGGATCATAGAAGGTGCGTCCTTTACGATTTGTCTTTTCCTTAAGAAAAAAATAAGAGGGCCAGACATGCATCAAGAAAACAAGGCAGAACCCAGAGCTCGCCGACTCTCCGGAAGAGGAGAGTGGTGTTACTAGTGGACATTTACTAGCGTTCCCTAGTTTATTATAAGTGACACGTCGGCGGAGTACGGTAGTCATGATGTGAATGAAACCGCAAAGCCACAGCGTTCTTCAACGATTCCATACACTATACTAATGAATGACAAGGCGCTCGGCTCCAACGTACGAAAGAGAAGAGAAGTTATGCCCAATTCGCCTCGTTGTGGACACCTCACGGGATGCTGGCTGCGTTCGCGGAAATAATAGGGTCTGCGCTTTGCCACAAGCGCTCACGTTTAGGGCGTGGGCGACGTCAAAACACGGGACGGGATAGCGAAGCCACTAAAGCAAAGAAAACTACAGGCGTGTCGCCGCTGTTCACTGATTCGGTCCGCTAGCAAACCCTGTCTCCACCGTGGCTACTAACACAAACAAAGCGGCACCTCCCTCGACTCAAGCAAGCCTACAAGTACCGAGGTCAAAGTTGGTCGTAGATGGATTCCGGCACCGCTCGGTCGAAAAGCGCACGTCCACCCGGAGGATCCCTGGGGACACCTCATCATCGAGGAACTCCGCGAGAATCGCGCGGTAGCACACCGAAGGTCACCCGGTGTGCGCTTCCACGGATGCCGTCCGGTGCACAGAGGCCGATCTCCAATTAGCTAGCGCACCGACAGGCGCTGCCGGCAAGGATAGGGGTTGCTACAGTTGCTACCACTTTCCCGTACTAATTATGGATCAAATCGGCTATCCAGTCGCGTCCCATCCTTATTAAATAAACTTCATGAAAACGGTATAGAGATAACTGACACTACTAGGAAAACATTACGAGACTTCCTAATTCAAACTGAGTAATTATTTTTTTTAACGTTACTTTGGCTAGGGGAAGTCACTACTTGGCTCCTTTAAATTAGGTAGTTTTTCATTTTGATGGCATTTTCGCATACAGGATGTAACCTGCAAGAAATTTACGCACATCTTCATTTGCTATCTATGTTTCTGCATGTCAAGAAAACGTTCTATGATGAATTTTACAGCAGTTGAAAATAAATATGTATTTCTGTTATATAGTGTATATTCATATATGTCATTTGTACTGTATAATCTTGTATCACTGATTGTACATTTAGCCTCACAAATTTTTCACTTATAAGTTTGTGCATTGCACACACTAAAGTGTACAAACATTATTCTGTCCTCGTTGTCATAGATAGGGGCAAGAACCTTGTCAAGCTGCAAAAAAGCAGCTTTTAGTTCTTGTCCTAGTGTTCATTTTTGTAAATGAATGAATGCTAAATAAAGATTGATTGATTGATTGGTCAGGTTGACCGAAAAAAAAAAGAAAAAAGAAAAAAAAAAAAAGCTCGTGCGACTAACGCCGAGGCCGCGCGTGATGTACGCGTCGTCGTCCCTGGCGTGCACGCGGACACATTATACGCCTGCCGTAACGTCCTGCCGTGCTCCGGGCGCTGGAGCCTTCAAGCTCTTGTCCGAGTGGCTTTGGAGGTTTAAATTCCCTATTGCGCGACGCCTCACATAAGCGCCGGAAATCCTGTTAATGCGCTCAAGCACTGTGCGATGTCGAAATAGCGCTCAAGCGTCGTCGCGTGCCATTCCTTTTGCCTATCCTTTCCCGTTGGCTTATCCAATCGACGCGAACTGCGACCTCCGCAAAAGTGAACGATGACGAATAAGATCTCCTGCACCACATGAGAGAGAGAGAGAGATTCCTGTTGTAATCTTGCGCCGTTCTTAAAGGTGGGACGATTGCTTCGCCTACACTAACCAAACATACACGACATTCGAGCAGGCGTCCGGATTTGTCGCGTAACCTGCCGGGCATTGACATTCAACTGACTACAGCATGCGCGCGTAGATGCACCTGCTTCTGTGTACAACGAGCTCTACAGTTTCACGCGGCTGCCCAACATGCGTGACCACCACGCGCGACGACGCGCCTAGTTTTTTATGCCAACTTGACCGCCATGTCGGTGGCGCACGACGGTAGCGACGCGACGACAGTGTGACCAATGAACTTCCTACGGTGTTGGGACTAGCAAACAGTTGAGCGCAACGGCGAATGCCGCAAGACAGGGAAAGGGTGCCTCGTATAGTAATTTGACACGCTAGAGGCAACGCGTGTCAAGGCCGCAGCACGCAGGTACTGTGCACGTGCAATATTTACGTCGCTTACAATCGGATAAATGCGAAATTCCGTACGCAATCTATTACGCACAGCTAAATTGCACTACAACCAAGATGGCCGCGTTCCCGCTGGTAGTCCCGTAATAGCTTATACACGAGTTTTGAAAGCTCGGACGGTGCAGGGAACGGATTCCGGCAAGAGGAACGGATTCCTGCAAGAATGATGCCACCAGTCCGCACGTTTACACTTTAATGACAATTTTAGCCCGAGGTCAGCAAACTTGGTAGGGTCAAAGGAGTATTTGGAGAAGCGCACTTGCAGGTTTTGCATATCGTCTATTCGTAAGTGAAAATGACGTGTTTGCATTTCGCGCTCACAGTGGCAAAACAAAACGTCGCAAATTTGGCCAAAAGGGGCGCGCAGTTCAAAGAAAAAAGAAAAGTTAATGGGTCGACAGGGATAGCCTGATGAGCACTCGGCCCACCCCATTTCGCACATGCCAGTTTACAGACAAATGCAAGAATCCCGTTGAAACCATCCCGAGAGGTAACAGGCTGCGGATAAGCGTGCTTCCTTGTATTGGAAAGAAACCAATAAACAAACAAACAAACAAACAAACAAACATGCAACTCCCTTGGACAGTACGCTGGTAGTCTCTAAAAACGAACAACAAAATAGTACCATGCGGCAGCTGAAGTGCTACTTCTTTAGTCAAAGAGATGCGTGCGTGCGTGTGCCTTGTTTCATTCGCGTCCTGTTAACCTTTTGGCACATCGCTGCGAGGCAAATCAACCAGCCCAATCCAGGCAGCCTATGAATATGCAGAAGGACGGCTACGATTAAGTTCGCACGCTCCCGGTGGCAGCTCTCTTGGGAGCACCCCCATCACGGACTGCCATTCCTTGCCCCCTCCATCGGGTGGCTATACGCACGACCGCAACGGGAAGTCCTCGACAATTCTCGCAGTCTTCCCACTACGTCCCATCACCGCAGATTGCTCCCCTCGAGGCGATGGCAGGCACTGCGACTTTCTCGAGGGACGCACGCCATTCATCGGGTTCACCTTTGTGCGCCAAATTTCGCAGGCGCGAAAAACCAGACCGGACTTTCGACAAGGCACGACCCGCGAGCAGCGAAAGGGTTCGGCGAAGGCGACCCCGGAAGGAACACACCGATCGTTGTTTTTTCTTGTTCTTTGAGGCACACGCTACGAGTTCCGACACGAACGGGTCGCACCAGCTGGCCCGCAGACTGTAACGTACAATCGTGAGTTCGCGTGGCCCAGTCTGCCCGATGCACGGTCTAAGTTCGCGCGCGCCACGAGGGTTAATCACGATCGCATGCTAGGCCACACGGTTCGGCGCTTCGAAGCCATGAGGCTATTACCGGCACTACCGCGCGGTGACGAGAAATCGAGAGCGGAGAACGAAGGAAGCGGCCCCAAACAAGGAGGCGCTAGCGCTCTGGGAGAAAAGAGGCGCTCGCGTTCATCGGAAGACAAAAAAGAAAAACTTCCCACCATGACAGCACGATCGAGTGAGCACGGCGAGCGTATTACTCTGGCGTAACACGATAGGCGTCGACTGAGATCGATCGAGCCGATCGTGAGCGAAAGCTGCTAACGGATAGCACCCACTCACGTGCTCGGGCTGAGCACCTGAGTTTTACAGCCGTGTTTAGAATCATGCTCTCAAAAGCGTGGTGCGCTTGAGAGCTGCAGGCTTCTATAGGCTGCTTACGCCCCGTCACAGCGCGTCCAAGGAGACCTCGAACAAACACGGCGCAGTAACTTGCGTGCTTTTATGAACCATAACGGGTGCGCCGCCAGGACAGAGGCATGAGTAATGTCGTAAAAGATGTAGCCGCGTCTGATGACGCAGACGCATATTTCGTCCGCTGTCAGTTGAAAGGGTAATACGTTCCCACTGCACAAAACGTATCTGCTTCCCTTCAATGGTAGTTACGTAAGAGTTATCGGACGACGGCGAAAAAAGAAAGGTCAGCCTTTTCGTTCTTGAACGACATGCGTAAGCCCGATCGAAAATGACCCGTAATGGCTGTAGCTTTCGGCAGCTGTACGGGGCAGCTAGACATACAACTTGACTCACGAAAACGCGCTATCGAAATTCGCGTACAATTTATCGGCCGCCTGCGACTTCGAACGCGCGCTTCATCCCGGGAGTCCTTTTCGCCACATATATGCACACCATGCATACAACCTTCCAGGAATTCACACGAATGTTGCATAGTACAGCGCTTAAGAAGGTAATTTAAGCTGAACAAAAACGACCAATATGCAGCAATTATTTAATAGGGAGTCTCAGTGTGACGCATACAAGTTATTGTTACCTACCGTACTGTCAGATAAGGCTAGGAAATCGGCTGGTACAAGCAGGGCTTAGCTGCTCTCAATGGTCGTAGAAAGCTCTCAGCCGTGAACAAGAGGTTTCCATTCCCGCTGGTCCTGACAGCCAGCGTCGTCGCTACACGACGCCTGACTGCGTTGGCCGCCTTAAAAAAATCACAACAACGCCGCATTGTCGCCTTCCTTTCTTTTTCCTTCCGTACATCAATTAACGGCTCCACTTAAAGCGAAATATTGTTTTAGCTTTCTTGCGGCTCGTTGCACCATACCAACGGAGACCGGACTATATTTCACAACCCTGCACCCTATATCAAAGTTCCGCAAAACACCAATCGTGGAAGAAAATCTCCGAACCTCTTCTCATTAGTGGCAAACAATCGAGATAACCATATCTCAACCTCGAAATAAGCGCCCACGCTCGCTGACCACATAATATATAGTACGTAAATGAGCGGAAGCAAACAAACAAACAAAAACAGCTTCCGAGGGCGCGCACGCTCCGTTTCGAGGTCTACCCGGAAACGCTTCATTTTCGAGCACGCAGCCGCACTTCCTATTGCTGCTCCTAGGACGGCGGGTTACGAAACCGACGATCCCCGCAGCTCTTGTTTATTCTTGCCCATTCCCCCCGCTTCATTCCGTTGTCCAGCCGCCTTCGCAGGCACCGACAATCAGCATTCATCTGCACGCGCCGTGTGCCGGCGGCCGTAATAGGCGGAGCAGCTTGCGGCAGCGCTGACCACGACCTAAGTTCAACTCAAGGGGGAAAGAAGCCACGACGGCAGCCCCGTCTCGCTATGCTCCTCGCCACACAGCCCTAATGAAGCACGCGCTCTGGTGCGCACGGAACACCTCTCTCCCGTGCTTTCTGTGACGCGTCGGATCAGAAATGACCGCGCGGATGACTGGGGAAGTGACGGCGCGTATGGAGTTGATGCGCGCCCGAGTAACGCCAGTAAGTTGCGAGCGCGTCAAATTATTGATTGTGCGGCCATAGGAGAAGGGACGCGCACCTACACGTACTGCGACGAGCAAACGACGCCCCATTAATGGCCGACACAGATGGCGCACATCCAATGTGCATGGAAGGCGCGCCACTCCCGCCAGCGGAAAGATTTGCAAAGCCATTTCGGGAATAACCAGGAATAACATCCCAGAAAGATGTCTTGCCGCATAAATTGACAACTTTCGCTCGATACAGCTGTTTCTTCTGTCCCTTCAAGACAAGATACTTTAATAACGGCACTTTTGTTATGGCGAAGGTTGCCACAAATACAGAAGGCTCAGTACCGTATAAACCGGCATATAGGTGGAGATTATTCCCCGAAAAAGAATAACGAAAGCCGTCTTTAAGCACATTGTGAGTCGTCGTCTGGCAACGTCAAGATCAGGAGTCGACCTATATTCCGGTTTACACGGCACTTGCGGTTAGTTTCGTTTGCGCCTCCCTCGCTCTGCCTCGGCACCTATGACGATAGTTGTCGCTCTAAATCTATTACACAGCTCACCGCACATGGCTGCCAAGTTGCCGCCAAAGGGATACAGGAAATCATTCAGCGAGTCTTCCTTTGAACGCTACTGACAGGCAGGCGTGAGACAACACAGACGCCGACCATCGTCTGGAAGGTCGCAAAGAGGCTGACAACGAAAAAGAGCAAGCTTATCTGCGTATGCTCAGGGAAGGCAGCTCCAACTCGTCAATCATAGCCACGTTAGGGAACTCACGAAAAAAAAACTGTTTAGGCATGACAACTGCTCTTTGTGCAACATAATCGACAGCTGACTTACTCGTACTAACACCATGAGCTAAGGCACCAGCCTATGGCATGCTAACGTCCGCGTTAGCACACCTGCCTTTCAGTAACATATCCCTACCAACTTGCTCAACTTGTAGTCATTCTTTTGAACGCACTCATTCACCGCGAGCAAATATTTATGCACTCCCGCCACACTGCACAAACCAAAGAACTATGTTCTCAAACACGTTACGAAAGCGCACTTACTCGCACGCAAAGCTTTGAAAGGAGCAGGCCACGTGCAGGCAAAACAACCAACGCGACACTGCCCGCAGGGCCTGAAGCCGATTGAGCAATAGCACGCGCGAACAAGCGCCGAAGGCACGAAGACGCGGCACGTTCGCAGATGCCGCAACAGCGAAACCTCCACGGAAAGCACGCGGCCGCTCGCCGTCGGCAACGGGTGTTCAGGGCTCGCCCACCCAGAGCGCACGTGAAAGGTTAACACCCTGGGGCGAAGAAACACCGCCGGTGTAATGAAGAAGCTCGAACAAACACGACTGCGCGGTGTTACCTCTCGCCACGACGTTGGGGTAGAGGCCCGCCCATTACAGAAAACACACATGCCGACAGAAACACGTGCCGCGCGAAGCTATGGCCATTGCTTCCGAAACGCGCGCGCAGAAGGGGTGTGGAGGCGCATTCCGCGAAAAACTATAAAGAACGCACCCCCACCTCTCTCCCTCCTCTTGCTTAACGCACCGCCATAAACGTCACCGGCCAAAGGAGGACGGCACCCACGGGAATTCCGTCACCCCGGTTGTCCATTACGGGACCAACTAAAGAGAAGAAGAAAAAAATACAGTGAACAAAACCCACGCAGGAACGTCACGCCGTTCTTTCAACGATGGAACGCCGCAGCGCCGTTACCGCATCGGCGTCCTCGGACAGCGACACCAATGACAGGTCGCGAGTCGGGAAGTACGGGGACACATGCACGCATAAACAACTGCTACGCAACGCACGAAAAAGGAGACCAATGACACGTGGAAGTAATAAGATTCACCGGAAAAGTGCTCCTTCGACTAGTTCCAACCATTTTTCTTTTTTTTTTTTTCTTTTTCGTATAGCGGGGCGACGATGACTTTTCCAAAGGCTTCGCGACGCGGAAACGCAATCACCGCAGGTTTTCTTTCAGCGAACGCTCGAGGCTTGCGGAAGACTAACGGACAATCGAGTGGAACCTGCGCGAGATCGATTCAACGCACTCGCAGAGACACTTTCCGCGTTTCGGTTTGGGTACGACGTGTTCTTGCCTCACGGGTCAGGAGGGCACGCAGAACCAACGCCGGACACAGCTGTACACAGCCTCGCAGACTGGCATGGAGGCATCGGGAGAGCAGCGTGCACAAGAGCCCGTACCCACCGCGGCCGGCGACGAAATTTAAGGATGTCGCGAGGGGGAAAAGAAAAAGCGCCGCAGTTCTACCTCAAAGACAATGGCCGCGCTTTGCCTAACTTGCGCCGCCATTGTAAAGGAGCCGGCTTACAGCGCACGAGCCCACCAATTTAACCCCAATCAAAGCGCAACGCAGTAGCACGCACACCGCCAACGCCGGCCGCGAACGAAACCGACTTAAGCGACTCGACACAGGCCATGGAGGCTACCGTGTCCCGAATACGCGGGTGACCTGGCCACAGCTGACTGCACGCTGAGAATCTCCAACCACCGAGAAATCACGCGATGAAAGCGAAGCGTTAGACGGGGATCGAGAAGGATTAAAGGTTAGGGCTGACGACTCCGCCGCTACGCTCAATGGCGTGGGAAGATTCCTGAGAGCGCGACCGAAATCGTACGGCCGAATCCGGGAGGCTTTATAACAGCGGATATGCGCGGTTTGCGAAACGCGCGTTAAGCTTAAAAAGATTAGGATAAGAAAGCGCAACGTCTTCGAATGTTTGCTGTAGGCGACTTCCAAGATACGCTATAGCAGCGGTACCAAGCGCTCGGGTAAATTACTGAAGTCCGTCTGACACTACAGACGGCCATGTAAAGTGCAGGGAAATCCCGAGAAAGAAGATCAGCGATAATTCACGGTCCGCCGCTGGAAAGCAGTTTTGCGGGCGGACCTACTGTTCTTGGCGAACTTGAACACAGCTGCCCGATTCTCTCTCTCTCTCTCTCTCTCTCTCTCTCTCTCTCTCTCTCTCTCTCTCTCTCTCTCTCTCTATTATATGGTATTTCAAAGAGACGCTACATTAAGCTTGGCAACAACAGCGACCAAAAATCCATGCCAGGAAGCGCGGCTTAGTTCACAGTAGTTAGTGGTTCGCAAGTGCAGGTGCCGCCAATATCGCGACAATAGTTTCTCGAAATAATCCGTGGCGGTCCCGCTGTCTCCCTTGAAAAGAGAGAAATAAATTTCAGTTTAGTTATTCAAACAGCGAGGTTTGGTTTTTGGTGAACGGAATCAATCAAATTGAACTATCATTTCAAGAGAGAGAGAGAGAGAGAGAGAGAGAGAGAGAGAGAGAGAGACAAACACACAAACTCACCCTAAGAAGCATCATGAGCTTCGGTTGTGCTACAAACTCCTGGTTAATAATTTTACGAGACAGGGAAACAGGTGTTATATATGTACCTTTTTATTTTTTCTGACAATTTTACACATTACGCACACGTGACTGAATAGTTATAAGCTGCCTGCTACTTGTCTTTACGCCGAACTTATATTGCATTTATGGTACTGCTGTGTACATACATGACCATTAACAAAAAGAAAGCTATTAATAAACGGGAACGAAATCACCAGAAATCGTCGGGCGACGATGAAAATTTTACGAAATGTGTTATTTTAATGCGATGGCAAATATATGGACACTCCATGCGCACTTCTGCCGACGGCGTCGGCGTGATGTTCCGTATAAAGTCCAAGGGCGTCGCCGCGCGCCGTTTGCTGTATGTGCGAGTGAAAGCGTGCGAGGATGAGCAGGCAATCGCGGCTCAATCTCGCGCACGCAAAAGGTGAAAAGCGGGGATACCCGCCGTGGTTGCTTATGTTGAATTCCAATGGCGGAGTCGGAGCAGCCGACGGACTCCGTGAGCGAGCACTCGACTCTGGCGTAGAGCAAGGCCTCCAAATCCGCGAGTGGAACACAACCTGCGCCGCCGGAGCAAGGCGGAAGCGGGAACTTCTATCTCCGAATTACCCAGGATGCCTTGCGTGTTGTCATTTCCTTCCGCTGTTTGCTCCCAGCACCGCCGCACCGGTCACTTGTCTCTTCAGCGCCGTTCACCTGTCGTTTTTTTAAAAGTGCGGAATGGATATCTCGCCAAGCGTGCAGCAGCTTTTGCTTCCTCGCGAGTCGTGACCGGTGGCGCCTCCCAGCAGACAAACGTGGTAAAGGAAATACGTCACGCAGTGTTCCGGTCCACTTCGCCGATTTTGGCGGAGCATCTTTTTCTGCTCTACGGTGTGACTCCCGCTCTGAATCCCCTCTGACTCTCTCATTGGAACACCTTACTCCCGTCCTCACTCTGTCATTGGAACACACTTGCTCTGAAAAGAGCAGAAAAACTTGCTCCGACTCCGCCATTGGAATTCAACATTAGTAGCTATGCTGTTGGGCTGCTAAGCACAAGGTAGCGGGATCGAATCCCGGCCACAGCGGCCGCATTTCGATGGGGGCGAAATGCATAAACACCCGTGTACTCAGATTTAGGTGCACGTTAAAGAACCCCAGGTGGTCCAAATTTCCGGAGTCCCCCACCACGGCGTGCCTCAAAATCAGATCTTGGTTTTGGCATGTAATACCCCATAATGTAATTTTTTTAAGCGGGGAGGAAGCGCGCTGCCTTCTGTCGTTCGCAAGGCTTCGGGGGGGGGGGGAGGGTAGAGAAGAGGAGGAGGGGGGGAGGTTCTACACCGGGCGGCCGCGCGCGCCCGCCCGGGCCGCTGTATCTTGAAAGTCATCTGCGACGGGTAGAGTCCGCGATGCGCTGTGTTTTCGCGACTTAGTTCGCGTTAATGCGAGCAGTTGCCGCGTTGCCTCACTGCAGTGTTTTGATAGCGTTTCCGCGGTCATCGAGTGACATCATGCTTGTTGATTTAGTTAGTATGCCTATGTTTACAAGTTTACACAGCCGATAATACTATTATCCTTACTTCGCATAGCTGTCCACTAATTTGCGATCGCAATCGATGCTTCGCCTTTCGGGCGAAACTGCGACTTTTTCTTACATTCGCAACAATTGTTAAGGCCGCGCAAGTATAATATAGCGAATATCTTTATTTTCAGTGCAAACAGAAGTAATGGGAAAGTAGCCCAAGGCTTTATGTGAATTTTTCAATGAAATAACTTTTTTTTTAATTCTCGAAAACGCCACATTTTCCAAGCTTGCTCATTTTTGCGACTCTCTTGCTACTTTTCTGAACATCCTAGCTTGTGATTTACAGCAGAGATAGGACTCTAGGTGGATAACGAATTTTTGCATTTTTATTCTACCAATTTTTAAAGTGACAATTTTTTTTTTTTGCTCAGAACACCAAACTCAGAAAAATTTCACTCTATAATTTCTCTATGGCTGCGCGTTTGCATTTTGTGCAAAGTGCCATATCGCCGTTTGTCGGGCGCCGTTTTACTCACCAACGGCAGTAAAGGACGGTGATGTGGTATGCAACACACCACTCCCCAGTTGGATGGCGGGGGATTTGAATTACGATAAAGTTACGCGCACCCTTTAGGCGCAATTTTCTCGTAAGCTAAGTCTTTTTTTGGCACAAGCGTTGCGAGGGTTCTGGAATTACATTTAAACAGTTCACGTCGACTTAGCAATCTGCCTCTAATGTGCCTTTACGTGTTAGGTCCTGCCCAGGCCAGCTCATCGGCTTCTGTTCACATAACTGTCGAGACGCCGCTTCACACTCGCTCACTCTGAACGCTGTAACTCAAGCGGCTCTATCCGATAACCTGAACCATGCCTGAGCCACAGACGACGACTCAGTTCACACGCATGAACGAACACCCCCAACCTCCAAGCAGTACGAATTGTAACCGAAATAGAGTTCTAATAGACATAGCATAAACCTCAGAAGTTCCTCGCTGCACTTGGCTTACTGGCAGAGCCGCGCGCTTCGCCGTCTTCTGCACATGCGCATTTCACTGTCGTCTGCGCTTCGACATCATCTGAATGGGCACACGCAATCAATGCAGAAGAAAAAGCTCGTTAGCCCACCGTCTATTTCCATGGCTTTCACCATGGCATTTTGCCGAAAAAAAAAAAGAACGAGAGAGAGAGAGAGCGAGCGAGAGAGAGAGAGAGAGAGAGAGAGAGAGAGAGAGAGAGAGAGAGAGAGAGAGAGAGGGTTAAATGTGCTCGTTGCCTGTTGACGAGAAATATCGGCGGCTGTACTCGCGAGCGCATTTCGTTCATCAAACTTTTTTTTTTTTTCGATTATCGCCGAGCGAGGTTCAGAAGAGAATGAGTCGTGTCCCTGTATTACGTTTTCGCAAGAAGTCCTTATTTCCGCACTATGAACCGTTCTCTCAAAACACGATATTCGAAGATTGGCAACACTGTTCTAATAAAAATGATGCCACTTTTTTTTTCATAATATAGTTCCGCAGTCCCCAGAGAATAATTTTGGTGACCTTGAACGAGACAGAGGTGTTTTCTTAATAAACATTTTTCAATAAAGCAACATTTTTTTCTAATTTTGACGTTTTGAGTAAAAGAACTTCGTTGCTTTAAGAATCAGTAGAATAAAAATGCACAGGTTCGTTATCCACCTAAAGGCCTGCAGCAAATCACAAGCTAGGACGTACAGGAAAGTAGCAACAGAGTACCAAAGATGAGCAAGTTTGAAAAATGTAGCGTTCTCGATAATTCTTTAAAAAAAGTTGCTTTGTACACAAATCCAGAAAATGCCGTGAGCTACTTCCACTTCTATTTGCACTGAAAATAAAGCTATTTCCTATAGTATGCTTTCGTGGCCTTAAGCATCGCCGCGAATTTAAGAACACATTTCGTACTATTGCCGTCGCCGCGCGACGACCTTTGATAATTTTTTTCCCCGTTTACTAATACTAGTTGAAAACAAACAACCGTTTAGACTAATCAGTCACGTGCGTATAACGTGTAAAATTATCAGAAAAAATTAAATAGTCTGAAATATACAGCCTGTTTCGACCTCTCGTGATTATCGACCTCCTGCAACTTCAAGTTACATGGCCGCCATGCACGAAGTGCGGAGGCTCGTCGCATTTTACTCAGAACACGCATCAGCCTCCAAAGAGACGACAAAAAAACATCTGGACTTGTGTGTAGCTCATCTGATCAATAAGCGCTGCCCGTAATAGGGCTTGCAAGATTCGCCTGCTGCACTCGAGGGAGAAAAGAAGGCCGCGTGTACGACGGCTGGAAAAGGCAAGCGGCATCGCGACACCGCTGCCTTATAGAAGGCTCGTCGCAGAGGGCAGCTGCGCCACTGCATTGCTGTCGCTACCGTTACTACACCGAGCCAGAGAGAGAGAGAGCCGACACGGTGTGAAAAGCAGTAGCTTGCGCGCACCGACAAAAGGCGTTGTACGCGACATCAGCAGGCGGTCACTCCACTGCAATTTATTCCAGGTCAGGGCTTCCACAAAGACGCGCACTGCCTTTCAGGAATTCCTCTCATTATTATAGACTACACGTGCTGCACGGATGAGGTGCCGCGCAAAACCAGCTCCAGTCGCGATCTCTGTTGGTTCGGAACATTCGACAATGGCTATGAAAGCACGTAACTGCCTGCCATTCATGTGACAACACCCTGCGCGACGAAAAAATAATCCACCGTCCTCAATTGCGTGTCAAAGAAAAAAAGCTTTGCTAGATTTCAGTCTCCTTTAAAACCTGCTGCCCGGCGAACTCCTCGAGCAGAGGACGCTGGCTTCGAAAATCTAGAAAAATTGAAGCGAAGCGAAGCGTTATGTCCCTACAAAACACAAAAGCAGCGAACGATAGTACACTATAAGCTAGTGGGAATTACCCATAAAAACGAGACAACGCACGAGCAGGAAGCGCCAGTGCAAATCAACCTAAAGCAGGCCAACCACGGTTAACATGTATTGGGCCACGACTCTCACTTCCTCCATCCATTGTGTATACCGACAGGAAGCCAGACCGAGCAGATGATGCGGAGAAAATCAACCTAACGTCACCTCCATGCCTTCGGTTACAATGCCGTCGTGAAACTGCGGTGGGCGTAACTGTGGTATAGCACTCGCGCGAGAGGCACGATTGTAACAAGGTGTATAAAGCATAGGGCGCACGATGAGAACCAGCGCGGCCCCCACGCTCAACCGAAAGCATAACAAACGTGGACTCGTATAGCTCGCACTTTGCTCACTTAACTACTAAGGGTTGACAAAGCCGATAAACAGCTGATCCCCACAAGAGGCAGCACAAGATTAACAGGGAAAACAGCTCTCGTTGTCGACTTATCCTGTCACTGAGGAAACAAGGTGCAACTTAGGTCTTTGCTCCCACTTGTGTTCGAAGGGATTGTGTAACCTTCAGCTAGGGGCATTTAGTAAGCGACGGCACAACACGTTCCGATCGAGAAGGCCTACGCCTTAAAAATGGGCAGGTACATTGTTTTCTTCGTGAGTTATTTCACCATTAGCGTGCTATGGTCCACGACTCCACCTACCACACGAACCACATGCCCCCCAGAGATTCTAACACTGCGACACGTGTAGTAGTCCGGCGAGCAGGCGGGAAATGGCGTTCTAAGGCAAGCAGTTTCCATTAATGACTAGCAGTGCATAGTAGTGTTGTCACCGGCACTGTACGAGTATGCAGTAGATACAGGTCAGTGACTTGCGATATTTGGATCAACAACTGGCAGCTGGTTAAGCAAATAAGGACATTGTTTCAAGTGCCACGCATAGACAGGAGGAAGGAAGGACTTGGCTGACGCTTCAACGCATAGTCTTGATGGGGGGCGCAATGCAGTGCAGGGGCCATCCTACCACGAAAGCGTGGACATCGTTTCCCCCTCTCTGCAGTCTGCGCTCTGACTCGCTGCACAGCCATTGTCTTCAACGTTGTCAGCGGCTCACGAAACGGCCCCAGCGAGCCCAATGCGACACGCAAACGAACAATCGACCGCAGTCAAGCGCACCGGAAATTCTCGCGTACAACGAAGACCTACATCGGGGGGCCCGCAGGAATACTGTCCGGACCGAAACTGCCATCCTCACAACCATCGTAGAGGCATCGGACAGTAAAGAGACGGCAACAGTTCCTTACACAACATCGCATTCAAACACGGGACGAGCTATATCTAGAAGCCCAGACGGAGTCCACAAACTCTCTTTGTGCTTCCCTTAATCACCGGCGGTCTTCTTTCGCTTCGGCCGAGCCCCGAGAAAAGGCCGTTCCGGCAGCCACCGATGAATCGGTGCAAGACGTCCCGTCCGGCGAAAGGTCGCGCAGAACGAACGCTGGCAGACGGGCCAGGTTCCGAACGGCCTTTGTTGCGTGCACGGTACAAACGGCGGGACCAGCGGCGGATTATACAACCACCAGAGCGAGCCGTCGCGCCCCTTGCACTGCATGGACGGTCATTCTTTCCTATTGGTATTCCGGAGGGGGTGGGGGCAATCCTTTTAGGCGTAATGCGGCGCAGCTCAATCGGCAGCAGTGCAAATACGTGCAGGTCGCCACGCCCACTGTGCTCCGCAACTTCCGTAAGCCTGCCCGAGTGGAGACGCGGCGAAAGCTCGGACATCGCCGCACGACCTTGTTCCCAAGCAGAGAGAGAGAGAGCGCGCTGCGGATGACGACGACGGAAGTTCCCAGGACACGACACATCGCGCGCTCTCTCTCTAGTGTGTGTAAGACGACCGAAGTGGGAGGATCACAACAATATGAAGCCACCAGAAAATGATGCCAAGGAAAACATACGGGGAATAATTTGTTTTCATTGAAATGTCGGAATGATAACGAAAACATAAGTGAAAGTGGACGGGAAGACAACTAGCGCCGGTCGGAGTCTAACCCACAACCGGCGCATTACGCTGAGGGTGTAGGAGGGTCGGCCGGCACATGCTACTTCCCGCCACATACGCTAGCGGCACACTTTTCCCCTCGCATAGCTCTCCGAGTGCGTCAACCCGGTGCTCGTAGTAAGGAGTCGTGCTGGACGTCACGTCGTGAAGTAAACCAACTAGCCCAGCTCCTTACCGTTACAGCATTGTCAAAGCATACCTGGGTCAAGTTGTTGTGGGCGATTCCGGATTAACGAACTGCGCTTTTTAACGTCAGTTGGGATATTGACACACAAATGCTTCAGCGCTCGGGCATCTGCTTGCTGCAGCTGTCGCATCTCAGGCACTGAATTTCAAATCAACAGCAAAACAACAGGTCCACATAAGGTGGGGACAGGGAAACTACAAATATTATACTTCTATTGGAAGCCGCCTCTGCGAAGGGTACCGTTACGTCTATCCACACTCGTGTTAAGCAGCTCGGCATTTACAGCGCGAAGCAAGCAGAGCCTACCATTACCGGATAGCGCAAACATTTTCATTTAGAGGTTGTATCTCGCGGTCAGCTCAGTACACTAAAATACAAGACTGAAGTAACCACTGGCACGTGGCACACATACAAGACGGTTCCTAAATAAAACGTCCTGGAGAGCAGTAAAAATGAGGGCGTAACAATGGCATTTTCGCGCGCACGCCTTGCGTCCACCGGACGGCTAAAAAAAGCCGACAGAAAGCTATAGCCTTTTGAAGGAAACTATAGGGCAAAGTACACGCCGGCACGTTTCCGGGCACGCACACGTGTTACACAGCTGCGAGGAAGCTGCATTAAACAAATACGCGAAGTACTAGAAGAAAGAGGAGAGCCAGGAAAACTATTCTTTCGCGGCGGACAAACGACGCCCATTCACGTATTCCTTCGGCAAACAGCCAACCAAGGCAACTCCGGACACTGTGCACGCCGAACGACATGCGAAGCGCATTCGGGCCCATCCCATTCACGGCCGGGCTACACGATTTGCCGGCGAGAACCGCCAGCGGCGCACGCAGGGGGCGAACACGAGGCTACTCCCTCCAGCCAGGCTGCGGATTCGTCCCGTCACAAGCACGACCGAAAAGAGGCGCGCCACGAACAGAGACAAAGACGACAAGGACGGCGGCCCAGGCACACCCCGAAGTCAGAAAAGCCGCCGTTTACTGCCACGCGCGACGCAGGCAAGGCACGGAAGGATACCGCAGGCCGGTCGGCGGCATTCCAGGCTCATTCCGGTCGAAAGAGAAGTCGCGGAGTACGCCCCGGCACAACATTCCGACACCGTCGGCGGGCGTCCACTTGTTTTTTCTTCGTTTGTTTATTAAAAAGAAAGAAAAAAAAACGGGAGAGGGGGGGGGGGAAGTACAAGCGCCAGAACAGTCTCCTTCTCTGCAACGCCCGTAGCAGACGTCTGTTTTTTCTTGTCAAAGAAAGTGCCATCCCGGCCGCCTAATTTCGCTTCACGAGGGGGCCATGAGACAAACGACCCGCCATTATGCAATAAGGGTTTGTGGGGAACCTCGCAACAGCGTCTGCCCGCGATGTCGACCCGGAAGCACGATAAGAACACGTGACGTGGAACTCTTCTGAAGACAGCTCAACACTCACATTTTCTTTCATCAAAGACACTGAAAATAAATATTAAGCGAAACTGTATTGGTACATTACGCTTCTGGAATATTTCAGAAATACTACTTTTACCGTGAGCTGAGTATTGGTAAGCAAGACAAAGACAAAAACGAAAGAACTATGTAATCGAGTTACACTCGAAATAGGAACGTTCGCAGGCTACGGGGGCGAAAGCGGCGGTGATGCTGCTCGCGGTTTCACGATACGACCGCAAGCAAGGAACACACTCATCCTCGACATTTACTAATTGCCAATTCATATAAACAATGGTGGCAACAACATTTCCCCAACAGAAGTGATTTGGTTGATTCTAGTGGGCTTCCAGGGTGTATGCGCTGGCCGTCCGATCAGGTCCTCCGATGCCGCATGCTATGGTCGTGAAGTCCCATCTTTCGGCGACTTCCAAAACCTGGCTGACGGCTTGCAGTTGAACAGCCAGGTCCTAGCTGGACACCGCTTACTCCCACTATTGCTCGTTCGAGAGTTGCTATTCTCTTTCCGGTTTTAGATTGTTGCAATCGAATAAAAAATGTTTTGCATCTGCCTTTGTGGCCCCGCAGAACTTACATTCGGGGGTGTAGACCCCCTTGGGTAGGCCATGCAGTATATATAGGGGTTTCGGAAGGTGTTAGCTCGTAGCTACAGCCATGCCACTTGTTGAGGTTTATTAAGGCTTTTGTCCGGCGGTGGGAAGAAGCCGCCTACAAGGACATGTCGATGGAAACGGGGACGTCATACTAAGAAGCGCGTACGCACGGTGTGCTCCTCTCTCAAACGCGACGGTACTCCCGAACCTTAATAAACCCTTCCAGCGCCTAGTCTGTGGTCCTCACTTCTAAACACATATAAACACACAATAGGATATACTAAAGCTGAACTGCGGAAATATTTTGTTGAAATGTGATTTTATGTCATTTATGTTTTCCTTGATTATTCCTATTTTACTCTGAACATTTGTATGACCATTTGAGCGTCTCTATTTTCGATTTTATTGTTTAATTTTTTTTTTTGCAATGGATTGTTACACTCTGTTTGTATAACTGGTGAATGTTTTCTCTTTATTGACTGTAACTATTGTACGTGTGTCAGATTTCTGTACCACTCGTGTGCTACTGCTTGTAGGGGTTTTCTGGACATAGTCAAGCTGCTCATGCAGCTTTTTGCCAGAAAACCCTCCAGTTGAACCTGGAAAATAAATTTACTTACTTACTTACTTACCGTCCAAGCGCTGTTTGCTCTCGTCCTAATTAATAAACGCACACTTACACGAGTGCTCTCACGTTAACTAACCCACGATTGTATGCGATGATCGCTGCCCCCCATACCACGTTCACTCACAGCAACATTTACTTATACTATATAAAGCTAAACGAGATCGTCACGATACGAACCCAAGGTGACGCGTCTAGTGTGCGCCGCATCAGTAGCGCGCCACACCACCTGCAAAAAGTTTCGGACGACTCGTAAAGCAAAATACCGGGCTTCAATCGTTGGGGTATGACAGGTTCACTACACGCTTTACCAGAAACACCGCACCAGAACCGTGACGGGCGGAGTGATAGTGAAACGTCGAGGGCGGACGTGGACACGCGCGGCTCAGTCTTCCTATTACACAGTCCTGCCAGCAGCGGAAGAGCGTGATCGTGATTACACACTGCGGAGGCTCGCCAGCGAACACCCGACCCCGTAAGCACGCGCCTGCTGGACAGGCAGAACTACGCTGTCACCGCCGCGGAAGCAGGAGCATCATCATCGCTGCGCAAACAAAGACTTCGTGCCGACGGTGCCCTATCATCGCACCTGGTCCAGCTCTCGTACGCCTCCCCCCGCGGCGGCGGCAGCCCATATCGAAGACGCGCACGGCTCCGCAAACCGATGACGCAAGAACGTGTTGAGCCGTCCACACACCCACCACGTCGGTCGTGATTACGAACCGGCGTGTATCGGGCGCAAGCGCGATTCGCATTCGCCGGGCCGGCAGAAGGCATGCGCACACTGGCATTCGAAAGACGATAAACCTAGCATACCGCGAAAGGCCACAGTGACATTCTTCGAACGCGAAAGAACCGCGAACCACACCAGCCAATTACTGCAAAAATTGCGCGAAATTGCACGTGGCGAACTAATACTTTAAGTCACTAGGAAATGCCGCAGTCCTCGAGCAACGCGTCGGCAGTAGCGCTAGAGGCAATGATAATACGGAGACCGACAAAGCTGGATGCCGCCACATGGAAATGTCAAAAAGAGCAAACGGTTCCCTAAACCCCGCTGCGAGGCTAGCACAGCCTGCCGGGTTCGACCAATCCGCGAATCTCTAGAGAGCGACATTCAGCGCCTGAACAAGCCTCTTTCGCCACTTGCGTTGCACTATTGCTCGGCAGAGTCAATGTCCTGCCAAGTCATGGTCGGCACGTTAGGAAAACCTTGAAAAAAAAAAAAGTGTGCAATAGGTGCATTCAACAATACCAACCTCTGGCGCAGAAACTTGGAGATGAACAAAGGAGCATGCGAAGAAGCTAAAAACCGCGCAAAGCAATGGGACGAAAAATGATGGTCAGGAGCCAAAAATACGGCAGCATGGATTAAAGAACAAAATGGTATAGCTGATACGATAGCTGAGATTAAGATGAAGCACGCAGGGGACATGTAAAGTGCAAAGTATATAACCGGTGTTCTATCAGATTAACAGGGTGGCTGTCAAGCGAAAGTAAACACAGTCGAGTACGGCAGAGGATGTGGTGGCGCAAAAAGGAATACTTGGAGATCGCGGGGAGAAGCCTTCATCCTGCAGTGGACATAAAATAGGCTGACAATGGTGATGATGAATGGCCAGCTTTCGAATATCTCCTATCCGAAGCAATCTGTATACCGATCGGTAGTAGGAGCTGCCAAGGCATGCGCGGTGCCGCGCACTATACGATCGACAGGCGTCCAGAAGTCCTGTGAAAGAGGATTTTTATTTCTCACGGCAAACAGACGTGAGCCTCAAACGAGTCGCGACTTTAGGTCGAGCACTGCCGTCCGCCACCGCGAGGAAGCCGAACGACAGCGAAGCGCTGGCGTTAACGTTGTACACGTCGATAGTTGCGCGATGTGTTGCGACCGCAGCCCCTGTTAGCACGCGGGCACCCAGGAAGAGGGGCGGTGGAGGAGAAGGTGATCGGGGGCGCAACCCGAGTCGCCGACCGCGGCAATGCAAAGACAAGCGAGAACAACAAAGCCAGCGACGCTCCTCTCCGACACTGGGAAGAAAAACAAACATCCGCGTCGCGCACGCACGAACAGGTGGGCGCCCACGGTAAACGGCGCGAGCGCTCACAACAAAGGCCAGCCGCTCTCTGCCTCATCGGTAGGCCACAGGCGCGACGATCGATGCGCCGAAGGGGGTCGGTCGGACGGACGCAGGAGAGGGACGCGCCGCGCACCGGAACGGCCGGAGCGTGATCCAGGAAGCGCGCGCGCTACCGCAAAGCAATGATGCGCGCAGTCGTCATCGCCCCCGCCATTGCTTCTCGCTCCGCACTTTCGCCTCCTGCTTTCGCGAGCGCGTTGCCTCTGCCGAGCGGTCTGGCGGATAGCGGAGACAAACCGAGCGCCGGCATCGACCGACAAGGGACGAGGCTCTCTCTCTCTCACGAAAGCACCACCGCTGGTCACGCCGGCAGAGGGCATACGCCGCCAGGAGCACCGTGAGAAACGAATCGCTACGTCTCGGACATGCGGTCGGCGTGGCGAGAACGTAATCCAAAGGACCTTTAGCCGCGTCCATCAGCATACTCGGTTCTACGGAAGAGGCAGGGAGCGTAGGACATCGTGTAACGCGCACGATGTCTCCGGTGTAGGCGTAAATTACACAAACCGAATTCGGGTAAAGAGGACGTGAGACAACAGTGGGCAGGGTGTACACGCACTGATAGCGCCACACTCGTTCAGATTGCTCGATTGACCGCGCTGCTCTCTGCGCGAATACGGCAGAAAGAGAGAAAAGACTTATTGAGCAGTCTATTTTTGTACGACCGACGGGGATTGCGGCACACATTCATAGTTCGTTGCATAAGCTGCTCCTCTCAAGAGATCTAAGCAGAAAGTGTTTGGTAAACGGGCACAGAAAAGCTCGCCTTCGTCAGACACGCGTCCCAAGCAGAACTACGCGGGAGGACGCCGGACGCTTCGTGACGTGTTTATGCAACTTCGCCGCCGCTCACCCCTCTAGCGCTGCCCTTAAAATAAGCAGTTCTACAACTTCCTCGTCACCACCGCATGAGAACGCGCACGATACCTAGCGTGCGCCTGTGGTACCGCCGCTCGTAAGAGCGCGTTCCCGCCGGACGACCGCCAATGTTCAGAAAACGCGCGCTGTTCCCACAACCTATTCATGCCCCGTGCGGCTCAGGTGAATAGGGCCCCAACTCGTTAATTAACAAAAAAAAAAAAAAAAGCCCCACGACGGAAATGAAGCACTTCAGGCGGCTGTTCTTGCATATGCTTCGCGAGAGAGCGCACACAGTCACCCGCCAGTATAGGAAGCAAACACAACAAAGAGCACGCAAGATTTCGCATACTGCGACCCCACGCACGACATACGTGAATGAGTAGCCATGTCATCGTCAAATGTTGAGATGTTTCGTATAAGCTGTATTTCTACTTTACGCAGGGTGTCCCAGCTGTCATGCACCAAGATTTAAAAGATATGCAAATGCCATGCAGCTGGACCGAATTAACGTAATGTTCCTTGCCGTCGCCTGGAGACACTAAGATTATTGTTTTGCATTCCGCCTAATCACAGAATTAGTTTTCATTAATTAATCAACTTCTCAAATACTATATTTAAATGAACAGTGTCCATGAGAAAAATTGTAGAGCAACATCAAAAACTCGCGATACACCTTTCTGTTGCTCAGTACGCAATACATAAATGTGTTTTTCCGAGCCTGAAAGCAGCCCGCGAATACACGCAAAATCGCCGCGCGACTGCCCACTCGAGGCGCTTTGCGTGTTTCTTTCACGCAAAGCGCCTTTTTTCGGCTGCCAGGCTTTTCTTTCGAGGAACCCGAATGGGCTTCCTTTGTAGCACTTACCTACGTTTGGGTGGACGTCTAATTTCCCCTTATTAAATGTACACCCTTTGGGTCGTATTTACACAACACTAATCGTCATCTGTCACGCTTGAGTTTTCTTTCTTGAAAATGCTGCGCCCGCTACTTTCATGTCGAGAATGCTCTGTCATGCTGTAAACGGGCATGCCGTTCGTGACTTGGAAGTATCGGGCTCGCAGCGTTAAGGAAAGTAAATGCAGACAAGACAGATGATTATTTTTTGTGTGGCAAGATATGACCCAGAGGGTGTAATTTTGTTTAAGAGCGTAGAAAAACGCGCGACCCCAAGCCGCTTGCTCGCGCTCCTTTACGGCCCAATAGATGGACGGCAGCGCAGCTTTAAAAGAGAAACTTCAAATTGTCTTAAGTCGCGCTTCCGGCGCCGAAACAGCGGAGACGACAGCGAACAGGGGGAGGGGGGGCGCGCACATCGCTCAGCAATGACGAGGAATGAGGAAGCGCGGAAGAGGCCAGCGGCAACAGAATGCGCGAAGCCGTATGCATCGCAAGCTGCGGTGCCTCGGTCCATGCGAAGGTGGCAAGGTCGAACTCGCACAGCGTCAGCTTCCGCCTCTTTAAGCGACGCGCTCACGCAAACTATTGTAATAGATAAAAAAAAAAACGCAGCCGTATGTAATGAACGCGAATTTGCACAGCAACGGCTGACCTTGCTTTGACTGGCAAATGCCCTGCTAATGCTCCTTTATACTTGACGTCTTCATATTAACACCTTGTGTGGAGCCATGACGGAAGCGCTGATGACACTGCAGCCAGTGTGCTACAATACGGAAAATGTCGCCGCCGGGTGAGCATGCGTGAAGATCAGCCAGGCTATTCCAGATGATCCAACACATTGTACAGGTGGTAAAAAAAAATATCAGCTATGCCAGAAGGCCTGTCAAAAGAACTGAAGAAAAAGAAATAACGAAATGGAAAGAAAAAAAATTGCAGTCGTTGACGCCAATACAAAGGCTCTGCTACAGCAAATATGTAAATCTGAGATAGCCGTGCAGTTCTACTACTGAAACAGACTACGTTAGTTCGTAGAAGTCGAAAACGGATAACTGCGCTAAAAAAAAAAAAAAAAAAAAAATCTGAGTGCCCAACATAACATCTCTCGCGAGTGATACCAATAACACAAAGAAAATTCTACACTCTGGCCATACTAGGAATTGCACAATTGCCAGTCGAAAGCACGCACGATGATACCACAGATTCTTCCATGAAATGCCCGAAAAAACACGCGAAAAAAAAGAAAAGAAAGAAAGAACCGTAGCTGGTAAGAGCGATCCGGTTATTTTCCATACACGAGTCGGGAAGTTACGTGACGCACATACTAGAATTTGGTACCGCAGTACTATCGTAAGGTGAGATATCAGGCCGTGCGGTAATCAGGTGATACGCCGATTTTCACTTGTTGCATTTTACTGGACGGGCTTTCCTAGAAAATTTACGGCGTGCTTCTCTCGCTTCCCTGTCCCCAAGCGTTGGTGTGCTCTCTCTCAGGAATTAGATCCTGGCGCGGTTCTGCACTATGCTAAGGGGAAATACCGGAACTGAGTAGAAAACGTGCTATTCTAAATAAATCGACAAACCGGTTTGCAATCAACATTCAATGGCGATCCGAAATAGGTAAGCGTCGGGTGTTGAAAGGGTGAAATGATTACGCGGCTGGAATTGAGTATTTTCAAAATTTTCAGTGACAGCGCTAATACATAACGAAGCACGGTGAACAGATATTTTCGGTGAACTGATTACGCAACATGCTAATGCTTGAGGAAATACGGATCACGAGGCGCCATAGCATATTTTTTTTTTTTTTGGGTGGGGGGGGGGTTCTTTTATAATTGCACACAAGATATATTTTTAAAGATTATTTCTAATACGGCACTCGGAACTGAACGCTCTGACTAAGACGCGCTGTGTCTAAGCGTACAGACATTCCACACAGCGCTTCATTTCGAAGCGCTTCAGAAATAAATTTCGAAACCTTGTGCTGTTATTCCATCGCACGTGCGAGTTTTGTGGCAGAGTTAAGAATGCAGTGGGCCTATGAGTAAACTCTTTCCCCATGTAACGTTCAATGTGTCATCTATTCTACCCGGCGTTTGACATCTCAGAATTCTGATTTCACACAGCCGCATAGTGTACAAAAGAGTTTTTCATATGCTGGAGCGAGTTTTGTGTTATAGATAGATCAGCAAACCATTACTAATTATCTCATAACTATACAAACTAAGCTTTTACCCGAACACCATTTCATGTCTGTTTTTCTGCTCTCTACGGTCAGAAATAACAGTGAACAAGTTGTGTTGCGTTTCGCCTGCGACACGTGGTTTTGCCGGCGCGACTGCGGCGGGGTGGCAGACATTTTGGCCCGATCGTCGTCGCCGCAACACTCATCGCCAGGTGTTTCCAGGCGCGACTGCGGCGATGCGACCGCCTAGGGATCATCCTCGCATTCCAGTCATTGTGCCCGAAACAGGCGATGCCAAAGCAGGGATCTCATTCCAGTTATTGGGCCCGAAACAGGCGATGCCAAAGCAGGGATCTCGTTCCAGTCATTGTGCCCGAAACAGGCGATGCCAAAGCAGGGACCATCCTCTCATTACAGTCATTGTGTCCGACCGGCAGCGCCACGACAGGGTGCTACGAGATCGTGCTCGACATGGTGCTACGGCATCGCTACGACAGTGTGCGTCACCATTAGCCCATTGTACATTCACGTGCTCGTCTTTTGAGGGGTTCCTTCTTGCCCTCAACTGCGAGAGTATAAAAACAGCTGCCCCCGGACGCCAAAAGGAGGGCTCCGATTTCTTCTGTTGAGTGAAGTGCTCTCCCGTCTCTCTGCTTCGGTCAAACCTGACCGCCAACTCTTTGCGATGTTAAAATAAACAAGTTGTTTCGTTGTTACCAGTCGACTCATGCTTTGCCGGGACCTTCGGATGCTTCCAGTTGTACCCCAGGCCGCCAGGCCAACGCTACCCTTGGGGCTTGCGACCCAGGTACAACCACGGGCGTCAGCGCCGAGTTCCCAACAGATCGTACCAGCGGTCCGATTCCAAACATCTGGTTGGCAGCGGTGAGATCGCCTCCGACTTCAAACAACTGTCTGCCAGCGGTGAGATCGCGACAACGGAGGCCAGCAGCGAAGAGATGCAGTTGACTGTATGCTGAGCAGCTCAACGACAATCCGGGAGCAGTGCAACGAGCCCTGTGTGATGACTGGTTGCCTGCAGCGGAACGACTGCGCTGGACTCTTGGCTGCGAGGTTTGGTGAGTGCGGGACTTTCTTCTTCTGAGCTTTGCCAGGCTTTTGTTAGTGTCAGAAACAGAGCTGGTAATTGTGGTTGTCGTTGCTGCCGGGTTAGTTTGCGGCAAGACAATAGTAAGCAGTAGAGAAAGCAGCATTCAGAGCAGCCATGGATTTGAAGTCGTTGCGCAAACCGAAATTGTTGGAGCTTGCAAGAGAGTTGGGTCTGGATGTCTCAGACAAACTAAGAAAACCTGAACTGCTAAAGGCTATTCTTGAGTTAGAGGCTGAGGATGACGAGCTGTCGGAATGCCTTGAGACTATTGAGGAGAGGTCAAAAAGACAGGAGCGCGAACTTAAAGAGCAAAAAGAAAAAGAAGAGCGTGAACTTAAAGAACAGAAAGAAAAAGAAGAGCGTGAACGTAAAGAACAGAAAGAGCGAGAGCAACAAGAGAAAAAAGAAGAGCGCGAACACGCTTTGGAAATGAAGCGTCTCGAGGTAGAGATGGAACGCGCTCGTAATGGAAGTCAGGCACACGGTGCAGGAGAACGAGTATTGTTCAAAATGACTGACCTGATGCGGCCGTTTAAGCTTGGAGAGGACATTGGTTTGTTCCTGGTTAACTTTGAGCGAACGTGCGAGAAGCAGGGGTTCTCTCGGGAAACGTGGCCACAGCGCTTGCTCACTTTGTTACCCGGCGAGGCGGCCGACGTAGTCGCTCGCTTGGATAGAGAGGAGGCAGAGGATTTCGACAAAGTGAAATCGAGTCTTCTAAAAAAGTACCGGCTGTCTGCGGAGGCGTTCCGTCGGAAGTTTCGGGAAAATGAGAAAGGCAGAAGTGAGTCATATACAGAGTTTGCGTATAGGCTTATGTCGAACATGCAGGAGTGGCTCAAAGAAGAGAAAGCGTTTGGTGACCACGATAAAGTTCTGCAGTGTTTCGGGCTAGAACAGTTTTATAGTCGGTTACCGGAGAACGTGCGATACTGGGTCTTGGATAGGCCAGACGTGAGTACGGTGGCTAGAGCCGCTGAGCTAGCCGAGGAGTTTGTGACGCGTCGAGCTCGCGGAGCTAAGGACGGTCAAAAGGGTGAATTTGGCTCGAAGTTTGAGAGGCCGAAGTTCACACCCATGAGAGCAAAGGGGAACACGCGTAGTGCGGATGCGAGTGGAAGCAGTGCGACCGAACCTAAGGAGACGGCGGCAGCCGAAGCCGAACGCAGAAAGCGGTTCGAGATGAGGCGAGCGGGCGTTTGTTATACGTGCCAGAAGCCGGGTCACTTTTCGGCGCAGTGTCCGGAAACAACACCAAAAGTTGTGTTTTTTTCAATAGGCAGCACTGACGAGAACATGAAGCTTCTCGAGCCTTACATGCGAGACCTCCTCGTGAACGGGAAAGAGTGCCGAGTGCTTCGCGATTCCGCAGCTACGATGGATGTAGTTCACCCGTCTTATGTAGAACCCCATATGTTCACGGGCGAGTGCGCGTGGATCAAGCAAGCCGTGGAAGCTCATAGCGTGTGTCTGCCAGTAGCAAAGGTGCTTATTGAAGGACCTTTCGGAGCGCTTGAGACAGAGGCGGCAGTGTCATCTATGCTGCCACCCCAGTACCCGTACCTATTTTCAAACAGGTCCGATCACCTCCTGCGCGAGAAGGGGCTTTTGTTTGGTGAAGCTAGTGTTCAGGCCTTAACCAGATCGAAGGTTCGGGAGCTCGCTGCAAAGGCGGTAGTTGCGGGGCCGACGTTATCAAACAACGAAAAAGGGTCAGAGGCGCAGCAAGCTGATATTCCGAGCACGCCCGAACTGAATAAAATTGAGTCTGTAGCGTTGAAGGCGCCAGATACTGGAGAGGAAAATCCCGATTCGGGAAAGTTAGAAGAGCTATCTACTGATTTGCTCATCGCGCCTACGTCAGACGGACTTGATAGGTTGCTAAAAGTCAGCCGGACGGCTTTGATAGCCGAGCAAAAAAAGGATGGCAGCCTGGAAAACGTGCGCTGCAATGTCAAAGAAGGTATCGCCAGGAAAACTGCGCGTTTTGTGGAAAGAGGTGGAGTCCTGTACCGGAAGTATCTAGACCGCCGAGGAGTGGAATTCGATCAGCTGGTCGTGCCTCAATGCTATCGTCAGGATCTGTTGCGCTTGTCACATGGGGGTTCGTGGTCCGGACACCTAGGAGTTAAGAAAACTAAGGACCGTCTCTTGCAAGAGTACTATTGGCCAGGGTGTTTTCGGGACGCAGACCATTTCGTGAGGACATGTGACACTTGTCAGCGGGTGGGCAAACCAGGGGACAAATCGAGGGCGCCGTTGAAATTGGTACCTATCATTACGGAGCCTTTTAGACGGCTCGTTATTGATACTGTGGGACCTCTGCCGGTAACAGCCACGGGGTACAGACACATTTTGACTGTGATCTGCCCAGCGACAAAGTTCCCTGAAGCAGTGCCGCTTAAAGAACTCAGCTCAGTTGAGATAGTCAATGCACTACTGTCCATATTTGCGCGAGTTGGTTTCCCTGCGGAAATCCAATCAGATCAGGGCACAGTGTTTACTAGCGCTTTGACGACAACTTTTCTCGAAAGGTGTGGGGTAAAGCTGTTACACAGCTCAGTGTACCACCCACAGTCGAATTCCGTTGAGAAGCTCCACTCCGTCATGAAGCGCGTGTTGAGAGCTTTGTGTTTTGAACATCAAACTGACTGGGAGCTGTGTCTGCCTGGGGTGATGTTTGCTTTAAGGACCGCGCCGCATGCGGCTACGGGGTTTTCGCCAGCTGAACTGGTGTACGGTCGCTCGCTTCGATCTCCGCTTCGCATGCTTCGAGAATCATGGGAAGGTAGGGGCGACGACCCAGTCGTGGTGGAGTACGTGCTTAAGCTCCTCGAACGCTTAAGAAGGGCACAGGAGTTGTCAGGTGAAGCAATGGCAAAGGCCCAGCAGAGGGCCAAGGTTTATTATGATCGGACAGCCAGGGCCCGTCGTTTTGAGGTTGGCGATGAGGTCATGATATTGCGTACATCGCTAACCAACAAACTAGACGTGCAGTGGGAGGGCCCAGCACGAATTGTTCAGAAACTGTCGGACGTCAACTACGTGGTAAGTCTGCCAGGAAAGCGGAAAGCACAGCAAGTTTACCACTGTAATCTGCTCAAACCTTATAGACAAAGGGAAGCAGTGGTGTGCATGATGGTAAACGTTCCTGAAGAGCTTCCGGTCGAGCTTCCGGGACTAGGCTCAGTGACGAACAGGGAAGACACCGGTCAAGTCATTAGTGACCTTATCAGTAAAGCACCGCTGTCGCCTGAGCAGAAAACCGAACTACACCAGCTATTACAAGAGTTTCAAGGTCTGTTCTCTGAGAGGCCTGGTAGGACTTCGGTACTTACTCATGATATAGAACTTACCTCCCCAGAGCCAGTACGATCCAAGGCGTATCGGGTGTCACCCCGCCAGAGCGATATTATGGAGGCTGAGGTAAAGAAAATGCTACAGCTCGGTGTTATTGAGGCAGGTGAGAGTGATTATACCTCCCCTTTGATTTTAGTTGAGGTACCGGGCAAGGAACCTCGTCCTTGCGTCGACTACCGCAGGCTTAATTCCATCACTAAGGATCAAATTTATCCGATCCCTAACATCGAGGAGCGCCTTGAGAAAGTTAGTAGCGCTCAGTTTATTTCCACCCTAGATCTTGTCAGGGGTTATTGGCAGGTTCCACTTACAGAAGAGGCTAGTAGGTATGCGGCGTTCATTTCACCAATGGGAACATTCCGTCCTAAAGTGTTGAGTTTTGGTTTGAAGAACGCGCCATACTGTTTTTCAAGTCTCATGGATAAAGTGTTGCGGGGACAGCAAGAATTCGCTTTACCGTATCTAGACGACGTAGCGATATTCTCCGCATCCTGGTCTGAGCATATGGCACACTTGCGGGCAGTGCTAACCCGCCTGCGCGAAGCGGGCTTGACAGTCAAGGCTCCTAAGTGCCAGTTAGCACAGGCCGAGGTTGTCTACCTCGGTCACGTGATTGGTCAGGGACGTCGCCGCCCCTCTGAAATAAAAGTGGCCGCTGTGCGAGACTTTCCGCAACCGCGCACCAAGACCGATATTCGGTCGTTCTTGGGTGTCGCCGGCTACTATCAGAGGTACATCCCTAGGTACTCTGATATCGCGGCTCCCCTGACGGATGCTCTAAGAAAGACAGAGCCTCAAACAGTCGTCTGGGACGAGACAAAGGAAAGAGCTTTTAGCGCCCTAAAGAGTGCCCTAACAAGCCAGCCTGTGCTACGATCGCCAGACTATACAAAAGGGTTCATTGTTCAGTGCGATGCTAGTGAGCGAGGCATGGGCGTTGTACTGTGCCAACGGGAAAATGGAGAAGTAGAACACCCCGTCCTGTATGCTAGTCGTAAGCTGACCAGTCGTGAGCAGGCGTATAGCGCCACCGAGAAAGAGTGTGCATGTCTCGTGTGGGCCGTTCAGAAATTGTCATGCTATCTAGCCGGCTCAAGGTTTATCATTGAGACGGATCACTGCCCTCTCCAATGGCTGCAGACCATCTCTCCCAAAAATGGCCGCCTCCTGCGCTGGAGCCTCGCTTTACAACAATATTCCTTTGAGGTACGTTACAAAAAGGGGAGTCTCAACGGTAACGCCGATGGCTTAAGTCGAAGCCCCTAACGTAGGAATCAGCCTCAAAATTGTTTGTTACTGATGTTTTTCTTCCTGAGGCAGGATTTTTTTTTTAACATATTGCTTTTGTTTAGTGTTTCAAAGTGATGATATGCTTTCTAGTGCAATTTTTCAATTTGTGGACGCGTTCTGAGTGATGCTAGACTACTGTAAGGAACTAGGCAGTGGTATAAAAAGGGGAAAGAGCCTGGCAGGGCTTAGTGAGGGTTGTGCCGTGCTTGCTGACTGAGCGGTTGAGTTTCAGCGTAGTTCTAACGCTTGCCGGGAACGAGAACAAAAATGTGAACTCTCCCGAAGTCACTTTGCAGTGTCCCGTGCGAACCTGAACAAGAGAACGAGGCCTTCTCTGTGCGCTGCGCTCAAGAAACGTCGAGGGACGCCCGACTTCGGTTATGAGCATCATCGAGCGACATCCCTCCGGACAGCGGATGCAGTCCCCTGTCCATCGGGATCTCCTTCCCCCGGCGGGGCGGTCTGTTGCGTTTCGCCTGCGACACGTGGTTTTGCCGGCGCGACTGCGGCGGGGCGGCAGACATTTTGGCCCGATCGTCGTCGCCGCAACACTCATCGCCAGGTGTTTCCAGGCGCGACTGCGGCGATGCGACCGCCTAGGGATCATCCTCGCATTCCAGTCATTGTGCCCGAAACAGGCGATGCCAAAGCAGGGATCTCATTCCAGTTATTGGGCCCGAAACAGGCGATGCCAAAGCAGGGATCTCGTTCCAGTCATTGTGCCCGAAACAGGCGATGCCAAAGCAGGGACCATCCTCTCATTACAGTCATTGTGTCCGACCGGCAGCGCCACGACAGGGTGCTACGAGATCGTGCTCGACATGGTGCTACGGCATCGCTACGACAGTGTGCGTCACCATTAGCCCATTGTACATTCACGTGCTCGTCTTTTGAGGGGTTCCTTCTTGCCCTCAACTGCGAGAGTATAAAAACAGCTGCCCCCGGACGCCAAAAGGAGGGCTCCGATTTCTTCTGTTGAGTGAAGTGCTCTCCCGTCTCTCTGCTTCGGTCAAACCTGACCGCCAACTCTTTGCGATGTTAAAATAAACAAGTTGTTTCGTTGTTACCAGTCGACTCATGCTTTGCCGGGACCTTCGGATGCTTCCAGTTGTACCCCAGGCCGCCAGGCCAACGCTACCCTTGGGGCTTGCGACCCAGGTACAACCACGGGCGTCAGCGCCGAGTTCCCAACAGATCGTACCAGCGGTCCGATTCCAAACAGTTGTTATAATTGTCGTTAATATATATTTGTGTTTGGAAATTACATGGTTATATACCCGAGGGACCATTTGATACAACGCTTATTCTTGCGAGGCTGTCCCTCGACACCCAGAAGTCGCCCTAACGACTTCTGAAGTGGAGAACATGGCCAGCTCTCGAACTTTTCCAGTTCCTTCCTGCACTCGCACACAGGCACATGACAAACTGCGACTCACGCAGATGCACTTGACATGTGAAGACGTTTCGGTAAGGAAGGCTCGATGCAATCAATCGCCGTCAGGCTGCTTGAGCAATGAGGGTAATTCTGCATACCACGCATCTGATCCCATAACTATGCGCCTTCACTATCATAGCGAAAAAGCGGCAGGGCGTCTTAACGTCTCTGGTGCAGCAGCCAAGGACGCGCGGTCTCGCCGTGTCGCTGGTTTCGCTGAAACGACGAGCCGAAAGCCAGATAACACGCGCGCCCCCACGTGCATTCTCGGGCATCCCCAGTGCAACTCCCGACGACAGGCACGGGAGGGCTGGCTCGCCTTAGCGCCAATTAGCCACCAACGAGAGACGAACAAGGGAAGAACACTAAGGGAATGCGCGCTGAACAGACACAGGGCTAACGAGTGATTCCGAAGAAAAGAAAAGCTACGCGCGCGAGCACGGAAGATTACATTCATCGACGGGAGGTCCATTGCGAAGAACAAAGATAAGCTGCCCTTCTCAACAGAGAGAAGGGGGGGGAGGAGGAAAGAAGGGTTCGTGCCGCTCGCTCCGCAGCGGGCGCCCAATTAATGGCGCATCTCCGCTACGGAAAGCACGTCATGAAAAACCAACCAAGCTCGCGATAATCGCATAATGACAACAAACCACACGGAACCTACCACTTCCACAGCGCGAGGGCTCGTGAAAAATGAGCAGAAAATGATGCGGAGGAAAGGGTTGAGCAGGGTCGACGCATTGTTGGCGTACGGACGCGCGATGCGGCCTGGAGAGAAAGCGCTCGGCCGCCGCAGGAGGCGAATAACGGACACCACGAGCAGCGGAGAAAGCGGAGAGACTCTCCCGCGGGGCGAGGGACGAGGGGTCAAGGAGAGAGCGGCGAGAAGGGAGCATGGCGGACGACTCTTCTCCGGGAGCGTCTGCCGAGCCGCATCGTCGTCAGTCAGTGTTCGCGCATCCTCCGGACCGGCTCGTCGAAGCAGCCGCCCACCCCGTCATGAGTGGAGGAGTTCGCCGCGTTCGCGTCGCCGTCGGTGACGCCGCCAGCCACGTGCTTCAGAGACGCCGGAACGACAGGCTCCCGCCCGCCTGATCGACGACGACGACCGAGAAAGGCGCCCGCGCGCACGTTCCCCCCCGAGTGCGTCGTGACGACCTGCTCGCAAGACGCGCGCCGCTAATTGGCAGCCTACAGGAGAAGAGCAACGCTACTCATCAGGGATGCGAGACAAGAAGCGGTGGAGAAGCAGTTGCCGCAGCGCACTGCTCTTGTTTCGAGGCGCTACCGCTCGCGTACCGGGCCCTGCAAGTTGACCAGTCCCGTGGTCACACAGTGCGCGAAGAAGGGCTACCCCGCTACGAGACAGCGCCCCAGGCGCGAAGGACTGCTAACGACTAGCTTCTCAGTGCGTCCATCTAAATACTCCGGTCTACTGCTGAGGATATACACTTGTTCGGGACCGAACGGACGAGGCGACAGAACGAGGAGCCGCCGCAGGCGCCGGCAGGAGCCATGCGAACGACGACGACGTCCTTGCGCCCAGCACGGCGACAGGTAAGAGCACATTTGCGGCGAGCAATTGAGATTTATAGAGCGGGTCGGAATGGATCGTGCATCAGCGCCGCGAGGTACGGATTACGGTCATTCGTACACGAAGAACATGACGCGTCTGTCGCTGGAAGCGTCTGGGCTACTCTGTAAGCCGGGAAAGCTGTCACTGGCAGATTAAGGCAAAATGCAAATCATGAAGGGACCGGTATACTGCCTGAACTTTCGACTTCCCTCCCTGCCGACTGCCCGCATCAAAAGGTGCGCGCTAAGCGATGGAAGCGAGTGTCCGGCTACGCGTGCGGCTAACTACCGCTTACGAAGCGAGCTTTACCAATCACGCTCGCCAGTGCATCTGCTTGCAAACTCCCGGCGGGGAGGGCAACATGAGGGCAACTTCGCGGAGCCTGGTTTCGTCAGGGCGCACAGGACGAGTGCATTGGAGGGGCACAGCGGTCAGAGAGGATACCGCGGTCAGCCGCTGATTCTGCGTCCCCGCTGAAGCCCCGAGGCAGCGCAAACAGGCTCCCCGGCGGAGAGGACGCAGTGCGCGGAAGGAACAATCGCCCGCGCGCACGCTAGCGGTTTCGCAAAGACGACCGCGTTGGGGAAAAACCGTTCACAGCCAAGGAGGTGAAAGTCAAACGTTTAGCGAAAAAGGTCGATTGCGTACTCGGCCACGTCTGCTTTAAAACGCGGTAACCTTTCGAGGAAAGTAACCTGGAAAAGCATTTGTTTTTACAACGCTGCGAAGGCGAGTTTACCGCTGGTTTAGGCTACCCTAGTAGTAGTAGTGCCTAGTAAATCACTTGATTGTAGAACTGAGTTCATTATGAGTTGCAACGCGCGAGCCATGGCCAGAGCGCTCCCCGAATCGAACTCGTTACACTAACGTGCAACGTGTTCAATAAAACATAAATAAATAAATAAATAAATAAAGACGTATAGGGTATTTCATTTTCTAGAAATGTACGTCAACTGTTTGTTTCAGTCTGTTTTCTTCCAGCGCGCTGTGCCTATATCGCGAAATGATAAAACACTGGTCTGCCAGAGAAGTATGACATTAAGTAGCTTAACACGGCACGTTTCGTCACACAACGCCAGCGGTAGTGCACTTATCGCGTCGCAGTATAGGCAAATGGTGGACACCGTTTGAAAGAACATTTCACACAACCGAAGAATGAAGAAGTTTTACTGTCCGAGCGGGTTCGAATAAGCTCTTTCAAATTTTGTTTCAATGAAGCGCTAATATATACCAAACGTCGACCGAGAGGAAAAGCCAACATGGAACCACGGAGCAGAGGGGGCTATTCGAATAACAGTGTGCTGAGGTTCAACAACGGCTGCAACGCGAGCGCAGCTACGGATTTTGACAAGAGATTTCAAAATTACCGCGAAAGGTAACGGGTGTCGGTCAATATTCAGCGACCACGGCTTAGCTGCCGCTCTCGCAGGTGAGGTGAGGACCGTTCAACGGGTCGCACAAACAACGCCGCAGAGATACAATACAAACAACGGCCGATAGGAAGGAAACCGAGTCAGCGCCACTGATCTCGCTGCACGGTTGCCATGCCCAGCACAATGACGAGGGACAGGAAGGTATGAAACAACTGACAAGCACGCGACCTGAGCCGCCGCACTGCGCGTGGCTCAGTCCTTTTGGCGAAGGGAAAAACAAACACCAACACTGGGGCACAGGCCGACTAAGATGAACTTAAGATCAACCATCAAGAGGGAAAGCTCCGCGAGCGGCGCAATGATGTGGACAGAATCTGCACGATACCAGTGATGGATGGTCTTCCGCTTTCGCGACACAGTACGGCGACGGAACGCCGCTCAACGGGTTATGCTGGAACTAACGACAGTGCACGGGAAAGGCCCGCAGCGGCGAAGTGCACTTTAATAGATGGCAATAGCGCGTTGTATCCGCAGAGCTCCTTTGAGAAAACCAGACGGGCACAAAAGGGGGCTCGCTGGCGAACGAGAGAGAACGAACGGTCCACACGGGAAGAAGCAGCGAGACCAGTTTCGCCTGTCGTCAGCACGCGGGTGCAGTAGGCATTACAATGACAATCGCAAGGACACGAAATGGGAGCCCCGTCGCCCACAACGAGAGCGAGGCAGGCAGGGGCCAGTGCACACGCTGGGCGCAAATGAAGGACCTTGCCCAGCGATCGCTCCTCCTCCCGATTCACAGGTCTGTCGGCGGCGGTGGCGATCCATTCACGGCGCGCAAGTCCCGCCCGGGTCACGCGATCACCACCATTGTCCGCGCGCCAATAAGCAGTCATTTATCGCGGAACTAGCACCCTCGAGCCTTACATTACTCTCGAGGAGCGGACAAATCAATTCTTTATATCGCGGAGGCACCGAGCGCAATAGGAAGAGAGAGAGCGAGAGATCGGACTGCGTAACGAAACGAACGAGCAAAACGAAAGCGCGAGGCGAGAGAGCTTCGACGGGGCCGTGCGCTTTTCCAGCCGATTGGGAATGTTAAGAAGTAATGACATTGAGAGAAGAGCAGCAACCGACACCGGTGGTCACTGGATTAACTGGACAGGTAAAACGAGTTCGTGATCAGACGCGGCGACATAAAAGGCCTTGCAGCTGTTCAGCTGCGATGATCGGACTAAGGGGGCAGGAACTGGCAGCATGCTCGGTCGTAAAACAAAAGTAACCTAACCGTGCGAAAGGTTAGGACGCTGAACAGATGCGTACTGGACATCAAGACGCATCGGTCTCGCTGGCAAGCCAAGTCGGGTTAAATGACGACACAGTGAAAACAATAGCCTGCACACGAAGAACATGCATTTGAATCCAAGTAGCCGTGCTGACCCATCGATCGCAATAGGCGAAGCTTTCCGATACCGCTCCATCGTTTTCTCAGTCGTCGTACACACTTGGCTTTCTGGGCAGTGTATAAAAATGTTCACGTTGTGTGTTTGGCTCAAATGTATTCGGCGATTACAGAATAGCGACGCCAAAGCGCACGGACGCTGCCGGCGCCGCGAAACACAAGCAAACGTCGCACTTGTTCTATACAGCGGAGGCCATTCATAAACAACTAAGCGAAAGTGGACGGTGTGGACGGAAACCGGCGTCCGGTTCGTGCTCGCGCACGCATAACCCCAACGCGAGGGCAGATCCATAAGCCGCCCTCCGTGACGAGGCGACTGTTGCGTTTCGCCTGCGACACGTGGTTTTGCCGGCGCGACTGCGGCGGGGCGGCAGACATTTTGGCCCGATCGTCGTCGCCGCAACACTCATCGCCAGGTGTTTCCAGGCGCGTCTGCGGCGATGCGACCGCCTAGGGATCCTCCTCGCATTCCAGTCATTGTGCCCGAAACAGGCGATGCCAAAGCAGGGATCTCATTCCAGTTATTGGGCCCGAAACAGGCGATGCCAAAGCAGGGATCTCGTTCCAGTCATTATGTCCGACCGGCAGCGCCACGACAGGGTGCTACGAGATCGTGCGCAGCGCCACGACAGGGTGCTACGAGATCGTGCGCAGCGCCACGACAGGGTGCTACGAGATCGTGCGCAGCGCCACGACATGGTGCTACGGCATCGCTACGACAGTGTGCGTCACCATTAGCCCATTGTACATTCACGTGCTCGTCTTTTGAGGGGTTCCTTCTTGCCCTCAACTGCGAGAGTATAAAAACAGCTGCCCCCGGACGCCAAAAGGAGGGCTCCGATTTCTTCTGTTGAGTGAAGTGCTCTCCCGTCTCTCTACTTCGGTCAAACCTGACCGCCAACTCTTTGCGATGTTAAAATAAACAAGTTGTTTCGTTGTTACCAGTCGACTCATGCTTTGCCGGGACCTTCGGATGCTTCGAGTTGTACCCCAGGCCGCCAGGCCAACGCTACCCTTGGGGCTTGCGACCCAGGTACAACCACGGGCGTCAGCGCCGAGTTCCCAACAGATCGTACCAGCAGTCGGATCCAAACATCTGGTTGGCAGCGGTGAGATCGCCTACGACTTCAAACAACGGTCTGCCAGCGGCGAGATCGCGACAACGGAGGCCAGCAGCAAAGAGATGCAGTTGACAGTATGCTGAGCAGCTCAACGACGATCCGGGAGCAGTGCAACGAGCCCTGTGTGACGACTGGTTGCCTGCAGCGGAACGACTGCGCGGAATTCCTGCCTGCGAGGTTTGGTGAGTGCGGGACTTTCTTCTTCTGAGCTTTGCCAGGCTTTTGTTAGTGTTAGAAACAGAGCTGGTAATTGTGGTTGTCGTTGCTGCCGGGTTAGTTTGCGGCAAGACAATAGTAAGCAGTAGAGAAAGCAGCATTCAGAGCAGCCATGGATTTGAAGTCGTTGCGCAAACCGAAATTGTTGGAGCTTGCAAGAGAGTTGGGTCTGGATGTCTCGGACAAACTCAGAAAACCAGAGCAGGCGTATAGCGCCACCGAGAAAGAGTGTGCATGTCTCGTGTGGGCCGTTCAGAAATTGTCATGCTATCTAGCCGGCTCGAGGTTTATCATTGAGACGGATCACTGCCCTCTCCAATGGCTGCAGACCATCTCTCCCAAAAATGGCCGCCTCCTGCGCTGGAGCCTCGCTTTACAACAATATTCCTTTGAGGTGCGTTACAAAAAGGGGAGTCTCAACGGTAACGCCGATGGCTTAAGTCGAAGCCCCTAACGTAGGAATCAGCCTCAAAATTGTTTGTTACTGATGTTTTTCTTCCTGAGGCAGGATTTTTTTTTAACATATTGCTTTTGTTTAGTGTTTCAAAGTGATGATATGCTTTCTAGTGCAATTTTTCAATTTGTGGACGCGTTCTGAGTGATGCTAGACTACTGTAAGGAACTAGGCAGTGGTATAAAAAGGGGAAAGAGCCTGGCAGGGCTTAGTGAGGGTTGTGCCGTGCTTGCTGACTGAGCGGTTGAGTTTTCAGCGTAGTTCTAACGCTTGCCGGGAACGAGAACAAAAATGTGAACTCTCCCGAAGTCACTTTGCAGTGTCCCGTGCGAACCTGAACGAGAGAACGAGGCCTTCTCTGTGCGCTGCGCTCAAGAAACGTCAAGGGACGCCCGACTTCGGTTATGAGCATCATCGAGCGACATCCCTCCGGACAGCGGATGCAGTCCCCTGTCCATCGGGATCTCCTTCCCCCGGCGGGGCGGTCTGTTGCGTTTCGCCTGCGACACGTGGTTTTGCCGGCGCGACTGCGGCGGGGCGGCAGACATTTTGGCCCGATCGTCGTCGCCGCAACACTCATCGCCAGGTGTTTCCAGGCGCGTCTGCGGCGATGCGACCGCCTAGGGATCCTCCTCGCATTCCAGTCATTGTGCCCGAAACAGGCGATGCCAAAGCAGGGATCTCGTTCCAGTTATTGGGCCCGAAACAGGCGATGCCAAAGCAGGGATCTCGTTCCAGTCATTATGTCCGACCGGCAGCGCCACGACAGGGTGCTACGAGATCGTGCGCAGCGCCACGACAGGGTGCTACGAGATCGTGCGCAGCGCCACGACAGGGTGCTACGAGATCGTGCGCAGCGCCACGACATGGTGCTACGGCATCGCTACGACAGTGTGCGTCACCATTAGCCCATTGTACATTCACGTGCTCGTCTTTTGAGGGGTTCCTTCTTGCCCTCAACTGCGAGAGTATAAAAACAGCTGCCCCCGGACGCCAAAAGGAGGGCTCCGATTTCTTCTGTTGAGTGAAGTGCTCTCCCGTCTCTCTACTTCGGTCAAACCTGACCGCCAACTCTTTGCGATGTTAAAATAAACAAGTTGTTTCGTTGTTACCAGTCGACTCATGCTTTGCCGGGACCTTCGGATGCTTCGAGTTGTACCCCAGGCCGCCAGGCCAACGCTACCCTTGGGGCTTGCGACCCAGGTACAACCACGGGCGTCAGCGCCGAGTTCCCAACAGATCGTACCAGCAGTCGGATCCAAACACGACGGAGAAACAATGAGACGGCTGTGGAACATGACCCCAATGACGGACAAACAGTTCCGGCGGCAACCGCGAAGGGGAGAAAAATATAACGGCCCACCGATGACCGCGAAGATAAAGGGAAGAGGAGACGCGGCCACAAAACAAACGCAACGACGCGGACAACTGTAAATCGCCCAACGGAAGCAGAAAAACAAGCGCAGAAAACAAGCGAAAGACGGAACCTGGCCAAGCAAAGGCGGAGTATAGGCGAACAAAGAAGAACTCGCGCGCTGTGCCCGCCGAGGAATGCCTGTCCTGGGTTGCACGCGCGCGGTGTTTGGCACAGCCGGAAGAGACAACGTAACCTGAAAGGTCGACTCATGCGAGCAGCTCCGGAAAGGAAGGAGAAAGCTTCGGGTGTGTTTTCTTCCTCTTCTTTCTGATCATTGTTTCGTTCGCACCAGGGCACCAGCAGCACTGCGCGCTTACATGAAGCCCGCACTGCGACGCAAGCGGCTATAGGAGGAGGAAGAGGGCAAGCAGCCGTAACGCACACGAGCGTTCTCGAAAGAGATCGCGGCGAAAAATAGCGCCGCGCAGCAGGGTAGGGGTCATGGGTTCGATCGCAAACGACGGCAGTCCGGAAGGAAAGCAGCGTTACTATGGCGGCCGGCGCTCATCAATCTAATCGCTTACGAGGCGACGGCGCGCTATCGTTGCGGCGACGCTGTTTACATGCGAACACGAGGGCGATAATTTAACCGGAGATTTACATAACACCCATAACGAGTTCGGTCGGGCAAGCGTTTCAATATGGAATAAGCATAACGGCGAACGGACCTACAGCAACAAGGATGGCTTGGCAAATGCCAAGGCAATTTGTATCAGGGGTCGGAGCGTGGTGGGCGTACGTAGGAGGAGCAGCCCCGCAGACTGCAATGCAGCTCGTTCGGTTCGAGCAGACGGCGGGCAGAAGTTACTTAAAACCCGCAATAAACCTACGTATAAGTGAGTAAGTGCATTGTTTCCGGCTGCCAGAAGAGCTACGATGGTGAACGGAAAGCCAGGCGTTCCATCAGATGGCGAACAAAAGACGCCTAAAGTAAATGCCGCCAGTAAAACACAAAGGAACGTCTTGGCCAACAGAAGTATTAGCGATCCTAAGTTGCCGCAAACTATATGCTCTGCATACTAAATATTTTGGATCTACTATGCGTACGAATTATCCAAGGCTCTGCGCACGCGCGGTGGTGCCACGGATCTTATGGGCACGCTATCTCACTAAGCTTCTCTCAGTGAATGCAAGCTGTTCGTGGGCTATTTCTAAAGCTCTTTCATGCAAGAACATGGAAGGCGGTAATTCAACGCCAACTTAGAAAGCTCAAATGATAAACAGATGCAACAAGGAAGTAGTATGGCTTGTTACAGGCACGAAAAACATTGCCTGTCACAGTGGTGCACTTTAGTATCAGTCTAAGTACGTGACGTTTCTCTAAGTTTCGATTTGATTTCTTATCCAGCAACATCGTATTCCCAGAACTCTTGGCTATAGCAGTTTACACGTTCTTGGACCGGCGCTTCACGACAGCGAGAGCACCACGCAATTACGATGGTTGTCACGAGTACAAAATGTTTAAACATAGCGCCGTGTCAACAAGTTATCTGTCTGAAGAGCAGCCGCTACGCCAATGCATACCACGGATTCGGAGCCCACTCGTTTTTAACGACATCCCGCACAACCCGTCGCTCGGGCTGGCCCGTCACAGTAAAGTGGCCCTCCGCAGATATTCGCCTGCTCACTTGCTTCCGCCCTTCCCCCCTTTCCTGTTCTCGCTCTGCCCGAGATCGCAAGAGGAACAGAGCAACCTATCGGGTCTTCCGGCAAAGGCGGGGACCTACGCCAACTCTAAGGTCGGGCGCCAAAAACGGGTCCTCCGCGGACATAACTGCCAGGTTCGGCGGACCTCGCAGGGCAACGGTATTCACCGTCGAATAGGCGTCGGGCAGTGACAGGCAAGCGCAGGGGGTCACTCGGTAGACGCAGGAATGCGCCGCCGCAACGCGACCGGACAGGAACGGGAGCTCGCCTCGTCCCCAGAGGCCGATCGTATTATAATACAGTGCTCCGAAGGACGCCATCGCAAACTGGTCAGCCAAGAGAGAGGCCGCGCGAAGCAACTACGACGCGCGCGCGCTGCGGAACGACGTGCGCACAGCCGCCAACGGGCGGAAGACGACTGCGAGAGGTTAGACAAGGTCGCATCATTCTGCCTGATGGGTCTGGGCAACGATGTTCAAAAAAGCCGGTAGAGAGAAGCCGATTTAGCGACCATAAATACAAACACGCTCGAGGGAAGATGGGCTACGAAGATCGGAGCGGCGGTTCAGCGCACAACCTCTCTCACGCTTTTGCGAGTTCTCTGGTTTTAAGTTCTGTTCAAGCGTCGCCAGCTCACAGTCGATGCAGACGCGTGTCGTACAAACGATGCGCATCGTGCAAACGTTATTTGGTGCCGAGACTGAAACAGAAGGAAAAACAATCTATAACCAACCAAGAACGGTGAGACTTGCGATGCATACTTTCTCATTACAGCCGCTGACTCGTGACACATTCATTCGTTCAGACAAATGTCACATATTTCGCAAAATCTGCGTCCATACAAGCGCTGGAAAATGAGCTCGCGAAAAAAGCTGCTGCTACTTGTTAGGCGGATTAATCAAATCAATTAAAGGTTTCCTCCGACCTCCCTTGCAATGCTACACAGCTCGGCGCGTCATTAGCTCATAACAAAGACTCGACCCGTGCACAATGCGCGGGCATCTTCACGTTGGGGGTGGGGGCAGAACGCATGAGACAGCATCTGAAAGCGCACACCATAGATGAGTAACGGGACAATGCGGGTCAATATAAGGTACACACGGGTGTAACTGGACCACGCGGATGTAACGGAACAACGAATACGGACAATGCGAGCGTAGTCATCGGGTCCTCGCAGAGTGCGACAAAATTACGTCGCTAATAATTTGCAGGTACTCGTCGCCGCATCGCGCGCGCGCGCGCACGGGAGAAGGCACGCTCTGCACGTTTGCGTCACGCGACGTCTAATGACGTTAATCGCTCGGCCAAGGAGAACGCAGGCTATCCGACCAGAAACAGAAGCGCAGCAACCTTTAGCTCCGCCGCGCCGGTGTAAGCGGGAGAAGCTGTTCAGCGGAGCTCGACACACAAAAGCGAAAGCGGGGGAGGGGAGGGGAGGAAAACACACAACTGGGCTAATCGCATGAGCGCGCGGAGGCTTCTTCGCGTTCGGAAGCGGCGTGCTAGGAACTTCGAGCGCTTCGGGGATCTCTACCCTGCGAACCCCACGGTGAGAGCAAGGTTACGACGTGGTCGTTGTCGCGGAGCGCATACGCGACTCCTTCGCAAGGCGTTGCCGCCCACGTTGGGCACACGCATGAATACGAAGCGGAAACACGCGGGAGAGGCGAAGGCGCGCGCATCCGTTGTTGGAGCCGCCCCCCGGGTGCCGGCGTAAGCGCCACTTGCCAGATTCTGCTCGTTGAGCCGCTATTTCTCAGGCGCTGACCACAGAAAGAGAACACGTGGAACGTGTTTCACGCACAACGTGGGAGTTAGGAATCCCTTTAAGACTGTACGCCGCCGGTACTGGCCACACTGTCTAACTACGTCTATGCGAAAGCACGACAAAAGGATCTTTTCATATTCCGGTCATGTTGCCTAGATGCGAGGAGGCCGTCCTGTGGTGAACAGAATGAAGGGGTAACAAAGAAAAATTGAACTTAACAACAACAACAACAACAACAACAACAACAACAACAACAACAACAACAACAACAAACGTTCAACGCGATATGGCTGCAAATTTTTGTGCCACGTCTAACGGAGAATGTACATCGTGTGTGCCCTTCACCGGCAACTCTTTACGTCCGCCCAGCTTGCGACTAACACTTGCAAATTGCTGCTGTTTCGACACAGCACGCAATAACGGTCGAATAAGCGCCCACGAAAGCACGCCTTCTCTTCTCGTCAAAAAAAAAAAGTGCGGACGTAAAATACGACTAATTTCTTACTTCCCCTTTTCGTATAACTACGAGCGACGGTCTTGTTCTCTCCAAGCGTGATATTTGCCGACGAGTCGCGCGGGATCCACCACCTTCGCAGGTGGAAAAGCGATGACGGCAGGAGCTCGAAACCTATGCTTAAAAAGAAAGTGGAGACCGTGAACCACGCTCGACAGAGGAGGCGTTTCGTGCAGGAGAACAACCGCTGCGAGTCAAGGTTTCGCATAAGTGACGCACGATTCTCGGCGCTGCTGCGCGCGACGTGGGTGCAAACACCGTCGCGAAGCTCGCTCTCGCGATGGTAGACGCCGACGCGCGCCACTCGAAGGCGAAACGAGACGGCGCTATTAAGGTATACGCTGGCCCCTTCCGTAGCTCGACGAATGGTATTCGTCCGCTTTCGACACTTCGCCGGGTTTCGCAAATGTGAATGTGCATTCAAAGTGGAGTGCCTAGACGAAGCTGTCCATTCTGTGGAAGCAACGAGGCGGTCCGTAAAACGCTCACGAATCATGCATGAGGCGAACTACATAACCAGACCAAGATGGTGTGCTTAAGTTTCACTTTGGCTAAATTTGTTACGAACGGTACATACTAACGCGACAGCGTTATAGGCGGACTGCAACCACTATGTAGCCACTTGTCTGACGAAAAATGCGGGCCGATCCCGAAGGCAATGCCGTGTAACCCGGCCTCTCGAAGCGCTAGCTGTCCCGAGGGAAGAATGCGAATAACCGGCATGTGACGCACGCGCCAGACCTCCGGGAAGCACACGCGCGATGGTGGCCTAATGGCTAGAGCATTACGCTGCTGTGCTGGAATACAGGTTCGAGAAACAGGCGACGCGTGTTTAGATGGTTAGCGGACGTACAACGCTAGTCCCAGCAAGTCCCCTCCGCGATCTGGCTGCGCACGTTGGAGGTCATGTCGAGGAGCCGTATGTTATGATTTATGCGTCACTTCCAGCAAGCAGTAATAACAGCACTTTTTTTTTAATTTTGCATAAGAAACGTGCACTTTTGCGAGCCTTTCCTGGCGCCTCCAGTCGTATTTCAAACGGACAATTGTGCAAGTAAGCTGCTCCATCTATATCCTCTCTATCAGAGACCAGGCGTTTCGCGGTGCAAAATTTCCTACAATTGGCCTTTAGCGGACGGGTCGCGCTTATTCAAGGTTACATAGCCTGTGTTACCGAACACGAGACAAGGGCAGCGAGTAAGCCAAACACACATCCGCAACTATAAGGATGTGCAGTAAGTCACCGCGACATACTTCATCCTAATTACGACATAGCAATTATTCAATGAAAAAGAAAAAAAGAAAAACGCGTGCCCAGTCGCTCCGCACGGTAGCTCAAGCTGAGCATCAACCCAAGCAGATACGCCAACTGCGTGCTATACTCATCTCGAGCCTGCAGTCCAGACATTCACGCAATAACAAAGGAGGGGAAAGAGGGACGAGGGGGGGGGGGGCATTGCTGCCAAAGTGCCACCCTTTCTTCGACATAGTACGTCTACCTTAACGCGCCTCCGCGCGTAATGCACGCGTCACCACCGTTACAGCGTTATCGACATACCAGCGTGTAGCGCGTACCAGGCGCCAGCAACCTGGCTGCCTCTGCCGAGAGCCCCGCTCTTTCGTTTCTTGGCAACCTTCGGGAGAGCGTCCGTATCATCGCCGGGTATACTAGTCGGCGGCGGCGGCGCGTGAGGGACGTGGGAGGAATAAGACTCTGGCGTCCTCCGGCAGCTGTCTTGGCACCACGCGGCGAGGTTCCGATAATCGCGCCGACGTACAGCTACTGAAGGCACGGCGAGAAGAAACAATGCGAACCGCGTAACGGCGAGTGCCAAAGACGACGGTCAGAGCCGATGGCATTTCGGTGAGCCAAGTGGACAACAGAGGCGCGAAAGCAATAAGCGGCACGAGGCGGCGGCGGCGCGCAGACTCCAATTGAAAAGAACGCGTCCGTTGGCCAGCCCAACAAGACGGGGAAAAATGAGAGCTGGGACGCAGCCGAAGTTGAGCGATGATGCAAGAGAACACACATTCAACAACAGTTTCGTCTCGAGTTGGCCCTTAGAAAACCGTTATTACGGGGGAAGGAAGAATAAAAAGCGACGGGAACGGCGCAGGCGTCTGCGCCTTTTACGCATCAAGGGCGAAGGAAAAGAGCTACCCGTACAAACGGCACGAGACCGACAGAGAAGGCACGACAGAAAGAAAGCGCCGGGACAGGGCCCGCAATGCGGGCAAGGCGTTTGCGCCGTCACCCGGAACTTTTTCGTTTCGGAATCCATAAGCCAGAGTCACTACAGTCATTTTATTTTGTACGACCCAGCCATAGTTGGGAAAAGGCGGGCGGGCCGATCAACGGTACGCATCATTTCTAAGCATCATGGCGAGAAATAACGAGCAAAAAGGCAACGAAAAGTTCAACAAAGAAGTAAAACTGCCTGAAAGCGAAAGTGGACGACGTCCAGACGTAGAGGAAGCGGTACTCGGAAGGCTCAAAGAAAAAGATATCGGGAAAACGATGGAAGAAGTGAAAGCAAGCTCCGCCGTAGTTCCGGCGCCGAGGACAAAAACCAGCAGGTTCCGAGTTTGAGCGGCCCGTGGATGCGGCGGGCGAGTGACGATAATGACACGCCTTTCTGCGGCACCAGAGGCAGGGAGGTTTGCCTCCGCACCGCAAGGGAGAGTGAAATGCCCGCGCGCAGAAGCAGCTAGGGTGGCCGGAAGGAAGCCCGACACAGATCCTTTTCTCTCGGCGTGTCACCGTTGGCCGAGGCGTCGTCGCTGCGCGAGCCGCGTCGACGAAACAAAGGCGACGACGGTGACAGAGGAAGGCGAGCGAAGCCGCCGCGCAAAAGAAGGAAATGCGGGAGGAGGGCAGATGCGACTCGGCGCGGCGAAATTACCGTTATTACGGCGCCAGGCGATATGGGACGTCGTACAAATGAAGAAGCCCCGAAAGTGTGTCGCGCGCACGGCGGCAGCGCGAGGAGGGGGGCCGCGGCTGCATGCAGCATCGCAACGGCGGCCCCTTCTCGGCTCGGCTGCTAACGATGCGCGCTGCTGGCCAGTGCGTCGCTGCCCCACACGTAGCGCCTCCCCCGTTTTGCAACAACACGCGCCCGCTGCCGCAAGTGTGAATGAATGAGTGAAAAAAAAAAAAAGGTGGTGGGAGGCAGGTAAGTGTGCCGGCAGAGAGAAAAAAAAAATTAGAACCACGCGAGAAAACAGCCTTCACGTGCAGTCCACGGGCCATCCGCAATGAAGTTAAAAACAAACGAAAAATAACTCAGCCAACAGTAAGTGCAAGACGTGCGTGTAGAGTTTACACACATTCCAAAAGTGGGGGGAGAGGGAGAGAAAAGAAATGAAGCCAGGCCAGAACCGCCTCAAAAGAAGAGCCTCAGTCGATGTGGAAACCAGAGCGGCAGTGTTACGCCAAGAGTGCCCGTTCCCGCAACGGCATGTGCACCTGCTTATACGCGAAAGGCGAGCGGCACCGGCGGCGTCACTTACACCACGAAGCGAAGTTACTGGGGACAAGTGCCGCCGGCGGGTTAGCGAGAAGGACAAGGGTGTGCATGTAGCCGTCAATCACAGCGGTGGCTTCGGGAGCTCAAGAGACAAGGAACTGACACGCCGGACCGACGTGTTGATATCATCGGAACGAGGCCACTCCTGGCTGTCGAAAAAAAAGAAAGATGATAATCTCGAGAGCGAGGTCACGAACCGCCCACGGGTCTTGTACAAGTGCTCTTCCTAACCTTGGCCTGACCTGGAACGTCCCCTGACGCCACTAATGCATGCAACGGTTCCTTCCGACGGGCTAACACTTCGGCAATCGTATAGTTGCGTCGGCGAGGTAGAGGCCCAGTCCTAAGTTCTAAAACAAACGGCAAGGTGCGCAGTAACATAAAAACACACCCACACACAAAGTGGGCGTCTTTCAAGGAGTAAGAAAAGAAACGCCGAGGTTTGCAAGTCAAGATCTCTCTTTCCCGCTTGCAGACGCGCTGTGGCACAGCCATCAAAAAGAAGACATCTCTAGAGGCTGCCAGCATCAGAGTTTAAAAAAAAAAAAAAAAAAAAACCCCATTGACATAAGTTAAAAGTATTGAGTGTCAGAAAATGCAGATCGAAGTCGAAACTATTATCATGGCCTCCGAATTCGGGCGGCACTGCGCAGTGTAGCAATTTTCCAGAGTTCCCGTAAAGCGCGAATAATTCCTGCGATTATGCGAGCTGTACAATGCTCTTGCCAAGCAGTTTGAGGACAAAATTGCGGACAACCGCGAAACCTTACGAACTAGCCGTGGAAAACCTCCCAGCGGCCCGGCTAATTCCCTTCGTGGCCAAAGGATAGTTTCTGATTGCGAACGGCATATTACCGAATCTAGCACGGTCGCCTCTACATCAGCACTGTCGTGGAAAGCAAATTAGCGTGCCTTACTAAACCCAGCTCCACTGCTTATACGTTCTCGGTCGTAACTGAAATCTGAATCCCACACGCAATGGTTAGCTTCGAAAATGCTGCGCAACCAGAAATATATAAGGTGACGGTGTCTTTAAGAATGTAAGTGAGCGATCACAACATCTATATGCACCGCATTAGGCCATTCTCCGCAAAGTACCTCTCGTACTGAGAGCATCGGTATGGCTCGCACACTTGCACGAACGACAAACGAAAAAGCACTCACGTCGGCTCCGCACAGCACGAAAACCTAATCGAGCAATAAGGAACCGTTTCATAATTCATCTGCACCTGAGCGAAGCGAGACAAAGCGCCAGTGAAAGGCGCTTAATGAAGGCGATCTGTTAAACCGAGCTCCCAGCGAGAATTCAGCACTAGGCGTCCGTAGCCAAGAAGAGCCGGATTGAGCGCGAGTCGTCGTGAAAAAAAAAAAAAAAAAAAAAAAAAAGAAGGCTTCGAAAACGACGCCGTGATCGAGCTCCGCACGGAGTCCAAGCCGCGGATCATCCCCGAGGGATAAGCCACCGCCGGCGGCGAAGGAACACGCGGCCTTACAGATCGATCACGGGATCGGCGCATCTAAACGGCCACGACGAAAGCCATCGGGACGCGCTGGCCGACGCGGACGTCCAAGGCCGACCAGCGGCAATCAGCACGCCGGTTGGCACGGAGAACGTCCGAGCCACGCTGGGCAGCCGCAGAAGAGGCGGATGGGATTCCCACGCCGCAGCTGCCGACCCCAACGCGACCTTCTTTTTCCGAATACCGACGCCGCTGCTGCTGCATCCGCCGGCCGCCGCCGCTCGGACCCGTTCGGAGCTTCTCTGAGCGCCGAAGAACGCTCGCGGAATTGCGCGGGTCGCTTTTTTTTGTTTATTTATTTTATCGCTCTGCCTGATGAAGGCTTGCCGCTTGTGGAACGAGTTCTCCGCGCGTTTCATAACACATTCGCGCTTCGCTGCGAAGACAATGGACCATAGCTTCTCAGCTAAAACCCAGCGGAACAGATGCATTCGATGCATTTGGGAACATGTGACGGCCTCGGGCGGCCCATTCACAACACCAAAAGTGTTTGGTAGCACAGGCACTTAAATCGGAGGGGGGGGGGGGGGGGAGGAAGGAAAAAGAAAAGGGCCTGCATGTAGCAGCAGCGCTATAAAAATCGAATACAGCTGTCGCTCAGTGCTATATCGTCGCGATGTGCCGTACCTATATACTTCGAAGTGCCTACACAAACTAGCCCAAATTTCACTGTCATAATTATCAGGCGCACATCCGCGTGCGAGAGCTCCATACTCCACACTTGCGAGAGCTCGTCGTTCCAGCGAAGTGAGTAACGGGGAGACAACGCAGCTGTCAATGAATGAAAGTCGGGACCACACACCGAGAGACAACAAAAGTTCACGCACCTTCAGTGCAGCGGTAAAGCTAAATTGCTTCGACGCTCACGGGCGTTGAAGCTGAAATAGACCAGTCGGCAAGTGCCGCGTTCCTATTTTCGGCCTTATTTTCTATAGTATATTTGTTTCCGTACCTTCTGTCCCCACCCCTCCAGAAAGAAAAGGCGAGAGAGAGGATAGAACGAAACGCCAATCCATCTTCCTAGGCACAGAGAACGGAATAATGCCCTTTGACGGTAACGGAAAACAACGCGTCTGCGCACGTGTACACGTAGTAGAAGAATGTGCCACTATTTGCGAGTGGAAGCAAGGAGGATAAGATAAAAATTTCGAGTGCGCAAGGCGCGTGCCACCGGACAGACAGCAGAAACTCATGTGGTCGGGCGGCGCGGCCGCCTGTCATCGGGACACGTCCGGGACGTGTCCCTTGTAAAGAAAAAAGGAGGAAGGAAAGAACGCGAGGCTGCTCGAGTGGTCGAGGCTAGCGGTAGCCACGGCGCGCTCGCGCAAGCCACGCTGGACGAAGCTGAAGTGAGAACGCACAAAAAGTAACAGCGGCCGCAGTAAGCCAATTTGCATATCCGTTAGCGCGCGAACGCGCGCAGCGGAACGAGGCGACTTCAGCAGGCAGCTGCCCCTCGCGGCCGCGAAGGTCGACTCTTCTCGCAACTCACGCGCGCGTGCACGTAGAAGAATGTAGAGAGAAGCAGCAGCAAAACTGCCGGAGGCAACTCCCTCCCCAACGGTAGCGAAGAGAGGAAACAAGCAGGGTGGCCCGGTCGATCTTACCCATCACTCACACGCACATGCGCCTGCCTGATAATGAATTCAGTCCGCACAAAGTCCAAGTCAGCGCGCATGAAATCTACGGCCTCACTCACAGCGATGTGCGATACGATGTAATTGACTGATTGGTGGGTTTTAACATGCCAAGGCAACACGGGAACTATGGGGAGACGTCATAGTGGAGGACAAAGAAATAATTTTGACCACTTGGGGTTATCGAACTTGCACTCATAAGCACACCGCGCTAAAGCGGGCCTTGCCAATAGTTCTAGTGCTAAGCCCTCCATCGGAATGCGGCGGCAGGCGCGGCCGGAAATCGCACCAGCAGCACCGTGCTCAGCAGCATAACGCCAAGGTCACTGCAGCCATGCGGGGTGTGAGACGCTTGGTATAACACTGAGTCTTACACCAAGGTGAGACGACAGGACAGCATGTATTAGCGTAGGTAGTCACGTGCACAGCGATGCGCAACACGACAGAATAGTTATAACCACGCGACACTCGCTCGCGATGGCATAGAGTGCCAGCTCGACATAGGCATATATATCACAAGACATACACTCGAACAACAGTATTGGTGGCGGCATCCCGTGGCGCTGTCTCCGTCAATATTTACTGCGTATCTGCTGGTGCAAGACGTAACCGAAGCGACCCGGAAGGCCCGCTTGTGAAGGGTCTCAGGCAAGGCACCGACCACCTTTACTCAGTCGCGATCGCTACGTATGCGGCTGCTGCGTCTGTCCTCCAGCTACGACAGAGATTTGTCATCTTCGCCTTTGGCCCATTGGCAAAGAGCACTAGCCTGGCTGTGCCAAAGGAAGCAGAAACTGCTAAATTTCCAACGCATTATGATATATACGGCGCCACAAAAGTGCCACTAACAGCGCGGTTGCCGTACTCCAGGGTAGGTCTTGCAGGTTTGTAGCAAAGTGTCAGAAATTGGCTCGTCCAACTCCTCTTAACGTTTCTCGATTTTTTTTTTAAATAGAAGAGAAAACTGCAAAGCGAGAGATATGACATTTTTTCATCGAACAATAACGCACGCGGGGGAATCGGAGCGAAGGACAGCTGCAGGGATAGGTCGGCCGTCAACCGGAACGGGCGCACATCATTCAGATATTGTTTCAAGGCCACTCTTAAAAAAAGAAAAAAACTGCAGACAAGGCCAACCGTGCCTAGCGAATCATGCAAGCTCCTACCACCGCGTTAATTTTTATCATAAATTTCCCCACGGGCACAGCCACGCGCGCAAACCGCTTTCGTACTCCATTCACATGAGGCGTAGTGTAAAGCTGGCGCGTCGCCTTCCGCGTCGTGCCACAAGTGACAGCAGAGATCACACAGATCTCGCTCCTCATCACACAGCACGCGGAAACCGAGACCCGGAGTCGGCACGCGCCGCGCATTTACTTCTTTTTTTTTTCTTTTTCCGGAGCTTCTTTCAACCACTCTCAGAAACTTCGCAGCTCCGCCTCCGACCACGAGCGAACGCAAGGAAAGAATGAAGAGGCGTTTGCCATCACAAAGCAACGAAACTGGCCTCCGCGAAGGAGAGCCGGTGTACGAAAAATGAAAATCCGCCGCCGCCGCCACGACGACGTCTCCTCCCGCGAAATCAGCATTTCGTGGGGCACAAGCCTGCACGGCGGGCTCGCCCGCTCGCACTGCAGACAATGCCGACTGGAACGACTGTGGAGCCAGTCGTGGAAGGGGGAGGCAGATAAGAGCGGTCGCTCCGCTATATATGCAAAGTCCTCCAGAGGGCACATACCAAAGACCCGGTGGCACAGGATGCCTAGACAGCACCACGTCATCCGGCGGCGCTTTTATCAAGGCATCCTAAAACGGTGGCAGCGACAATCCTGACAGAAGAGAGAGAGAGAGAGGCAATAAAAACAAAATAAAAAAGCGGGGCAACGGTTTCAAGAGGCACGCCCAAAGAAAAGAAAGCGAGCCCCCCCGAAGGCGAACGGGGTGAGAAAAGTAAAAACCGGCGCCATCACGGGTAATATCGCAGATTTCGCCGGGTGATACTTGGGATCGCGCGTACTGCGAACAATGCCGTGAGGCGACGCACAGCACATAGCGCGGGGTGACGATGGCGGCGAAGGTGAAGACGTTGCTACTTCGGCTACCGTGCTGATGGGGCAGGACATTACGGATGCCGCCACAAGCGGCGTTTACGGCTGCGGCGCATGGATTGTTTCTTCTACGGCAACCGCTTCGTGACGGCAGACAGGCTGAGAGAGGAAGAGAGAAGCCCTAAATTATTTTTCTAGCGCGCTTGTAAACCGCCGCGCGCCTGCCGAGACCACACACACAACACCGCGCGCTAGCACACAAAAGAGGCCGTCATGGCGCGAGCTGTGCCGGGAGCTTCCTAGGAAAAAGGCCGACTTGCCGGGCACTTTGCACTGCCGCCGCCGCTGCTACAACGGGACAGTGCAGTCACCGCGACACACGTTCTGCGCCGGAGAGGATCACTTTTACTTTCTTTTCTTTAATTCAAGCCCATTTATCTGACTCAGCATATATATATGTATATATACCTTGGTCACGTGGCAACGGAGCAGGATCGCTCAGCGGCACGTGCGAGAACTTGTTCTACTCCCGTACCTCACACGGCGACGAGCGAGTCTTTTTAATGCCCCCACTTTGCGCGGACGAAACGGCGCTGTGTCAGGCGGGGAAGCAGCGAACCCATCCAAAAAGGCACCGGCTGCGGTGCGTGCGCTTTCCAGAGCCTGCAGTTTAATGTGCTCATGCGCGCGCGTAGCGACAGCAATGAAGTGAATGCCAACAAAGAGCGAACAAAACGCGCTGCCTACGCAGTACAGGATAGTGCGCGATATGCGGGAGTGACGATACCGGCGTCGTGACGCACTGTTGCAGGACACCCAGAGGACTATATTGAGTTCCATGTACCTCCCACTCGCACTGCTGCGTGACGCTAGTACCGCCTTTATCCACTCGGAGTCCCAGTAGTGAGTTGAGAAAGTCGCTTGCTGCAGCCCCTGCAGCATTCTTTTCTACGCTCAAAGAACGTGAGCGTCGTTGTACTAGGGTCCGTCATGTGAATAAGACATTTCAGGCTCGTGGGCGCGGAGACAAACAGCTTCTCCTTCTTCAGTCTAACGACATACCGGTTAGTCGATTGTGTTTGTCGCATCCCATGCCAACCGGTGCTGGCGCCTCATCGTCGAGTCATCGCCACTGGATGCACATGTATCGAAACCGGCGCCGTCAGCGCAAGGAGCACGCGAGGGTCCCAAAAGCCGCCGGCAAAAAGCGCCCGCCAACTCAATCGAGCCATGGATGTCTTTGGCACGGCGCTTAACACACACACACACACACACACACACACACACACACACACACACACACACACACACACACACACACACACACACACACACACACACACACACACACACACACACACACACAAAGGAACGTTAAAGAGGATTCCTGAATTATACTTCTGGAATGTCAGAAACGTCAGTCTTGACGTGAGCGGACTCTTGGCAAGCTGGAGAAACGCTCAAAAACGGTAGACGAGATCGGAGTTCACGAGCCAGCATCTGGCGACGCCAGATTTAAACCGTCGTCTGTTCAAGACTTGCGAGGAATTTAACAAACAAGGGTTATATTGCATTCTAAAGGAGCAAGAGGAAACCTAGGAATGAGTTTTCCCGACCCTTACTGAACAAAAGGGCCCAAACATGCGAAAGTATACTTCGAAATCAATGACGTCGTAATAACGTGCTGGCGCCAAGGTTCGATTGGCACGGAATTCTTAAACGGAAACGTTGGCATCAATTTCGTTTCTGGAAAATAACCAACCCCTTCAGGTAAGTAAATGCAAATAGAGTTTTGAAAAGTTTAGCGGATTAAGCTAAACAGGTGTTGCTATTTAGTGTCCCTCTGAGAACCAACTTTTTTACGACATCTTCGGCAGCGGTGGCGTAGTGAAACTCGACGTGACATCGGTCGCCGTCCTAGCGGCAGCCGGGACACACACTTCCGGTCGCAACGCGAAGCGTCTCTCCTGATCACAGCGGCAGAGGCATAGCAAATGGCGGCAGCGACTGACCCCGGTTATCTCGCCGAAACAGGTCACGCGCACTTGTTCTTCGCCAGCAGGCACCGGGTGTGGAGGAGTGGGGGGGGGGGGGGGACCTTGAACGGCCGCACAGCGGGGGAGGTGAGAGTGGCGCAGACCCCTTTTGTCTCACGCGGGTCCGGCGACAAAGGCAACTCGTGCAGGCGGCGTCGCGATGAATGGGCCCAAGCACGCGTCGCCTACCGCGAAAGTCGCGCGCCGTCGAAGCATCCGGAAGCGAGGAAGGCGCGCAGGGTGCACCTGCAACGCGAATCGGGCAAAACCGCCACCCACATCAATTGGAGCGACTATACCGCGAGTCGAGGCCCTCCCTGCGGACTCCCGACCTTCCTGCGGACTCCCGACGCGAGGGGCCGCCAAAAGATGCCACGCCTCACAAAGCCTTTACTTAAAGGTCAACTGCAACGACATTTCACTTTGGGTAGATTGTCTATAAATGAGAAGCACATAGTACTGTAGCATCCTTGGCGGAACTGAATGGGTGATAATCTAATTTCTTCATTAGCAAACTTTAAAATAGCACCTGAGCAGACGACGCGTGCACTTGGTGGTTAAGCAAGTATGCCGTCAATTTCAGCACGTCGCTTCCGTCAGCGCTCGCCGTCGCCGCCTCGTCTAGGAGGTGGTGCTGGGAATCCGCGCGTTCTGGATCATGCGTCACATCCGGCGAGTGGTTTCGGTATCGAAAGTGTTTGTTTTGGCGGGCTTTTCGCGACGCACCCACTCGTTCATACAACGCCAAATTTTGACTGGAGGCCGCTACATACCTACACTATCTAAAACCAGGTTTATTTACGCGCTCTGTATACGGTTTTCACGACATGCGATATTCCTGAAGGGCCACTGCATTGACTTCTGCGCTTTGATGAAACCCGCACAAAACTTCTTGGACGCGGCTGTTGGTACATGTCGGAAGATGTGTCTTACCATTTGCTTCCCGCTTTAATTAACCCTGCAGGCGACATAGCTGGGACTTAAAGCGACTATGCGGGGAGATCGGCGAATGATCAACCCATCGCTAAAAAAGCGCCACGGATACATGTACGCTCCGCGCGCAGAAAATTCAACAGATGCGCCGCATTTTGCGAACCCAGCAGACCTCATTACGAACGACCTTTATGTGAAACGTTAAACCCCTTTGCACTCATTCTTACGGCCGAGTTCCGTCAAGTCAGTGCACTGTCAAGAGCCACAGCGATCGATCCCGACCAATCGAGCGCGGAAGATCGTCTTCTGCAGGCAAGCGATCGGCATTCAGCCACCGCCTAATGGTGGCCGCAACATAAAAGACAAGGCCGGCCGGCGAACGTGAGAACGACGTACGCTGGCCGTCACGACGGCATGCACGATATTCCCGAGTCCTCGAAACGCCGCACGCGCAGCCAAAACCACAACAATCGCGAAGAGCCTCGGATGAGCGCGTCGTGCCAAGTTCGACGAATACAAAAACGGCCTGCGGTCAGCGCTAAAAACACTCGAGGCGACCTCGCGGCAGATGACGGGTATTAGAAGGGAGTGCGCATAGTTCGGGGAGGCGAACGGTTATTGCGACGCTTCGGGCAGCATCGTGCCTACAGCAACCCTCGCAACGGCAGGCCAGGAATTGTGAGTCTGAACGAAAGTGCGCCAGCACGCGACGAGCGTTTACACGCGGCAGGGAGGTCGGAGAAAAAGAGAACGCGTAGGCGCGGCTCGGAAGAGTGGCATCTATGCAAACGACAGTGCTTATAACGCACTAAACGACTCGGCAAATGAACGAGGTGAGCCCGCGACGACAATGTCAACGCCGAGCAGGCGGCGTGAGAGGCACGCTCGCTTTCCATGCAGCTGCGCAAGGACACGAAGGACCCGACGGCCGGCCGGTCCGCTCTCCTTCGGCGCCGTCGCTCCCGTAACCTTTCGAACCGACAGGTCGTGGCGCCGCAAAATTCGCACGGGGGAGGGGGAGGGGGCGGCCGCACTGCTTTTGTTCGCGCACCGGAGGCCCGGCCAAGTTGCTTCCCGCTGCTCTGCCCGGCGGAGATACCGAACGGCCGGACCGAGCGATTTCGGCCGCGCGTTGCATCAGCGCCGCTCTAGGCGACGAAGTGTTCCGCATTGCCTCGCGCGCAAGCTGACCACCGTGGCGACCCCTGTCGACCCCGTCGGTTATGCAAGTGGGCAAAGCAGTTAAGACTATATAGTACGTGTCCGTCGGAATCGACCGCTAGACGATGCCCGATGGCCGGCCTGGAGACTCGATCTCGATGGGCGAACTGAAAAGAGAGACAAGGACGACGCGAGGCAGGCCATGGTGCAGAAACGGTGGCGTTCCGGGAAAACCGAGCACAAGAAAAAACGAAATTTTCGCGCAGAATATCTGTTATCGGTAATTTTGCATAAGAAGAGACATGGTGGAGTACGCTTAATAGCCGTTCCCGGAAAGGGCGCGTAAGTGGCATGGGTGCGTGCGCTGGCAGCGAGCCCAACACCGGCCGCTTTCGAGAGGAGACAGGTCAGAACGGGGCACGCGGGGCGCTCATTTTCATATGATGCGGTCGGTGCTCGGGCAAATCCATGCCGCACCGCTTCCACCCCTTTCTCGCAAATACCGAGCTCGATTTCTCTTTTAAAAAAAGCACGCACGCACGCACGCACGCACACACACACACACACATATACTCAGCGCAGGTGGCTCGCAGATGCTCAAATAGATATCGCTAACCACCCCCTTGACTATAAGCAAAGAGCAAATGACGTCCTGATCCGGTTGGTGAAAAGCGCCGCGCAATCCCGGCACACGCACTCGACTAAGCGTTCACGCTCTCCCTTCTGATGTCGCAGGCTCCGCTACTGCCGCTGCTGCTGCTAGGCCTGCTGCTGGTCGTGCCGGCGAGCCGCGCCTCGGAGCCCGTCGACCCCATGGACGCCTACCTGAGGGCGCAGCCACCGGAGCTGACACGGCCAAAGGCGGCGAAAGGGCGGGGATTCGCCGCCGCCGAGAGCATATCGTCGCCGAGCCACAAGCTGCAGCTGCCGGAGAGCGAGGAGAGGAACACCGACGACCTGCCGTACGGGACCCGTCTCAAGCCACCACGGCCGTACGGCTTCATAGTAGCCGCGCCACCGGCGACCACGACTCAACCACGGCTCGAGGAGGCTACGCGCCCGACCACCACGGTCAGGCCGAGGGCCCTGGCGCGGCCGACAGCATTAGCACGGACGCCGGCCGTCCGAGGCGGCGGCCCGCAGAGACGACGCCTAGTTCCGGACGACATCGTCGGCCCCAAGAAGTTCCGCACGACACAGCAAAGCACGCGGCCGACCGTCCCTCCACTCTCTGCGCCGCCGCAGACTAAGTTCAGAACACCGACGAAGGTGACGCTGACGACGCCGCGACCGACCGTGCCGCCGCCTTCAAAGGTCAAAGGTGCGCTCAGGTCGAGGAAGCCGTTCGGCGGCGCTAAGAGTCCGCCCAAGACGTCCGTGCCTCCTCCAGCGAGCAGCAAGAACGGAACACGAGCCGCCGTGAACGAAAGCAGCGGCAACGGCACCACACCCGGACCCAAGGCGCAGGCGTCCTTCTTCTTCACCAATGTGGGACCCAACCACTTCGAGTACCGCGGCGTGTTCGATCAGAACGCGGTGCCCATCAGTTTCCACGAGAACCCGGAGACACTGTACCAGCTCATCCCACAGTTGCCGCGGCTCTTCGAGGACCCGTTCTCAGCACCCAGGGGTCCTGCCGCCCAGCTGCTGCTGCAGCCGCCCCCCAAGTTGACCGAGCCGCCAGCACCGCCCCCGCCGCCTCCGCTCACACTGCTCCAGCCAGTGGTCAACTTCATCGAGGACCCGGTGCCGCCACCGACAGCCGTGGTGGAGCACGTGCCGCCGCCGCCTCCCCCACCGCCGCCACCCGCGCCACGGCCCCAGGCGAGGCTCCGGCCAGGCGGGTTCCCCAAGTACGACTACATCCGCGGCCCGCAGTACCCCAAGATTTTCAAGTTCAACGACGAGCGCATCAGCATCCTCGAGTTCGAGCGCATAAAGCGTGAGGGCCGCTTTACGAAGCGCCGCGGAGATGCCCTGGACCCGGACCGCGTGTCACGCAACAATTTCCTAATCTTCCACGGCGGCCTCTTCAAGGCGCCCCGTGAACAGGAGTACGGGAACCTGGTGGCTCCGCCGCCACCGCGCAGCGAGCCCGTCTTCGCGCCCTACAAGGTGCCCGAGCCTCCATCGGCCGACCCGCCGCCGCCTGCCACGCGCTTCCATTTACTGCCGTTGAAGCCCACCTTCGGCAAGGGCAAGCCCGGAGGATTCGTCTATTTCATCAGGACCTGACACAAGCCGTACCACAAGCCATGTGGAGAACTCGCTCGGCGCACGAGTGCCGTGTGTCGCGACCTGCCTTTACCCGCCTTCTAGCGGAACATTGCGTTCCCTCACCTTGACGTGGTGAGCGCGTGGCTCGGCATTCTCACGGCATTGCGTGAAGTGCGCGTTTGTGCGGGGAACCCTCTTAGCATTGACTTCTATTGGAAAGCCGCGACGGTGTGCGCGGGCGGTATGCGTGAGAGTGCGCCGAACGCGTGCCTTTGTCATTCGGGAGAGGCACCGCTGCATCAAGTCAGCCAGAGAACCATCCGATGACACTACGATCGGGCAAGCGCAGAGGACGCTGGAACACAAGCATCACAGAGTGAAAGAAATTCCTGTGTTGGTGAAGCAGGTGGCAACATTTCTCTCTTTCTTTTACTCGAAGGATAGAAGAAACGCGCTCAAGAGCTTTGTACCGCCGATTTTTCAGGATGGACACGAAATGAACGTGGTGCGTTGCGTGACGCCGCTTATAGTGTCAACAAGAGACGCGACCTGAGTGTTACCCCCACGCGGCTACCAGCAACGCTACTAAAGTAACTAAATGCGAATGCTTTTTGTTCACTGCAGTTGCATCATTCTGGGCACGTACAGTAAGCCGGTTATCAGTACAACGAACATTTGCTTAAACGATTAACCGCGGAAGCTTAGTACTGACCCATTTGAGCGAGTACAAAATTACTGCTGTAAGCTGTTTCAGCCATCGACACCTCAAATTTACTAAAGAGCAATTACACAAACGAAAATGCGCTGTAAAGGAAGCTGCACAGAAAGAATAAATCAGTCTTTTTTTTTTCTCGAATATAGCTGCAGAAGACATTTGTTCAATGAACTCATAAACACTGCACACTTCGCTGGATGCTAGGGCTGAATGCCGCGTGAGAACGGCATAGTACACTATGACTTCCGACTAGATTGGCACACGCGCATTTTACTGATTCGCAAGACAAACGAATCCCGCTCACAGAGACGAGTAGCACGTCACGACGAACAGCGTCACAATGCGAGAGAAATTAAAAGGCCGACGGGAAAAAAATAAAAATAAATAAAGAACAGGGGTCCAGGCTCTCAATCCCAGCCGACCAAAGGGAACAATCAAAAGGCCAAGGGGCAGCTCCTCCGAGTGAGGAGCTGCCCTTTGAACAGCGGCAATGAGAAAAACAAAGAACAGGGGAAAAAAAAGAAAGAAAGAAAACGAGGTCGGACAGAAACAAAGGCTCGGCCAGGGTGACACCATCTCCTCCAGCCTGCCAAGGGAAAAGGCTGGTCCGCAGGAGAGAGGAAAGCGAGGGGGCTTGCGCATTGTTCGCAGGGGGGCCATCAGGGGGCGCCACGTAAAGAGAAAGACACCGACGTACAGAACAAAGGAAGCATCAGCTCTCACGGATGCCCGGCGAACCCTCTCCCCCTGCTCTTTCTTCACGACGAGCGCACGGGATGCGCAGGGCAGCTAGCCGGTAGGGGGAGCTAGAGCAACGGGAAGGCACGACCACTAGCACTGTGATGTAAGTCCGGTGCTAATGATCTCCGATACGAGCTGCCCTCTGTGCATACGGAATTCCAGGGCCACCTGGCCGTCGGGCACAACACCTCGCTGGCCGCTGGCCTTGCCTTGCTTTCTCAGGAGAGAGCGCGCGCACGCGGATGACAGAGGCTGGTTTTGCGACACCGTCGTTCCAAGAGCGACAGTGAGAGCCTGGGGCAGCTAAACGGTGTCGCTGCACTAGTCGGTTAATTCTGTCGAGCATAAACATACAAGTCGTTTTTAGGTATGCCTTTCATATAAACCCTTTTGTCTAACTCACTAGTACACTTCTCTGCACTGCGAATTCACCATACTAATGGTGGCACCGGTCATCATTCAAATGATGTTGAAGTGCTAGCTGCACATGCTGGGGCTAGTCACTTACACATGGTTTCATGAAGAGTGCCACACCTACATTTTCCGTGACATAACACAAGCAAACTGTGTTTGTACATCCTGTTTGCAAAAATGACTACACCACCATTAGTTGGGCAAACTCCGTTGCAGGAAAGCTGTAGCTTTGCAATTATGGAAAGGAAAGGGTCTATTAGCCACCATTCACAGCCGGCCGAGCATGGAGATAACTGCAGTGTGCCGCTCCCACTGACAAAGCGCAAGAAGGAGTTGCACTTGAATATAATCTTTACATTATACCGGTCCTGCCCTAATCACACATTGCAATTTGTATGCATGGCAGATTAGATGTCTTCCATACGACTGAGCCATCTACAAATGAGAACGTATCTCTCACAATTGAGAATACACATCATTACCCTTCTACAGCAACTGTGCACGCATAGTCAGTGGCAGGCAGTCTCATTAAAGATAGAAGGGTGACATGCCAAAGCATTCATTATGAAAGGAGGACAGAGTCGAATCCCTTTAAATCATCAAAAAAGCACTCGCAAGTTCTATATAAATTGTAATTCTAAATGAAAGTTTTCTGAAATCTGAGACCAAGAAACACATATGTCATTTCTTTCTAACTAGAAAGGAATTCGCTTCACAAGGAGAAAGGCCATTTGAACGAAGTCATGAACTCGCGGTTCCATTGGCCGGGGACAATGCATTGGCCACGGGCCAACGGACCCGTGCACGGTGCACCGGCTGATAAACAGGTGTTTTGCCACATTGGTGGCTTTTCTATGCAGCAAAGCCAACTTATGAAGGCACTTGGTACAACGTGGAGTGTACCATCTATCAGGAGTGGATGCAAATTTCTATGTAACCTGAGTTTTTCTATACATTCTAGTTGCAAGTCCAGAATTCACAGAAGCTGTTCTACATAAGGATCATTTCAATTTAACCAAGTCAAATACACTTGTTTGACTATTTCAAGCTATGTCAAATAGCGACTAGTAATTCTCCAAATAGCACAGGTTGGCAGTAATCACGGCTGGGCAAAGATACTTTGCAATTGTGTCATGATACGATTTGATACTCGGGTAACTAGTACTTGAGATAGAGATACAACATACTACCGCAATTATTGTATCCAATACGATACTTTATATTTGTGCCTTACCATACATCGACACATTCACATATTTCTTATTATAGATCTATATAATGTAGCATCACACACGTATCAACATAAATGTTTGCTTGGAAGTTTCCCAACTCTGGCCAACCTTGTTTCATTCGAATGAAATGCCTGTTCTCATGTCAAAATTTTGATCTTTCTTGCTCAAGGTATAATATTTTCATTCCAAAACAATATGTGAAAGCCATTAGTAGACGCAAGCACCCCCATTCTTGCATTCTCCAGACTTTGTAACAAAGCAACAAGCAAGAGAGACTTCGATAATGACACTATACAGTGGCTGCATGCAGACGTTCGCGTGCTTGTTTTTGTCGAGACGGTGCGACTGCCACCCATGTGACTCTGCACCACCAAAAGGGACGCCCAGACCTCATCACCTGCCCTCGCTGGAGGGCTCTGACAGTAAGATAAAAGGATGTCGCTGCCTTTAGTTTTATTCAGATGGCTTAGTGGCAGCAGTATCAGCTTGAGAAGCAGAGTTCAGCCTTTACTTTCACACGGTGCTGTTACGATAGCAGTATCTTGTACCTTAAGATACAAGATGCATCCTTTCATGTATTGGAAATACAGATACTGATACTCGTCTTGCCAGACGTATCATGATACAGATACAAGATAGCCAAACAGTATGCAAGATAGCATCTGATATTATACATGTATCTTCGATACTGCCGAGCACTGGCGGTAACTGTAGATGAAAAGGGACACTTGGTGCACATTCACACCAGCACTTCAAAGCAAAACATCGGAACATGCAAACTCAAAGTGGTTCCCTGCAAACGGAGGCAGATCGGCACTGCCGCATTTTCTTGCTACTTCCTTGCCACGCTCAAGTGCCACCATGTTGCCTCGACTAACGTCTGGTCTTCCAAGTAATCTCTTCCGCTGCAGCCTGGAAAGCAAATGACAAAGAGGAGTTGACTCACCCGTGTTGATCTCTTCTGCCGCCTCCGTTTCCGCAACAGGGTGGTCGTGAAGCTGAAGGTACACCTGCAGATGCAATGTTTTACAGCTCAGGTAGCGACATAGAAGAAAATGCATTAGCAAGCAGGCAGAAAAACCACAGTCAATTACAATTCATTTACACAACTATTACAGGTTGTCGAGCTATACAATGAAGAACATCCGAAATGAAAGGAAAAAATCTATGTATTCATACAAAGCTTTGTAGATGGAAGAAAAAACCTTGTCAAATGAAAGCAGTATTCAATGTAACCTCTGTCAGCTACCACGACCTTCTTAGGACAAGACCTGAAATGGCTGCAGGCATGCTTCGCCTCCTCTCTGTCAACATTATGGATGCCTTTAAAGCATTCTTGGTGTTGTGGTCTTTTGCAATGACATTTGCATCAACGATGCCCCACACATATTAGATGAGTGCGCTGCAGTTGGGGCTAGAGGGCAGGCCACAAGTCAGACGACCAGTGGTAGGGCACGTTATTACAAAGCCACAATTCAGTCTTCCTTGCCTTGTGCCTTCCTTGCCCTGAATGTCTTGGCAATACAATACACTTGCATTCTTTTTTTTTTTAGCCAAACCATGCAATACTTTACTGGGGCATCTCCCTGATGCGAAGAGATTCATGGATCACCACCCTTCTGTCGTATTTGCGGCTCATCGCTGAGCCAGTCACGACTTGCTTAATGTCCTGTAGTTCGTTCTTGAATGTCGTTACAGCACAGGCCAAATGCATCCAGTTATTAATGCTACAATTTTGCCAGGCTGAATGTGAAAATGTTCTAGATTAACCTTGGCGAACATGTATGCACAGTCACCATTAAGCCAAATGCAGCTTAAGCGCCTTCTTTCTCCTGGAAAAGGTGCCAAGGTTTTCTGGTTGACATGCCTTACATGTGCTAGCTTATCGTGTCTACCCTCCAAAACATTGGATGTTTATGTCCCACAGTTTTTGTTTGATAAAAAAACACTATAGAGGTGTCTTCATTGTTTGGATGGAGTCTGACAGTGCAGTCCACTGTTGGAGGGAACACTCTAATGTGCAGCTGGGGATGCAGCTGCAAGGGATGGCTGAAGCTATGTCAATGCACAACAGAGGTATACAAAAAGGTACCAGCACCCTCAATCACAAGTCATCTGCTCCAAAGTCAGGAGATTGTACACTAGCCAGAGGGAAAAATTCGCACACGCAACAACATGTTTTCTTTAAAACTGGACTCTCTTTACAATCTCAAACTAACCATGCACGATACACAGGCAATATGTATTTAAAAAGTGCAAACAAGCCAATTTATATCAAACTTGGGACACATGAAACCTTAGACGCACTACGACTGCAAAACTCCATGCAAAGGTAGATAAGCACTCTGGATTTCCACTGAGCTCTTCCTGCTGGCACATTGAATATGTTTATCTATGGCGATGCTCAGATTGCGATCTTTGCCTGTAAAGCAAGGAATCACCCTTGTTCCAAATAGACATCATACCATTAACTGCCCCAAAACATCTAACAGTTGTCAAGGGCTGCTAAATATTCCACGATGTTCATGGCCTTGAAAACGATGCCTTTAAAATCAAGAACCTTAAAGTGGTTCAAAGACCTGTGCGGACTTCGGGAACAGTACAAGTCAGCCAGACTATATTTACATTATCTCAAGGCAATACATAAAATTAAACATGTTGGCATAAGGACTGCCAACAAATGAGGAGACATGCTGCATCAATGTGACTGGATGAAAGAGTCGAATTTCACTGAACTTTCTTGAAGTTTCACTAATAACATTTGAATGGCCGCAGTCATTTGCACAGTCCACGTCAGATTTTTCGAACTTCCTAGGGGCCGCGAAAAAGTGCGAAAAATCGGCCAGTTGGAAAAAATAAATGCATGTCATTTATTGTTCTTCAGGGCTCAAACCGCCCTGAAACGATCTGAAGGCCTGTCGGTACACGTATTAGGCATATCAGTTCTTGTACTGTGTCGGGAGATACCGGGTGCGCGCGTGTGTAATTCAGGAATACATACTGTGTCCCGTGGCAATGGCTCCTTTCCACGCTTGTTATGCTTCACTGCAATACTTTTGCGTATGCTTCACCAAGCAACATTTCTGTACAGAGGCGAAGCTGACTTTTGGGAACCGGCATTATGCAATGCACCGTGCTTTCCAAGCTTCTAAGCCAATCGCGAGGACCACAAAGGCAGAGTTCAGTGCCATTGCTGACCGCGCGAATTCTTTCAAAGAAAAACATGGCACCCAACGGCAAAAAGCTCAATAGCGAACATCGAAGCAGTTAAGTGTAGGGTTGCCACAGCAGTGCCTACGGCTGCCAGCGGATCTGCGTGCGAACGCGCTGGTTCGAGGCAGCGAGGTAATCAAAGTAGCAGCGGTGGTGGCTTTCATTTATGCCATTTTGGACCTGCGGTCACGGCAAAACGTCCGGAACATCAGACGGCGACGAGTTCTTGCATCCAAAATTTCAGACGTTCTGATACATTTGACTCTACGTGGTGGAGCCACGAAGCCGTCCAAATCATCGGGCATCCGGAAAGTCGGTCATTGACTGTACACCGGCGATTCCTCCAGCTGACGACAGGGCGTCAAAGACGATTCATCACGATTCCTGTCTGTTACTCAAGCCAGCATTACCCAGACTTTCAACCCTTTCAATAAAATTACAGCTAATTTTCCCTGATAGAGGCACAAATTCCCTGAGTTTTCCCAGAGTTTTTCCACACTACTCAAAATCCCTGACAATTCCTGGTTGGTAAACACCCTGGGACTGTATGACAGCACTGGCAATGATGTGCAAGTGTGCAAGTCACTTGCCAATGAGGACAGGGCAAGTTTCACCCATGCTTTGCCAAAAGTGGCACTTCTGGACGGCAATGTTAGATGTGTGGGAGCTACAATCAAATGGAAGTAAGCACTTAAAAACAATTTACTTCAAAGCACCGTTCTTTTTTCACACAGCAAAAGCCTAAAAGATGCAAGTTAGCAAAAAATCTATTACACCATAACTTTTGAAGGATACTACACAGAGCAGATGAAGATTAGAAGGACAAGACACATATACTACTGAATTCCAAGTAGAAAGTTTGTGCTAGTCCATATTTCTCCTTTCTCACCTTCATCTGTTCTGCGCAGTATTTCCTTCCTAAAAATTAGTTCAAAGTTCTTCCTGACTAACTTTTATATCATCTTGAGTGAATGGATGTCAGCTGGATCGGAACAGGGGCAAGACTACTACTGGAAATCAAAGCTGCCTAGAATTACTCCGTGGAAGTGCAAGAATGTTGAGAGCCCTAGCCAAGATTTTTTTCTGTCTGCCAGAAATAGTCATATCTTGGCACGAAGTATGCAGGATGACCAAAAATAATTCGCTGTTTTAAAATACTCTTCTAATGAAAAACTTGCGAACGTAAGATAGTAATCGAACCCAACAGCAAGAAAAGAACCCCCCCATACCGTATTTACTCAAAGCTAACACGAATTTTTTTCCCGATAAATCGGGTTCAAAGATTGCGTGCGTGTTAGAATTGAGTACGACCCTAAATCTGTGGTACCATATCACCATCGGCATCTCAAAGTGGCCGCTTCGTATGCACTTTGAGCCTAGCTGCTCTAGCTTCCTCCATGTAGCGTAGTACATGCGCTTAGGTTAGTCCACCGTTTGTCCTCCTATTTTCTCAGTTTGCTCTATCAGCACGGAAGAGCCAGCTGCAACTTCGTAATTATGCCGCAAGTAAAATGAAGGTGATCACATGCGCAGAGAGACGGAAATTGGCCTGCATCACGGGCGTTCGAAGTTTCTGAAACTTGCATGCGGGACTGGCGCAAACAAAAGGAGTGGCATTCTACTCCGGTGGCTGCTGCGTTGGGCATGGCTGCGTGGCCCCTATCTTGAAAGTTATCTGTGATGTGGACTATCTCTACGCGTCTAGGTGCACAACACTGTGTTCTCACCGCTTAGTTCGCGTTGAAGTAAGAGGCACCACAAAGGTCAATTTGCTCACTCTTGCTACCGCACTTCATCACTTTAGTGTTTTGATAGAGAGTTTCCACGGTCATCGAATGAGACGTGTTCATGTTTGCTTGCGCGTGTGCGACCCCATACTTGCTAATTTAGTAAACGAATGTTTACAAGTTTATAAGACCGATAACATTACAGTAAAACCTTGTTAATTCGACCCTCGTTAACTTGGAAAATCGGATAATTCGAACTTGTCCTCTGGTCCCAGCAGGCGTATGCATCATTTCAATGCAAGCAAACTGTCATTAATTCGGATGTACTTGGCCAACTTTCGGAGCTCAGCGAGCAAGGAACGCCGCAAAAGAGCATTAACGGTGCTAGTGTCCAATCGAAACGAAGTGGCAGAGCCCGCGTCACCATATTCAGTGGAAATCGTACGTTAATAACAACAGCACCAGAATAATTTTTTACGAAAACATGCCCGCATTGGCCGCATGCTCTCATAACTGCGTAATCACTATCCATGATCGCGTTGATAGTGGCCGCGGTTTCTTTCGATGCAGTTGCGGAAAACAGTTTCGTTTTGACTTGCTACGCATCTAAAGAACTATGTAGTCGTCATCCATGATCACATCGATAGCGACCACGGTTTTGTCTGCAGCGGCTGTGGAAAACAGTAGTTTTGTTTTGATTCTGTGCAAAGCTGCAGAGGATGACGAGCACCAACTACATCGCGATGGACGGACGATCTGTTGGCTATCATCTCCCTGACGAGAAAATAATCGGGATGAGCTTGCAGCAGTGCAAAACGTGTTGCAAATGTAAGTATGATTAGTATGTATGTAAGTATGTAAGTATGAAAATGATTGCCCCTGTGAAGCCAATGAGGTTCGGCATGACGAGAATTGCAGCTTCCGCACTGCTTTGTGCAAAATAGAAACTGGATTTGCTCATTCATTCACTAAATAAAAGCGTGTTGACGTAGTAAGCATTTGCTTATTTTTTTCTGGATGCCCTCGATAATTCGACATTCAGTTAATTCGGACATTTTTTTCGGTCCCTTGAAATCTGAATCAACGAGGCTTTACTGTACTATCCTTACTTCGTATTGGGGGCGAGGACTTACAGAGTCGCCATCTGTCGGAAGCGCCTCCCTTGCGTAGTATAAGGGATCACGCGGCACGCTCCTCATAGGTTTGGCTTACGGCGCTTAATAAAAACACCACGTGGTATCCCTCCTGTACATTTCTGTAAGTAGTCTCAAATTGAGAGAACTTTATTACTGTCGAAATAATATTCTTGGGCAAACTGAAAGCACAGAATCGTTTACAGACGCCATCTCTTTACCGAATACGTACAGTGAAAGCCACTGCGCGCGGTTGCCGCGATGGATGGAGTCCCCGGACCTGCCTGCGTGAAAAGTAGGCAATCGCTGAGCGCGAACTATGTGATATATGTTCTTATAGTGAGCCGTCTGTATAACCAAATGGCGCATAACAGAACGAAGCCTGAATGCATGCAGCGATCGCACGGGTTCGCGGTGACCGACTGCGCGTCTGCATGCATGTCCGTGCACAATGTTTCGCTTTCACTGGGAGCGTTTTCGCACCGTGGTGTGAGCTTTAGGCCGCAGAATATGAGCATTTTACAGTCCACAAGCAACCACTGTAGCGTGGACGTTATCAAAGCTGTTCAAAAACAATTTCGTTTTAACAAGGGACTTCGACGCCTACACGGCGACTGTGATGTGCCGTCGCGACGATTCAATAATATTTTTTTCTTTTAAATTCTTGGACATTTCAATATTTCTAAAGTTGCGTCGCATTGTATGCACTCAGCGGGCAATTTCGCACTGCTTCTTTTTCGTAATCCAGTGCGTTAATTCATAAACAAACATGACCATATGACATGCCTTTGTTTAATGTGCTTTTTACCACTCCCTTTCCAATTCCAGTAAACTTGCCACTGTCTAGCATCAAGTTCATAGACCAAACTGACGTGACATTAGCCGGGCAGCGAGCGTGGGCGAACGTCTCAATGCGCGTTTCCTGCTACTCACCAAATATCACAGTCCCGGCGCCGTAGCAAAAACATTCCTCGGGTCTGTGCTTGCTGCATACCCGAGTTGTAGCCAATGGCTGTTTGCCGGTTCTAAGTTTCGCGAGCCAAGCTTCACGCAGCTTCCTGTCCTGTGGCTACATGTGAACAAGTCTGACATTGGGCTCCATTGCATACACCCGGCACTGAGGCAACGAGCAGTAGCCTGCTATGCTGTATGCCTCCAAAGGCAGCCACTACCTATTATAGTGATTTTAAATGTTGTCAAGCAGACACCCAAGGCAGAAAAGCCTCACCATTTAATTAGAACTGCAGCGCAGGTGGGACGTTAAACTTTCGTTTTCAGCTTGCTTCGGTGCTTCCGAAGCAGCCGACGCGGCCACCACGTGATCCTTTATGCCACGTCACGCCGACGGTGGTGCCCGCTTTTCCAGTGGTGGAGCTCGCCCCCAATACCGTAAAAACCCGCGTATAGGACGAGGTTTTTTTCCTGTTATTAGTGTCCCAAATTTCCGCCTCGTACTATATGCGGATCCGGACAAAAATTTCAAAGTTCGGCTCGAAGTTTTGGTTTCGTTATTGCTCTGTGGCTACGGCTTGGCTTCCTGGTATCTGCATGGCTACGACTTGGCTTTGTTATTGCTGCCTGGCTACAGCTTGCCTTCGCTATTGCAGCATGGCTACGGCATCGTTTCTTTCTTTGTTGAGTGCGGACCTTGGCAGTTCACGTGTTAACCGCGCTTCGCGAAGTGCATCGTTTTTAGTGAAGGAGCACGATGTCGGGGGCACGCAAGCAGTACTCGGCAGCTTTCAAGCGAAATGTGATTTTAGCGGCAGAGGAAATCAGCAACAGTGCGGCCGGGAGGCAGTTTGGCGTCACCGAGGGAAGCATCCGCGGATGGCGACGGCAAAAAGAAGCACTTTTTGAGTGCAGCGGAACGCGAAGAAGCTTTCGCGGCCCGAAGAATGGGACATTCCCGGAAATTGAACTCAAACTGACGGAATTCGTCCGAGAACAGCGAGCCGTGCATCATGCTGTGAGCGTGGAGCTCATGCAGGCAAAAGCTAGGGAGCTTGCAAGAGAAAAAGGCCTAACGAGCTCCACCTTCAAAGCAAGCAAGCAATGGATTTATCGGTATATGTGCCGTGCAGGATTTTCATTGCACCGGAGAACTTCAATTTCACAAAAGCTGCCAGAATCGTTTGAAGAGTTACTGGTGGCTTTCCAGCACCACGTTATTTCGTTGCGCAAGTTGAAGAACTTTCAGCTAGGGCAAATCGGCAATGCTGACCAAACACCAGTTTATCTAGACATGCCATCGCCCCTCACCGTGCACGAAAAGGGCTCGAAACAAGTTTGTGTCCGGTCCACTGGGAATGAGAAGACACGTGTTACCGTCATGTTGTCATGCACGGCAGACGGCCGCAAGCTCCCGCCCTATGTCGTCTTCAAGCGCAAGACAATGCCAAAAGGTGAGCTGCCGAAAAATGTCATCGTTAAATGCCATGAGAAAGGGTGGATGAATGAGAGTCTTGTGCTCGACTGGATAAAGTCCGTTTGGTGTAGGCGGCCCGGTGCACTGTTGTCGTTCCCGTCCATCCTCGTGCTGGACGCGTTTCGTGGCCATTTGGCCGACTCGGTGAAGAAGCTGTTGCGTGATTGTAATACTGAACTCGTCGTTATCCCGGGTGGGATGACGTCTCAGCTGCAGCCTCTAGATGTTTGCGTCAACAAGCCTTTCAAGGACGCGGTGAAGCGGTGCTACGCAGAGTGGATGCGGTCAGGTGAACCTGCAGTGACGCCGACTGGGCGGCTGAAGCGGGCATCGCCAGCCACGCTGTGCAAGTGGATCGTGGACGCATGGGCGAGCATCCCAGAAGACCTTGTGCGTCGCGCTTTCAAGAAGTGCGGGATCTCGGAACGCGCTCGATGGCACCGAGGACGAGTACCTCTGGGAGGATATGTCAGACAAGGAATTGTCAGATGAAAGCGCAGCGGAGGACGACAGTGAATGAAGTGCCGAGTCCGATTTAAATAAATATTTTCCCCGAGTTTCTCTCCCTCGCATTATACCCGGGTAAAACTTTTTTTTTCCATTTCTCGTCCCAGAAATTTCACCTCGTATTATATTCGGGTTCGTATTATACGCGGGTTTTTACGGTATTTGTCGACTAACCTGCTATTCCAATCGATGCTTCGCCTTTTGGGCAAAACAGCTACTTTTTTTATCCGTCGCAACTTTAGTGTACTGGGAGTAAATCTTTATTTTTCTAATAAGAGAAAGTTGTATTTGTGTATGAAAGATTGAGGTGGGCGGCACTGTAAAGGACTTTTGTTTAGGTCATGGCAAATGGGTGCGCGTTAAAATTGAGGGCCCATTAGAACAGAGTAAATACGATACAGTCAACGACTGAATTTTCGGACGCCCAAATTTTCGGACATGCCTGATATTTCGGACGTCTTCGCGGCACCGCCACGAGCCCCATAGAATCAATGTACTATAAGGACATCTGAAGTTTCGGACGCTCGAACCCCCCGCCGTCCAATTTTCCGGACTTTTTGACGCGACGGAAGGTCCTTTGGCTCCTCGCGCAGCGCCCTTGCGAAGGAAATAGACTTGCAGCCGAAGCATATCACCGCTTTGAACCACAACTAGCCGAATCTAGCCGTCACACACCCATTTGGTCTGGCCACGCTGGCTATGTTATCGCCGCACTTCCGCCTCCGGCGGAGTTTCCGGAGCGGCGCCATTTTGTTTGTTTGCGCAGGCCATGTTTTGGCTAGCGTGGTGTGTGGTTGTGCTGTTGTGTCAAGTGTGTTCTGCGACGCTAAGCCTAGGTGCTTCGACGCTCGTCAGCGAACTCCACTGTTCGCTTGCCTTCGATGGCCCCCACTAAGTCTTCGTCGTCCTCGCCGATGGCATCGAAGCGCGGAAAGCAGTACCGTCGGTTAACGATGGAAAAGAAAGCCGCCTTTATTAAGCAAGTCGTGAGCGGCCGATCGCAGGCTGACGTGAGCAAGGAGTTCGGCATCGGCTCCGCTCTGCTGGTGTTTCCATACCCACGGAAATAACTTTTGCGATTTGTTGACGCTGACAACGAGCTCGACTTCTGCGCAGAACTGACTGACGAGGAAATAGTCCGTCAGGTTGTGGGGGATTCAGAAGACTCCGATGTTGAAAATGTGGAGCCAATGCCTGCGCCGCCTACAAGCGCCGAGTTGATGCGAGCACTGTTGACTCTTTCATCGGTGTACAGTGCTGACATGACCCTTGCTCAGATCGAGGCGAATATGATCGCATGCGACTGGAACAACGTCCAAACAACAATCAACAAGTTCTTCAAGCCACTGCAGCAATAACACCGGCTGCCCGACGATGCACATGTACATAATAAACCGGCAGTCGGCTACATACAGTTTTTGAACGCCTCTTTTTATAGCCACTTCACTGATGCTTTGGCAGGGTTTCGGAAGCCTGGTACTTCGCCCTTTACCTCTAGATCCGAGAAAAAAAAGAAAAAAAGTGCGTTTTTTTGCATGCATTCATTTTTTCGGACTGCCTGAATTTTCGGACGTTTTAACGTTCCCTAGAGGGTCCGAAAAATCGGTCGTTGACTGTACTTTGACAATAGACACGTGTCGATGACCCAGCTCAATACGAAAAGGTTGCTTGCCTTTCTTCTGAAACAACTCAACACCTTCCACTTTATGGATCACATCACCGGGAACGTCATTATGCCTCCAGATGAGAACACTGTCTTTGCTGATGGACACTAGGATCTGCGAACTCATCTCGCTGAGCGCTCTGTGACTTGGTGTCACCTCGTAAGCATTGCCATCATCCAGATACTAGAAATCTAATGTCACAGCCGTTCCTTGTAAGAGTGATTAGTGACTCCCAATGAAGGTTCACTTCTCCTGATTCTTCAAAATGGTCGTGATCGTTAATGGGGCAATGCCATGCTCTCTGCAAAGATCAATCTGTTTTTTGCCTTGACTTCTCCCAAAATGTCCACTTTCTTCTGCAGCCAGAATCACCTTTTCTTCTTCTTAACATTGTCACTAGCTGCATCCATTGTGAGCAAAGCCCCAACGTCTCACACAAACTTTATGGCAAGTTCAATGGATGACACAATGACGCACAACGCAAAAGGCTACATAGGCCTACCAAGCTACTACATATTTAGCAGCACCTGTATGGTGGCACTAAACGTGCTGAGGATAGCTACTTCTTCATCGAGGTAGACACATTGTGAACAGTTTACCAACAAACGTTAGAGTTACAGGTTAGTTATTTTTAGCTGAATTAGTAATGCTGATGCGCTTTGACTATAAACAAGCAAAGAAATTACATACATTATTCTGAAACACTACAGTAAAACCTCATTAATTCGAAGTCATCGGGACCGAAAAAAATCTTAGAATTAAGCAGGTTTTCAAATTTATCGAACACAAAAAAAAAGAAATGCAACCCAAGCAAAAAATTTCACTGCAGGAATGCGCTATCTTTATTTGGCAATCTTTAGATTACTTTAAGTAATCAGAGATGCTGGCTTGCCGCGTCCTGTAGTTGGAGGCTCCAAGGGCCATGTTTTCTAGTTGGCCAACTACGTGCAGTATTTGAGAATTTACACCGTGGCACTCAACAAAACTGTAGATAATGTTCAGCAATCCAATAAGTTCCCCAAGAGCGGGTACTCAGGAGGGCTTGTCAGCATTGTCGTCGCTGTCATCGCACATGGTCGTATCAGCGGTAGCTTCCCTCTCCAACCCCGAGTAGCCCGTTTGTTGATCATTTTCAAAGTTCAGATACTCGGCGAAGCCAACTGCACCGGATTCACTATCCTCTGCGCAGAGTGCATTGATGCGGTCGCAATACTCGGCTCCTTCTTTATCAAGACATGAATAGTCAGCATCAGCATTGACGGTTCTTTCCTTCAAGAAGCCAGCGTGTTCCAAAATACAGCATGATCAAAGTTGGTTCCACTTGCTTCCATGCATACACTATAAGACATATGGCCCACCCATGTCAATGGAGTACTCCTTGCCATTGTCGTAGCAAAGGAGCATGCGCTTGAGCAGATGGTGGCGATAAATCTTCCTCGTGTGGGTGAATGACGCCTTGGTCCATTGGCGGCGAGATCGATGTGGCGTTCGGAGGAAGAAATACCATCCTGATAGCTTTCAGGTGTGGGATGTCACCATGCGCCGGGCAATTAACAACGAAGAGTACATTCCTGCCTGTGGCCGTGAACTTGCGGTCAAGCTACCGAATGTAATTTTCAAATATTGTGCCTGTGACCCAGACTTTCTTGTTGTGCCGGTAGATAAGCTCATCCTTTGGAAACAGCCGCACATTTTTAAAGCAGCGAGGCTTCCCGCTCTTTCCAACCACGAGCAGCAGCAGCTTGTGTTACTGCACGTGTTCGAGCCAAACAGAACGGTAATTCCTTCCTTGCCCTGCTTTCGACCCTTGGCCACGGTGTACTTCACTGCGAACGTTTTTGTGGGCAGCATCTTGTAAAAAAGGGCTGCCTCGTCAAGGTTGTACATATCATCTGCACCGTACTCGCTAAGCAACAGAGCCCATGTGTGTTTCTTCCAGTCGTCGACGACGCTCTCGTTTGCACAGCACTCTTTAAAACAGCTGAACCATCTATTGGTACACTTGAACTCTCCGTGCCCAAGTTGTAGAGCCAAGTCGTTGGCCTTCTCCCGCAGTATTGTTCCAGTGACGGGAAGGTAGGCTGCGTTTGCTTTCTGCAGCCAGCGAAATAAGGCTGATTCCACACCTTGGTACGTGGGAGCCTGTACTCGCGACCACTTCGAAGAATATGTCTTGCTGTAGGCCTCCAGTACCTTCGAATTGTTCTTCAATATTGTGGACAATGTCGAGAGGGGTACGCTGCGCCTTTCAGCCAACTCGGTCTTGGAACACGTGTTCTTACCCGGTTCTTGAATCAAGCAGAACTTCTGCTGCAGCATTAAAGTCTTATACTTTGGCATCTTCGCTCGATGGCACTTCTGCACAGTTCAAAAAAAGAACACCATGCTTGCTGCAACACTCCTAACCACCACACACAAAGAAATGGCACAGACCGGCGTTGCGCACACACACGTCGCTGCAGGCGCAGAGAGAGAATGGGCGAACGGCAGCCAGTGGCTGTGGCAGAGAACATGCGCTGACGCTGCGACCACGAGGAGCGTGCGGAGTGGGGGACGAGAGCACGTGACAAAAACTGGTATGCCCGCTGCATTGCAGTGAAGCCTGTCTTCTCCTCTGCAGGTGTGCGTTTCGGGGGTGCGCACGGCGTATCGTGGACTGACCTTCGTGCTAGCAGTATAATGGGTCGGTCGTTTCGTCTATAAATAATCGCGATTGCTATGCGGCGTCGCCTCGTGGCTCTGAATGGCCGTCGTTTTGTCGGGTTTGCGGTGAAATGGGGATTGAGAATTGCCGCATAGCACCCCAAATCTTCGAATTAATCAGGTTGGCCTAGGCCGCCGGTTCAAATTATCTGGGATTTCGAATTAACCGAGTTCGAATTAACGAGGTTTTACTGTATTTGGTACTTTTCGACAAGTCCACTTGTCGAAATGTTGGCTCATGTTTTTGCCTTGTTCTCATTTTGCTCATCATCTTGAATTTCCATATCCTGCCTTCCCCGTTTTATGTGGTACTTTGAAATTCGTAGTTTTTAAATATATTTTTAGACTGAAAGCATAGGCAACTCCGCTGGGGATTTTTAAAATAGCAGTATATTAGAAAATTGACAAATTCATTAATGTGGTGTTTGTAGTAACAAAATTTGATTGTTTTGCTAGGGAGTGCGTTTTTTCTTTGTGCACCACAACCCCATTGCTCAAACTCTACAGAGTCGCATGCTAACGTGATAAACAAGTTGGCGGAAGAATTCACAAGTTGATGAACTCTGCATGCTTGCGTATTTGATGTCGGAATTACCTGGATGGCTACCCTGGCAGCCTTGAAGTAGAAAGGATGAGCCCTGAGCACGTCCTCCAGCCTTAGGAGGCTCACGTAAGCACGTAGTGTCATCTTGCGCATGCAGTATGTGTGGAAGTCAAACTGGTCTTCCATTATCTCCGAAAAGTGCTGCAAACATCAAGGTAGACAAGTTGTAAAGGGTTGACACTGTTGCAAGCACTTATGTCAACAGGGCACAGAAGGCATGCAACCAGACTGCTCGTACACAGAAAAATAAGAACCCTGTTCCCAAGATCAGCTTCACATTACTGCAGACAATTCAATACTAGTTCTAATGTGATTTTTTTGTTGAGGAAACCTATGGCATTTTTTATTGACATTTATATCAACAAAGCCACTGAATTCTTGCGCAAGTGTGTTTGTGCTGCAGATAGGGTTGCATCAGGGCTAAGCAAAATGACTGCTGGCTAACATCAAAAGAGCACCAAAAAATCATGCTGACTCTATCACACAGGTTCCCAAACCTTTTGAAGCAGGGAAACCCTAACAGTTTCACAGAGTGCCAAGTGACACCCTACCCCACCTGAAGTAGCTGCTGCAGTAAGAAATCAAAACTGTGACTCCATGTTCAACGACACAACACCACAGCCACTGTGCCCATGTAATTGGCTGCTTAAACATCCTATTCACATTTCATTTGCATCTAATTACACAAGCATAATGACGGCAGCACTCTCACTAAGTCCGAAAACTTACAATAAAGGTGGCTGTATAGTTGGCATATATACCAACACTGAACACAAGGCCCCATACGTGTGTGCCCATCGAATTCCCACTCACCCTATCCACCTCGTGACACTTCTTGAGGGCCTCACCCCATTTCCCTAACCGCTGGTAGGCCATGGCACATTCGGTCTGGAACCACATGCACTGCATCTCGTTCAAGTTCTCCACTGCCGACACCCCTTCCTGCACACAAAGAAAGTAATCACAGGATAACACACACTGATGAATCACAAGCCTAGAAAGAAACAATATACCACAGTTTCATGTGTGTACTCATCCGCACCAAGAATACTAGTTAAGATTTGTTCTGTATGCACTGGAAGCAGGGGCTCTAGTGCAACTTCACGGCGTTGATCAGCACAAAGCCATGCCTAAAGACGAAGTTTGGCATACCCGTGCATTCTGCACTGCCCCGAAGCAACACCCCACTACAAAATAGTAGCACGTAGGCGCGCGCGCGCGCGCGCGCGCACACACACACACACACACACACACACACACACACACACACACACACACACACACACACACACACACACACGCACGCACGCAAAAAAAGAAAAAGGTACTTCGGGTGCTTTGCAGACAACTCTACTGAGCTGATTTTATTAAATTTATGAGTGTCATACAGTTATTTATGCGGGACCAGTACACTTATTTCTCGCTTTCTCAATGGCTGTAACTGGTGGCGGGGGCTACATGCAGGAGTAGGTTATACATTAGAAAATATGGTATTGTATATGATAGCGTTACAAGTGCAGCAAGAACTGTGCAGTGCGAGTGGCTTTACACACTGCGAGAGGTGACCACAGCTGGTGTTAATGTTGAGCCCCGCTGAACACCCCAGGTGCGATTAGTTCATGGCACAGTTAACATTTCCAGTCTGACAAAGTTTCAGCTCTAACACTGCAGAATAACTGAAGTGCTCCCTCTAAAGTTTGAAAGCTTCTACACGGAAAGTGTGTGCATGTGCGTATGTGCACGCTCATGAGCACATGATTTGTCAAATCCATCTGCTCCGGCCTGTATGCATAGGAAATTAGATTTTGAAACGGACATTGAGAAGATGTACAGGCTCCTCACACATAAAGGACACAACTGATCTTCGGTAGCCCTATTCCTTGTAGCTTTTATTGTAGCCCTATCAATTCAATCATCAGCAAAGCCATTATACAGTAGCATAAAATAAAGCTAAACCCAGTAGGTGAACAAAACGTGCATGAGCACTTCTATTTCTGATGCAAATTAAGTTATACAATGCACAGCCCATCCACTTACAAGCACGTGTGAAAGGCACTTTGGAAAGAATAATTATTACACCAGAGGAACACACATGAAGGACTGGATAATTGTGAGAAATATTCCAGCCAACACAGAATAATATCAAACCAGAAATAAAAGATACAAGAGTACATGTGCGACAGCTGGAAAAGGCAGTGGAAAAGGAAAGACCACTGTCTTATAGAAGGCTCATCGTTAAAGGCTGTTATGCCATAGCATTGATCTTGCTACTCTTACTACACTGAGCCAGAGAGAGCTGACACAGTGTGAAAATAGTAGCTTGCAAGGACTGCAACAACTTGCCCCCCTTAACAGCACTCTTCCAACCAAAAAGCAGCATACAGCTACAAAAGCAAGCGCAAAAGTGACAAGAAAAAATAATATTCTATTTGTGTGAGAAAACAGGTGAGTAATCACATCAACTAAATGCCTGTTACATGGCTTCAGTAATGAGAAAAAGCAACGGTAACACGAATGTCGCACGCCTAACTGTGCTTACTTCATAGAGTTTCTTACTACATTACCTAGAGGGAAATCTGGCGCTGCTGCGCTGTGGTATGCATGGGAATGCCAGTATATTGTGACTTCGGATTGGCATCGTTCTCGTAGAGACAGGACACCTTGAAGACGCGCTTGGCAAGTACCGTTCCGTCTGTCATAATGATTCACTTTCTACTAAAATAGCACGTGAAAAGCTGTTTTAGCTTTATTATTACGCGAAAACATGTTTTGTTTAACTATGAGAACTTGTTATGCGTGTACGCTTATACGTTGCGTAAGAAGTATCAGCGGGCCGCTAAAGTTGGAGGACAGACGACAAGGTTCGCGCTCGCTTTGAAACAGTTGGTCGTTTGTTCTTGCTTTTCTTCGCTTGGTCATGCACTGTGGGGGAGTAAAGATGTAATATGCGTGAATGGAAACATTATATGAAGATTTTACTTTGAGAACGCGTTATTTGCGTAGCCATATCCACGTTTTAGACGAAGCCTCTTACAACACCAGCCAACACGAGCCTCGCAGACACATATACCGTCATTCCCATGACGGCACGGTGCCCCCTTAAGAAACTCCCATAGACGGTGGCGCCAGATTACCCTCTAGGTAATGTAGTGAGAAACTCTATGGCTTACTTAGAAAAACCGCAATGCATATTACATTATCTGCTGTTCAGACTTGGGGTTGTTCCATCATAATACCAGGGTCCTTTGATACTTTTCGTCTGGTCATGAAACTTCCCTGAAAGTTTTATATGGTGACAGAAGGTGGCACCAGAGGTGCTGGCATAAATAGAAGGTAAGCAATGTGCCAAGCCAGATGGCTGGGTTGCATGATCATGCTAATCTTTCACAAGACACCTCACCCACATTTATTTTAGCACATTTGTTGAGTGAACATGCAACAGTAACTTTTCGCAAAATAATGTAATCTGCGATGCGTTGGTGTTTCACACGGCACCGTTTTATGATTGACATCAAGCCCCTTCCCCCTAGTAGCCTCCCTTGAACAAACTGTTTCATTCAGCTGTCTCTATTTGCGCTTTGTCTAGTTAGTTGGATGAGTAATTTATACTTGGTTTGCTGGTTGAGTGTGTTAATTATTAGTTGATTAATTAGCAAGTTATTTGCTTAGTTATTACGGTTAGGTAGGTTTAGTGAATAATTTTATTTCAGTTAGATCAATAACTTAATCAGTTTTGTTAGTTGTCTTCATTTATTTTAGTTGATGTATTATTATGCAATTAGTTTATTGGTTGAGTTGGTTTTGTTACTGTAGCTTGTTGTGCTGCTTATTCAGTTTAGTTAGTAAATATAGGTGTTAGATTAGTTAGTTATTAGTTTGATAGTTTAGTAATTCCCTATTTGTTTATTTGTTTAATCAGTTGGTTAGCTTTGTTTAATAATTACATATTTGCTTCGCTAGCCAATCAGTTGGTTATCTTTGCTAGCTTGAAACACAGGTTTTGTTATGCGCAATTACACGAATGTGTCATGTGAACTTTCTCTGTAGTCTGTTTCTAATGATGGAGTAGTCCAAGTGTACAATTTGAATTACGAATTAAGTCGCTGTTGCAAACGCAGTTGAATCTGGAAATGAAAGAAGGCATTGTAGTTGTTTCGAAATTCTTTGTGTTTAAACTGTACAGAAACAGGGTGGCAATTTACACATTGTGTCAACAATATTCACATGCTGATACAGGCAGTTGACCCTCGTGCAATAGAGAGCGTACGTACGCAACAGTTGCAGCGTCTATTCGGCATCTGCTCCGGTCCATCCTTTACTTGTGCTAGCACAGTGGTGCATCCACTGCAGGCGCTGTGTCAAGCTATCTCATAGCATTATGCTGAAGTTTCATGACCAGATAAAAAGTATTCATGGACCCCAATAATACTAACTTTAAAGATGTGAACATCTAGTAAAAAGGCATTTAGGTCATTGAAACAGCATTTAAAGGGCCGCCCTAACAAATGAATCAATTTAGGAAGAAATGTGCTAAACAAGTAGGAATTCATGCTATCCAAACCAATTCTTGTGTCGACACCAAAGTTTCGGCCTGCTGCCCACTTGCCGCTCTCGTAGGCGCATGCTACAACCTTGAGCTTACATGCGACATCGAACGCCATGAAATGCATACTCTCCATTGCGGACTCTCACCAGCTGAGAGATGAGCCAAAGGAGTTTGCTGCAAAAACTAGCTGCATGAAGAAAACATGGTGCCAGTGACTTGCACGCTGCCATGGAGGAACGTGAAGGAGCCAGTCAGGGACGTGCCTCAAACGTCAGAGGTCAAACCGCATCTCTCACCATCTGATAGTGGTGCGCAAAAGTTCCACGATGCCGAGCACACTAAATGCAATTGCTTCTCGAATGGAATGTCGCCCCCTCCACATTTTGGGCTGTGAAGTTAGGGGTGTGGCCCCTACTCGAGATTATACGGTATTACCACCACTTGTGATCAATGAAACATTATGGTGCCACACTCACATGATGCCAAGTTTTGCACCAATGCCTATCATAACCTAAACCACTAGCAATGAAAGTAACATATCTTTTGCACACAGAGTCCAATGAAGGTGCAAGTCATTACTACATATCGGTCGGCAACTGCCCCTATTGACGCAAAAACAAAATTCTTGCATCAGTGCTCAAAGAAGTGTGCTTGATGCTCTTTGAACTCACCCTAGTGAACTTTGCACACATGTCCTCTGCCTCCTTGATTAGGTTTGCCCGCAACATGTACTTTGCACATTTCGAGTTGATGTAGCGATCCGCCGTGTCCAGAGCTTGGGCTTCATCCAGAAACCTCAAGGCTTCATGGATATCACCAGCATGCTGTGAAAACAAGAGAACACCTGAGCTGCAACACAAGGAGCACTTAACCCTAGCACAGGCAGCATCAAACAAGCAAATCATAATAGATAGATAGAACTAAGCAGCTGTTAAGACAGATCTAGCTTATCAACCGAAGGTCTCTCATAAAATGTGTGAAGTATGATAAAATGAACAACCTGCAGAATGTTTACAACCTCCTATATTTAAACAATGAATTGCCCTGCTGTGCAGTTCGAAATTCCAAAATACATGAAGAAAAATAATATAGAAAGGAAAAAAGAAAGAAAGAGTAGTAGTTTCACTTGTAAGATGAGGCATCGATTCTGATAGCAAATCAGTGCACAGCTATACAAAATGTTTTATCGGTTGGTAAACTTGTAAACATTCACTAACTGAATAAACAAGCATATGGTCAGCGCGCACAAGCACACGTGAACACATCACACTCGATGAGCGCGAACACTCGCTGTCAAAACGCCAGTGTGAGCAAATGCGGCAGCAGCAGCGAGCGAAGTAGCCTTCATGCTGTCGACCCCTTCAATGCAAGAGCGGCGACCATATAGCACACACAAATGTATGGGCCGTCTGCAGATTACTTTCAAGATACGGCGCGCGCAGCTGTACAAAGTACACAATTGTTGGTGGAGTCGAAGCCATCCCCTTCCCTCTCGCACTGCCTCCCTGCTTGCCTCCATATATGGCGTGTGAGATTGAGCCACGATCATCTGTTTCCCTTGCGCCCGGTTGTGAAATTCATAGTTGCTGCCGGAGCACAACGCCGTCCTCCCTCCCATCCCCCCCACGGACTTTCGCGCGATGGAAAATGGCGCCTTTGCTCTCTGCTTTCTGCCTTCGCATGCGCTAGATTGAGCTGTGATCGTCGGCTTCCCTCACGTGCTTTTACTCTCACATACAACATACAATGCGCGGCGGCAGTACTATCACCCTTGGACTTTATACAGAACATCACGGCGTCGGTGACAGCTACAGCGATGGCGACGCCGACAGCAAAAATGCGCTTCGAATGTTTATGTCATTTCTAATGCAATAAAACTTATTGGGTGCCGTGTAGTCATTAATGTGTAGCTTTTGAATAGAGGACCTTTCTTTCTTAAAGAGGATCTCTCTTTAGATATCCGTAACCTTTCAGTGTCTGGCTTTTTCAGAGGTGACGCACTCCCAGTTTGAGATTATTTCTCCAATCTTATAAAATGAACACAGCAGTTTATTTTTTATTATGCAGAAGGGAACAAATGACAAGGATAGTTGCAAACACACTCTGAATATGTTCCTCACATTCCTACCAGGCATAAGGAATAAAATGCGCAGCAGACTCAAAAACACGTAAGGGATTGTGTAGGTATGCTAGTGAAATGGTGGGACAGAAATGCGGAAACCTACCAGTATGTCAGTCACACTGAAAGGGTTAATGAATCGCTGATAATCATTGCAGGCTTTTGCTTTGCCTCACCTCTTCTGATCTGTTTTCAATACTGTGCCATAATGTAGACTATCCTCAATCCAGTTCGCAAGCGTTACAATGGAAATGTGACAGCAGAAAAAGCATGATATTCGGACATCTCAAGTTGCTTTAGCCGAAAACAGCTAAAGTTAGTGTCACGTCAACACCATTACTAGAAACAAGATAAGTGTTGCAGGGCCCCCTCACAGAACGCAAGGATTTCACAATGCTCAGGAATATTGGTTAAACCAATATGTTCTACTAGGGACTACATCTTTGTTATTTTTTAAATTAGAGCTAGCCTCATAACTTACACACCCTTCATGCAAATGACAATTCATCAGTCTAGGGAAGTACAGTTAAATATCTATATAACGAAGTACTTAACTTTTCATAACCTCTTGTTCATAGAACATCATGTATACAGAACCTCAATATAACATAGTGTGCTTGTATACAATTCCAATACAACAAAATTTTGCTTCTGTCGCAATAGAATGCCGAGACAATAAATGGAAACTTCCATCAATGCAGATGATCAAATTATTGAATTACAAGTGGCTAGTTGCAAACGCACTCCTCAAATCCTGGACAAGAGCGAATGCCGAAGTGGAGCCGTATCATGTTCCGTATAAAGTCCAAGTGTGATAAGATCCTATTGAGGCCTGCGCAATTTGTGCTTTAAGGTGCTAGTGAAAGTATGTAAGGGTGAGACAAGAAAGATGGTGGATTCACAAATGCTGCCTTCCCATGCGAGCAAACAGAAAGAGGGGGAGGGGAGCTCACTTGCGATAACCCGATAAAGCGCGTGAGAGGAGCGGGGTTTAACTGACGCTTGGCAATTTCTGGCACACGTCTCAGCCGTAGCTGCGCATGGCTGTAAGTACGGCTGAGCGCATGCAGAGCTGAGCTGTGCACCCTGCTTTCGAGGTCATCTGCCACGTGCCCAAGAAATGGGTGTGCCAAGATGGCGTGGCATTACATTAGCCGTCTTCCTGTGCATTTAGTATTAAAGGTTGTGCAATCTCGAATTTCAGTGACTGGTTGGAGCGAGAGGCAGATGAAGCATTCGCCCCCCGCTGCTGGCGCTTTTAATGATAACGTCTTTCCATTGGAAGAGACATTATTAGTTGCAGAGGCGGAATGCACACGATAGCATGGCTGGCTTTGCTTAATTCGTACCGCTGATCTGAAGATATTGTCGATATGGCACGAGAGCATACTATTCATCAAAATAATTCATCAGAATAAATTATTTTCTCATTCAAACAAGCTGTTTTTCATTGCCTGATAATTCAGAAAATTCTGCAGCCCCTGTCTTTGCAACAAAAATCGTAAGGCGACTGTACTTATTTGCATAAAAAGTCAAATTTCAATGCAACAAAATTTCGATATAAAAGCAAGTGGCTGATTTTACCAACTTCGTTATATCGAGGTTTATCTGTATACATTTGGCAAGCCAAGGGAAGTAATAAGCTGTACATATATGATTAAATTTCATCCTGGCTCAAAAGAGCAACTGTTACAACTAATTTGGACTACCACAGCTTGCACAAAGGGCACTGCAGATATCGCTGGGAATGCCTTGCTTGAGGGACAGACGCCAGTGTAGGTGACAAAGCGTTCATGTTGGGATAGTTGTTCCAAGCTATCGCTAAACATCTCCGAATTTCACTGCTTGGCTTTTGTAACTTTTGTAGCTACTACTGTGAGTCATACTACAAAGGGAATGAACACAAGAAATGTGCCCACCTTGTATATCCTAGCCTTGGAGACAAACAGCTCAATGAGCGTTGGCGTGTGCTCAATGGCCGCATTTATTAGGTCTAACGCTTTGGCAGTGCAGCCCAGGTAGTCGTAGTGCTGTGCTGCATAGTAGTAAGTCCACAAGAGCGCCGTGGCAGGTTCCTTTTCTTCCGAGTCCTTTTCTGCAAGGTGAGCACAAACATCCACCAAGTGTCAGTCCACACTGGTCTCAAGAGTAATCACAAAAATCTAAAAGCAATCCAAAAAGCCCATTTACCTTTTTCAGAAAAGACCTCATACTTCTTTAGCGAACTAATATAACCAGTCAGCAACTGCTCGATAATTTTTACCTGAAACCGAAGATACATATGCATCAACAGATTACCTTTTGCTATTGGTCCACTCTGACTTGTAAACATTCTTAGTGTGCAGCTTTAAAGGTCCCCTCACCAAGCCACATAGCAAATTTTGGTTATACGCTGGAAGTTGTTATGCGTCCCCTAAGGAGCATTCTGCCACAACAAATGTTCAAGTTGGTTTGTTAATAGCCGAGATATAAATATTTCCGTGCCGCGAACTCATGGTTTCAGGAGGAGAGAGCCATTGCCAAGAGAGGCACTCTCTCCATTTACCCCGTTTAGCTTCTGCAAGCGAAATTCCTTCCCTGCGTTCTCCCATACTGAAGCTCGAGGATCGCGTGACACATACATCACGAGCCATACCTTCGTCCCCCCCCCCCTCCTCCCCTTTCTACTTCCGCTGACGGCGTTGCGTGCGAGCTGCTGCGCTTGTCTCATTTCAAGCAGCACACCATTTTGCGCACTGTGCACGAGGACTCCTGACTAGCGGTATAAGTCAGTGCTACACAAATACTAAGGCAGACGCAAGCGGATCACAGAACATGATTGCATGCTGGAACACGGCAGAAGATGACAGTTTCGGTGCACGCAGACACCAAAACTTTGTCAGCAGACGAAACGGAAGTACATCTCTTTTGCTGCAGTGCGAAGTAAAAAAAAAAAAAATATATACGCAGATATTTGGTTTGTGTCTGTTTTATTATTTTTGCAAACTTTAATTCGTCTATTCAAGCAACAGATTGCATAAATAACAGATGTTGCCTTGAACAGTTCTCGAAGTCACGTGTCACTACGAGTGACATCACAGCACAAAGACGTGTATGTAGGCGCACTATAAAACATGTTTACGTCACCCTCCAGCTTGCAGCGCGGCGGCTGCGAGGAGAAGGGCAAACGGTGTTCGGGTTGAAATTTCAGATTGTTAGCACGCATTGTATGCTCTGTGCTTGTCAGCTCAAAATGGTCAGACTTGGTGAGGGGCCCTTTAATGCTAGCACTTATATGAAGTAAAAGAGAAGTTGGGAGAGGTCATTTAGAGGACAAACAGAGGTATAATTAAATCCCAAACTTCTAAATTTTTCTAATGTGCCCTGGGAATCTGGCCCAAAGGCATTTTGACAATGAAAAGGAAAAGAAGCAACAAGATTCTCAAGTACTCAACTCTTTCTGGACTCTTATAGAGAGGCCTAAGGTCTACGAAGAGTGGTGGTACGCCTTTGTGAAGTGCTTTCCGCATGTACTTGTCCACTAGCGTGCGAAACGTTTCACCTGCAAGCACAACAATCAATTAGGCTGAGAATGGAGCTTGATATTATAGTAAAGGGGAGCAGGGACCTAGGGACCCCTCTTTATAGCCAGTCAGACAGCCCACCTGTGGCAAAATTGAGTGGCAGTCTTCGAGGCGTTTGCGCCCTGGGGAACTTCTCCTGGCTTTCCTCAAACAGCTTGAGTTCATCTTCGACACCCTCTGCATAGAGCAAAGGGATCATTGAAAAAATGTATGGTGCCCTTGACCCAACGGGAACACAAAAACAACATGTTTATTTTTGACCTAGTGCCGTATAGGCCAGTGGGCTAACCTGAGCATCTAGCACATCAACACAACCTAATTTTTATCACCAGCCCACCCATTAATGCTGCATACATGAGTGAAATAGTGTTAGCATGAAATAGCCCTTGAAGAAAGACAGTCAACAGGCAACAACTTTAATGACTGCAGAACTTCATGAAAAACTAATTAATGGGAAACTCTGCTGTTGAAGAAGTGTTCATTTTTTTTCATCAATATTAATGAAACTTTCCAGTCTTACAATGATGTTTGTGCTGATTTCTAATGTAAATTAGCTTTGCTGTAGGTCAATTAGTAATTAACATTTCATTTCCATTGTTTAAGGCCACAATGGAAAATAAGTGGCACAATAAACATTATTTGTAGGGCATGGTTAGATAGCATAAAGAGTATGGAATGAAATATAGCATGTACTTTTTTTTCATCCGACCATTAACAGATATTTTACATTCCATTGAATGTAAGACCACAGAATGTGGCAACCATGTGGCAGAAAATGTAGCAAAATAATATCTGAAATGAAAAGAAAATATTCTGTTTGCAATAATTCACAAAGTACACATTAAGGCTTTGTTCTATCTGTTCTTGGTGTTGAGATATCGAGGCCTGAATACTGGATTAAAGATTAGCGTTTTGAGAAAGTACAAAAAACAAAGCACTAAATTGGGAGCACTCAGTGTCCGGAACAAACACTGCTGACGAAGTGATGAAAATTATATTTGTTATCTGGCAAAACTTGAGAAAGACATGCATATCCTGCAGACTGGACATAAAGAAATTTGGTTAGTGCCGACACCTAGGGCACATTATACCAAGCAGTCTCTTTAATCTGTTATTTGTTTTTCTAATGCGTGTGCTTGTGCTGCAATGCACAGTACTGCTTTTTACAAAGTGTTTTTGTTATCATGCTTCAGTGTTTATTTGGAAAAATAAAACACTCTGCCTGTGCACTGTACTGCCAAGTTGATAAAGGAGGCAGGACCTCTGACAAGCTTGCAAGCTTTCAGTCCTGTCTCCTTCTTTAAGAGAAAAGAAAGGCTGAACTGAACATTTTGTTCTCTCTAGATACATGAAACTTTCAGGGCACATTCAATCTTGTGTGCTGATCACAAATATGCAAATTAGGTTTCTTTTTTTCTAAGTGAATAAAAAAAAAGAAGTTACAATTCTTCTTGTGCTAAAAATTTAGGTGGCAACTCATGAAAAATGTACTGCGATAAGAGCGCTACAAGTAATCAGGTATGTTCCTGGAGGTTCAAAGACTGCAAGTTAGCATTTTGATGTTTATATCTGTACTTTAGCTGAAGTTATGAAACTCTAATGTTGCAGCTTTACAAATGTGATTTCTTGCTAGCGATTTCTACAGGCTTTCAACATATATCGCAGTGTCCTAAGACACTATATCTTAGTTTTTGTACACTCTGACACACCAGCATTCAGAGAAATAAGAATGACGAGAATTTAATGAGCAGAAGAGACACAGTGCTGATCCCAAAATTTGAGACTTAAAAAAAGGGGGCTGGAATATACATTCCAAGCTTTAAAATCGGGAAATAATAATTACACACAAACATGCCTCCGCTGATGTTAACATTAGGAATATATATAGTCTCATGTCAGGATCTGGAATGCACTAACACAAACACACGTATGCACGAGAGGTGCGGGAATAGGCATTGGCACATCATCTACTATCTCCGAAGTAAAACTACATGCGAGAACAAAGGGCAATGGTTAGCTTTGCTGTTGCATTATTGCCAATACAGTACGAGATTGTACCACACAATGACTTATCTCTGGTTCTGAAGAAGGGTTTGGGTACGGGCCCAGTTGGTATTCCATTGCAAACATCTTATCAGGTGCCATCTTATCGGCTGGTCTGAACCTTGCGACAAATGTCTCTTTATCACTGTAGGAAGCAGAAGCAACATGCCTAGACACATGTCCGGTGCCAAACGTTTTTTTTCTTTTTCTTTTCTTTTTTTGAGAGTGTGTTAAGAACGGCCAGCTGCAGTGCAAGTTTGCCAGCCATTTACGCCAGCGGTGGCAACCTCATCTTGGAATGCCGCCGTCAACCTCTAGCCACGGCGTGACTAAGTCGACTTTGTGTCGGGAACAATGCACGCATCCTCCACTCTCCGTCGCTTCAGCTAGGATGCATTTGACGAAGCAGGCTTTGTGCGCAACACGACAACGCGGACCTGATCTGCTACGGGTGGGGGAGTTGCCGCGGGAAAGTCGGCCGACGAAGGCTCCTTCCCACGCGCCGACCAAGACGCAAGACAATGTGCTACCCGGGCGCGCTACCCGGAACGGCTCAGAGATTTACGAAATTTGTGTGGTGTCGATTTCGGACCATGAACATGTGTGTGCATGTGTGTGAGCCCTCATCCTCTTCCAAGTCGAGAGCCTGCCTCCTCTAAAAGGACGGGTCATCTACAATGACTTTGAACTATGACGTCGAGCGGAGTGCATATAAGCAGCGATTGTCGGCTGCTAGTGTGTGCTCATTGTCGTGCTCGAAATGTACTTGTGAGCTGTGTGCTCGTTTGCTGTATGCTTTGTCTTGCGGGCTCCATTTGGGAGTCACGCTAGACTGTCGATGTATCTCATGTTCAACTGTAAATAACATGTAAATAAATCCTGCTTACCTAAGTCCCGACGAAGAGTCAAGCTCCTTTCTACAGCTACGACTGCCAGATCTTACATCTGAATGGCACAGGTGAGATCAGCCTACAGCTCGTAGATCGTCTGACAACTCTAACAAATGGTGGCAGCGGCGAGATCGTGCGACGAATCCTACAAGGGTCAATTTGCCACTTATGTTCACAATGTGATCAACAAACAAATGATGGATAGAAGAAGTAGGTCCATTGGCAGGTCTAGCTGACAAGCGCTGAGCTGGCAGCGTCAGGGCACTAGCTGCCATAGTAACAGCCAATCGGAAGGCGCCTCTCAGCGCGCTGACACATTGAATCAATAGGAAGGCCGTGTGCATCTCCAGCTTCATCAGACAGGCCCCCTGATTGTTTTATGTTTGCGCTTTTCTTATGCGGACATTGTCGGAGAGGATGTGAGGAACTGAAAGGCGGAACTTTGAGCTTTCGAATGATACCAAGATGGTGGCGCTCAGTGGAGGGTAAGAGAAGCGATAGCTTCGTGAACTGCAGTGCTTCTACGTGATTTTGGACTTCGTTCTTGCCGTACACGCTCACAAAATTTTTTTAATACTTTGGATGAATTTTTTGGGCAAATCGTTTTGATACGGTTTAGATTAGGTGTTATAGATACCAAAACAAATAGTTCCCAAAAAATCAATTTTTTTTTTCTTTCAATTTTCGGCTTTCAAGACTCGTGTTCTCCCTTAAGCGACAAGGTGCAAAGGGCTTTAGGGAAAAAATGAGCCCAATGCTGTAACAAACAAATCCAAAAAATGAAGCTATAAAAAAGCATTCTAGAGCCGCGTGAAAAATTGAGGACTCACGTTGCCGTAGTGCTTTCATCAGGCCATGATAGTATTCGTGGTTCTCAGGATTTCTGTTCAACAGCTCCCTGTATATTGTCTCGGCCGCTGTATACTGACCCACCTGCATCAGCAGGTTTGCTGAATAAGAAACCGAGAGAAAACAATTAAAACACGCCTACTGCCACAATCTTTCAGGCAGAGTTCACAGCTTCTAACATCTTTCCTATATGCAACATGACAATAACATTTAATAAGGGGGAGACGAAGTACAAGTAAGAAACGGTCGATACAATTTTTTCCGTGTTGCCATCTTAGCTTAGTATTTTGCTGCTTCCACCAGTGTAATTATGGCATTAGTACAGTCAAACCTGGATGTATATAGTCGAAATGCACGATAACGAAATCCTGCGACAACGAAGTATTTTTGTATTCCCAGTGAACGCCCACAGTAGTGAATGCATTTCACACCTCTCGACAACTAAATGTCCCTGTACTATAATCCCGCGACAACGAAATTTGACGCAACGTAACCCTGTATATTACCTTCTCGCGCAAGGCTAGCAAGCTCCAAAATGAGCTCAAATGCAATTGCCTTGCACTAAATGTGCATAAAATACTGCCAAATTAAACTTGCATGGACGCAGCCATTTTTGTTTACAAAAACAACCAAGTGCCAAAAGTGATCGCGTGTGCCACAAACACGTCGTGGCCGCCATCTTAATTGCTGATTGCTCGTTTGAAGCAGCACGCATGTTGCTACCAACATGTGACGACGATTTTTGCACACCTAGTATTGTGCGTAATGTACACTTTGGTAAGAAAAATGCAGCAAAAACGAAATCCACGTCCCACCGACGTAGAATTGTTTATGGCACTTGAGATCGCGGTCGCAGCATGGAGGGCCACATATTGGGCCGTTATTGATCGATTGCCCAGGAATACACAACCCTTGCTTCAAGTACACTGGTTTTGGTGCCACTTGACAGGCACTGCTTGTGAATTCAGCACCGGACATAAATTGGCGCGAAGAGGCCGTAATCTCAATCATGTGCCTTTGGGTAGATGAGATACAATCACTTTCGCATTCCGCCCCGGACGTGTCGGCGCCTACGGGCAACAGTGTGCGCTGGAGAAATTTTGTTGCATGTGTGGAGCACTGTTTATCTGCGTCCGGTGTCGAGTTATGCAAAATCTCTCAAAATTGATTGCACCTCTGAAAGCAAATGACCAAAAATATTGTTCCACGGCAGTGCTGCCACTGCTGATCGCCGCTTGTGGCTCACTTTGTAATGTCGGCAATGCGGTTCTATATCCTCGAGCAAAGCTTGCCAAAGTAGGCTAGTGGAATGTTGACAGTAAAGGTTCGGTCTGCGATGCATTGCCTATCTGAGCTGCTCCCTTTTACAACAACAAAATTCTCGCAAAGCGAATTTTTTCGCATTCCCCGCAGATTTCATTATTGCGAGGTTGAACTGTAGAACCACATATAATGAATTATTGCGTAGAACGAATAGCTGTAAAATTCCCCTGAAAAATTTTCAATAACATGTCTATGTTATATATTAAATACATATATACAGAACTCTTTTGTAATCCCCTTCAGATTCAATATATCCAGGTTCGACTGTATATACAAGCTATGCTCACATGCTTCTAGTTTTAACACACTTTTCTTTAGAAAGCCATAAATATTAAATGAAGTTCAGTGACAATCGCCTAGTACAAGGAATCTGGATCCCTAACTAGAATGTGTGAAATTATGAGCAAGTTCGCAAGGTGTGCTTTTAAGAACGTACTTATTGTACTGAATTCATTAGTTGTCCTGAGATCTTACATAGGCTGCAATATGTGCCTGAAGTTGCTTTAGAACTCCACAACAATACCTGCCCAAGACAAGAATGGAGCCTAGAATTGATTAAAAAGCTAGCATGCAAATAACAAGAACTTACCTCTTGTTTCAAGCACAGACAGCTTGTCGCAGATCTGCTCCTCATTGCGTGCTAAATGGCCAAGTGCCTCATCTAGTTCACCAGCCTCTCGCATCACCATGTTTTGATAGAGCAATAGTTCACTGTGTTCATAGTCGTACCCACGCTTCTGCGGCCAGAAAGAAAAAAATCTAGTTTCAGTGCCAGTATTAGTGTAGTGCCTTCAAGGCATGCACTGCACTCTAAATCTGCTCATAAAGACCACCAGTTACGTTCAGTTGTTTGTTCCAGCTTTGTAAGGAACTAGCATACTTCCTGCCCCAAGATTTTTCTAAACAGTGCCCATGACAGTCACATTACAAACATTTAAGGCAAAATAACTACACTATGCACTGCCTGCCCCAGCTTCCCTCTACAGGCCTTTGGAAGATTTTGGACAGATAGAGGATAGTTTCTGCACTTGTAGATTTCCTTGAATGAGGACAGTGTGCTGCCATTGCGAACTTTGTGATGCTGTATGGCGAAAAACCTAAGCAGTGACAGGAGCTCACTATTTGCTACTCGCAAGCAGACACCCCAGGCATGTGTCAGAATTTGTAGAACCATCATGATGCACTGAGCCCTCAAATCTTGCATAGGCATAAAAAAAAAAAAACTACGTGCTGCAGACTGTTTTTCAATATATTTGCACCTATTTAGAGACCCTTTATCACCTCAAGTGCAAGGAGATCCACAAGTGTTGCAATGCCCCATCAAATAATTCCATCACACCTTAGTAAGGGCCATATTGCTAAGGGGACACTAAAGAGAAACGCTATACCAAACTGCACAGGCAGACATGCTCTTGAACTGGTGTCGGTAATGTTGGGAGGAGGGGTACTATCACCCATTAACCAAACGAAATGAAAACTAATCTACTCTTGTTATATTTCATAACCAAACAGCTCGCCATGATACTATGCTGAAATTAATGATTTCAGTTTCATGTGCTCAGATTAGATCCCTTTAGTGCACAAAAGTTGCCAGCTGGAGATTTATTTTTAGGTCCTTTTTAAAGTGGCCCTAAAACACTTTTCTAACTGCTTATAGAATGGCCTCACTATTAAAGGACACTGATTCACTAATCTCATGCCGCAAAAATTTTTCTGATCCACGTACAAATGCAGTCACTCCACAGAAGCACAGCTTTCTCTTCGTCTGCACTAGTTCACTGGAAGCTACACAACAAAGATGCCAGGGGATCCCATCCAAACGTTGAGTGTCTCGGTGGCAAGAGGGCTGTGGTAGATAGCACAATTCTAACCCTTTATCTAAACTACTCAATGAGGTGGCCATTAGTTCGACAAGAAATCAAAATGTTTCATTAACATAATTGTGCTACTCACCTTATAATTAATTAATATACTGTGCATATTTAAACCTATGAATTATAGCCAGTGAGTTTGCAAAGGCGTATCTACTTGGAATGAATTCTTTGGACTGCACCAGTCAAGAGATTAATTTTCAAGGTGTCCGACGAAATGCATTGGTGTTCCAACTTTCATGATTCAATGCATACAAAAGTGTTTTCTTAAAAGAAGTAACTAGAAAGTCACTGCATATTGTCAGGCACCTTGAAAATTACTATGAGTATCTTGAAACTGGTGCAGTTCTGAGAATTCCTTCCAAGTGAATACGCCTTGCGAACTCATCGGCAATAATTTGTAAATATGTGGCATAAAATAATTAAATAAGAAATTAGTTATGTTAATTATTTAATTACGCATTTCAATTTCTCGAAGTAATGGCCACCTCATCAAGCAATTTAGATCAAGGGTGAGAATTTTTATATCTGCCAAAGGCAATTTTAAAAAATTTTGGCCCAAAGAAAGATAAAGAAGCACCCGATATATTTCCCTTATTTAACTCAATATTAGCAATTGCAGTACCAGCCAATCACTCTCGGTAGGTCCAGGTGCTTGCAGTGATGCTGCATCACGACAATGCAGAAGCAAGAGCAAGTGATCTTTTGCCGTTTTTTTTGCAGGAAAGTGTAAATTCCCCTGCTGCATGCGGTGCAATAACATTTAGCTCACATGTTCACAAGAGCCTCTTCTACTCATCAGGAATGCATTATTACTATCTTCGAAAAATGTTTCAGGGTCCCTTTAGTGAATAATTTGTTAGCCTTGACCCTACACTGCCAAAATCCGACATCACAAGGTGATAGTGCAGGACTCTGAAACTGGCTCTGCTACCTGCCTTTCATTTTTGTATCTTCTAAAATACGAAACCTCCTGTCCTGATATACAAATGTAAGAATGCAGTAGTGCAATCTACCATTACTCTTGCGAACTAGTAAGCCTATTTACTCAAAAACACTAAGTATCAAGCAATGTTTTCAAACAGATAATGCACATTGACCTAGAGCTAACAAAATATGTATCTTATTTTTAATTTAGAAAATTATTTTGTTCAATAATTAAAGACACATTCCTTTAAAGTCATTAACATCTGCTCATGCACGCAAGCAAACCCATTAAACAGCAACAAACTACAAAGCAGTTGGGTTCCTCAACTGCAGTGACAAAGCAAATACAGTAAAAGCTCGTTAATTCAAATTCTGCGGCTATGCTATGAAAATTCGAATTATACAAAATTAGAACTAACGAAAGTCATTGAAAAAAATCGCTCGGTTAAGGCGCATATATAGTCCGACGTGGCGTGAGCATGCGTGCACACACGCTATGTCATGTTGGCGTGAACAACATCTATACTTCGAAGCACTGGTGCAGCCAACATAACCGGATGCTGCCAACGCGATCTGACGTCCCTGACGTCAAGATGGCTCTGGCCAGGCACGTACCCAAGGGAGGGCCCGGGGGAGGGGGGGGGGCGCCCCCCCCAAAAAAGTTAAGTGGCATCCCACCCCCTTATCAAACCACGCCACCACTCCTCACACACATTCCTAAAGCGCCGACAAATCAATCTACTTGGCGGTCAACGTTTTGCTGCCTTTTACAGCGAAAGCAGTGTATGACTAACTTCTGTAGTTTTTTTCGGCGTCCGTTAACTGAAAAAATCATCATGTGGGCCAATCCTGGTGATAATGAAGAAAGGGTCCAAGATCAATGGCACATACCCCTTTGGACTCTGGAACCTAAAACGCGCCCTTTGGAGTCTTCGGGATCGGCCCACGTATGAGGAGTGCTTAACGCCTGCTTCACCTCCGTTGCGGGTGGGCCTGGTATTGCAATATCTTTGGAATCGGCCTACGTATGGGGAGTTTTTAATGCCTGCTTCACCGCCACCGGGGGTCCGCCCGGTGTTGCACTATCTTCGGTATCGGCCCACGTATGCGGGGTGCTTAACGCCTTCTTCACTTCCGCCGCGCGTCGGCCCGATATTGCATTATCTGCAGGCTGACCTGCGGCGGAGGTGAAACACTTTGCTTTTCGTTTGAAAGCTTTGACTGTCATCAGCTTTCGCTGCCATTCTATTTTCACAGAGTGGAATGGTTGTCAATTTTTGCACTCCTTTTGAATGGCGGTAGTTATCGGCATCTCCTGGGGTGTGGAGACCAGTTTTCTCATAGATTCGGTGCTCGTGCTACTAACTCAAGATGAATTCAATTGTCACCATCTGTTGCAGCAGGCAGGGCGTAATTTATTGTTGTAATTATAATAGTTTATTTTCTTTATAATGCCTAACAAAATTTTTATCTGACCATCTATTCAACAATCACGCGCATCGCTGTTGCTTCGTCAGTTCAACCTTCCTCATTTAGACTGATCCAGGGGCCAGGAAATGGACTCAGTTCGTAGTCAGCTGGTGTGTATGCTCGTGGAACGAGTAGTTGCCGGAGAAACTGTCAGTTGCGTTTAACTTTTCCTTTTGCTTCATTATTTCCTCGAGTGACGGCTCGCCGCGACGCTGGTAGATCTTCGGAACCATATATCCGCGATATGGGTTAGATAAGGTGGAAAATTAGATATTGCGAAACAGCGTCCATCATCAGACCCTGTAATAACCGCTAAACTCATAAGCAATATGACTGTCACCCGTTACCTCGTCTGGTTTTTCCCTAATTGTACAGCACGTTTCGTGCAAAAATGGCAACTGGAAACAAGAGTCGCAAGGAGATGAGAAATTAAGCTATCTACTAAGGGAGAAAGCCACGGCAACAGCCAAACAGGGAGGAAAAGCGAAAATGGTTCATGAAAATATTTATGCATCTATATCTTTTTATTTAAAAAGGAAGTAGAGAAAACGCCACTGGAAGTTGAGAATAATTCCGTGTGTTGAATGACGCTTCTACAGTTATGAATTGAGCCGCTTGACGTATCCACTTCCCTGCTGTGCTAATCATGCTGTGCTAATGGGCGTGATTTTTTTTAACCTTCCGCGGTGGCCTCAGTACATCTAGAACGCCACAGCGTCCTGCGCTCTACACGTTTGTATGGGTCTTGGGACCACGAATCGGTTTTGGCACTTGGTAGAGCAGTAAATGAGGGATGCAAAAGAACTGTGATTGTTCCACAAATATGCATTTCTCTAAAATTCTTCCAGAGCTAGTTCAATAAACGCTACTAAAAATCTTCACTTGGCACTTTCGCTTATTAACTTGTTCTTGCAAGGTTCTTCCTGCGCATCTTTGATGCACGAGTCCATTTGATGTGGTTCTTTGTTTGCCAAGTAAAGAAAAGGTATATCTCACAGGTGTACATGTTATACAATTGATACTGTGAGACACACGTCATTTCAATTATCTTTTGCGGGTTTACCTGTCTTTATGGCGAATGGTGGGCACTATTCACATTTGTACTAGTAAAAGTACCCTGCCCCTCATTTGCATAGAAATGTTACCTTGGTTTGCATGTTACCTCGCACAGGTAAGCATGAACATATCTCGCTCAATGTCCGCGGAAACTAGCAGAAAAACACTGGAGTAAGAAGATGCGGCAGTAGCAGCGAGCGAATTGACCTTTGTACTGCTCTCGCTTCAACACGAATGAAACGTAGAAAGCACAGCGCATATGAAGTACCAGCACTACGTGCACTCTGCAAACATCGCAGATCGCTTTGAAGATGAGGCCCGCGCGGGCGCGCACTTTGGCCACGTGGCAGATCGCTTTCAAGGTACAGCACCCTCATGGATGCGCAGCTGCCACCATACAAGAACATCCCCCACTCCCTCCCTCGTCTCACCCCCGTACCTTGCACGTGACAGGAGAGGGCACGCTCCGCCCCGCCTTCCTCGCTCACGCACACAAGATTGAGCCGTGTTCGTCGGCTCACCCTCGCACGCTTTCGCTGGTACACAAAGAACAGGGTGCGCGGGGACAGTGTTATCACCCTTGCCGCTGATGGAAAAAGCAAAGCTGCGCAGCCCGTGCGGGGACGCCAGCATCGCGATCATGCTCCTGCACATTAGCTCTCCCCCCATCCACGATGCTGTGGAGTTCGAATTAACTGCGACGATGTGGACTTCCGTATGAATTAGCGGAATGCGTTACACATTGCTTTCAATAAGTTGTTGGCCAGACCGCGGCGGCTACTTCGAATTATCCGAAATTTCGAATTAACGAGTTGTGAATTAACGAACTTTTAATGTAATCATTACTGAAGTATTCTTACCGTTTGTGTTTTCCTAAACTCTTCCAATATCTTGAGCGCCATATCGTAGTCCTTAAGCAAGTGATACGACATCGAGAACCCAATCCACGATGCCCTCTGTGTTGGCCGCAGCATGAACAATTGGTACCTAGTGTCCTGAAAGAAAAGGCACAATCACATAATGCTGCTGTTCACAGGAATACTACCTATAATAAAGTAGAGGTAAAGCAACTGTGCACTTCAATTCTTCCCTCTGCTAACGTGAACAATGAAAGAATTCAGTTGAAATAAATGCATGCTTCACAAGATGCACTGTCCAAGGAAAATCCACAAAAATTTGAGAATGTTGAAGTGATAGCGAAGCTGCAGACACTCGATGCAACAGAAAGAGTGCTCCATGCAAAAAATTTCTTGCATTCTGTTGCATAAATTGAGTACATTCTGAATACATCCAACAACGGCAACTGGTTTCTTCTGCCCAGGAAATGACTGCTTACCCTATATCCTTCCAAATCCCGCATCTGGATCTGAAGCAGTGACAAATCCCGAAGAATCTGAATATTATCCTGTGACAAAAGAGAACAAAGAAATGTAACATGCTGTGATCAAGTTGACACGACAGTGATTACATGAGCACAAGCCCAGTTATTGCTTACACCCATACCAGTATCTCCTAAAATCATTCAAAAGACAACATTCAAGTTTAGCATTAGGAAAGTGAGCTCTAGCATACCCGAAAGCATGGATGACTGCTTTGCTTAATTTGTACTGCTGATGTGAAGATATCATTGACATGGCATGAAACCTTATCATTTGTCGACGACCCCTAGATTCATCAAAATTAATTGTTTTCTCATTCACATGTGCTTTTTTTTTACTGCCCGATAATTCGGAAAGTTCTGTGGCCCCTTTCCGAGTAAGAAAAATCAACTTGCATAAAAGGTCAAATTTCAATATAGCGAAGCAAATTGCCTATTTTACCTACTTCATTATATCGCAACAATATGCGCAACAAATGGATTTGGAAGCCACAATTATGACAGCAATTACAGGACTAGCTGCAAGTTGTGAAACTAATGATCAACCAGACAGAGTGTGTGCATCATACTATGTTCGAAAATAACTTACTTTGTCCCATTTGAGAGCATTCCTGTAGCACTTGATAGCTTCATCGTACTTGCGGTCTGACCGCTGTAGTAAGCCATACACATGCCAGCCTTCAGCAGGTATCATGTCAAGGAAAACAACCAGAAGGGGGCAAGAACACAATCTTGCAGAAATAAAATAAACACAAACTATTACTCTGAACTAGATTTGGGTGTTGTTCAAGGTGAATCTAATCCAAGCTTTATTATACAGCCAATAATAAAGGGCACATATACTTAAGAATACAGGCGATATTTCAAATTTATTGCAAATGAAAAACTTCAGATAGAGTCACTGATGGGCTTTTATTCTAAAGCTGAACAGTGGGCTATGAGACACTGCTTTTGGCACATGAGGTCCTTTATCCTCAACTAAATGTAGGTAAACAAGTGTTTTTGCATTCCACAGCCATCAGAGTGTGATTGCTAAAGCTGAGAATCCAATCTATGAAGTTGTGTTTAACAGCCATTAAGCTACCATAGTGAGTAAAAATATGAATTCATAAGCAATATGCACAATTTAGGCTCTTCATACTGAGTTTCATTAAATCAGCCAAACCACAGCTCAGTGGTTGTCAATGCCACGAACAAGGTTGCTAATGATTGAAATACTCTGGATAACACCATTTCATGCTCAAGTCCAATTATAGGGTTGAACATCCTGGTTTTGGCTGAATTGGAATGCAGCCGATAGGGATTGGAATTAAAACCGCAAACTCACGCTCAGCAACAGAATGCCATAAGCACTTAGCCAATGTGGCTAGTTATGCTTAATGCAGAGTCTCTAATAACTACACTTCAATAACTACACATTGCACTAGTACAGTAAACAAAATGTCACTGTGTCACCAGCAGCAACGCTAAGAATCCAATCACGGATGTTAGGAGTGACATAGTGAAGAGGAAGCAGTGCCCATGAGGAACAAGGGCACGAGAGGGCATTATAAGATGATGATGTTCATCGGCATATGACATGTCCGGTCATTCTTCTGTGAGCTCTTAAAATACAACATTTTGGCAACAAGGATTTGAATAGCCCATGCGAGGTTCCTGGCGAATCTCCTCCTAGTTCAACACAATGAGCGTACTGGGGCTACAACCACAGCCGCCCTTTCTGCCTTCGCCTTGCCATCCAGCTCTGCCACGGAACCAGTGGAAGCAGGCCTCTAAGATGTTTCTTTCTACTAGCTTCATCTACCGAAGCGATAGAGCAGGCTCCTGCACCTTCTAACATAAACTAACTTCATTTCTTGCTTGGACTTGCAGGATTTTATTCAAAGTTTGCTCCCTATTTCTTGGGTGTTGTGGAGCCTTTTCACAGATTGCTTCAAGGCAACGAGCCATTTGCTTGGACGTCAGCTGCTGAAAAGAGCATCGCTCATTTAGAATCACTGATAACTTGCAATGTGCTACATTTCTTCGACCTGAGCCTCCCTGTGATTGTCAGACTGATGCTTTTGGGTAGGGACTTGGCGCTGCACTGCAGTAAAATAACGAGGGATCCCTACAGATGGTTGCCTTTGCCTCCTGCACCTTGAGCCCGCAAGGATGGAACACTCTGCAGGCAAATGCAAAGCCTTAGCTGTGTTTGGGCCTGTGAGCATTGGCATGTGTATCTTTGGGGCCGTCCCTTTGTATTGTGAACTGACCACAGTGCTCTTGTCACATTGTTGTCAATGAAAGAAACCGGACATCGGCCTGTACGCATTTCACGTAGGTCAGTGCGCCTACTCAGCCACAACTACCCCATCCAGTACCGCAAAGGAAGCCATAATGTTGTGGCCAATGAACTCTCTCAACTACCTTTGCAGGAGGTGCACAACAATGTTGCTGTTGAAGATGACTTTGTCTTCTTTCTCCTACGGTAATGATACAAGGATTAAAAGCAGCCAGTGACAATGACAGTGTTATTGCACAGGCCATGGAATTTACTTCATTATCTTGGCCTCATAAGAAATTACAACAAGCAGAGATTGCACCATATTTTCATTTACGCACTGAACTCTCCGTTGTACACGACTTACTTCATCGGGGTGACAGAATAGTGTTTCCTGGTACCCGTTCCCGTCGTTTGATGAACATCGTTCCTGAATTCCATCCGGGAATAAGCCAAACAAAAGGGCAACTGTGAGAGTTGTACTGGTGGAAAAAGCTGGACGGTCACGTTGAACTACGAGCATCTGTATTGTTTGCCAGCCCTGTGACAAGTCCGAGTGGCCAACTGCGGCCGGAAGCTTATCCTGAAACACCTTGGGAGAAGATTGCTATAGATATTATTGGGCCCTTCGAGCAAGCTCTTACTGACTGTGGTTATGTGGCGACGCTTATTATCACAAGTGGCCAGAGGTCACTTTTTCAAGGAACATTTCTATTGCAAGGATAAAAAACTTCCTGGTACAAATATTTTCTCATGAGGGCTACCCCATGAGATAGTTTCCGACTATGGACCACTGTTTGCCTTGGTGGAATTCAGAGTGTTCCTTCGGGAGCGTGGTAAACGCCATTGTTTCTCTTTTCTGTGTACCATCCACAGGCAAATGGTCTCATGGAATGGTTCAACAGTCATGAAGCCTTACGAGCAGATGGCAGTACATGAGCAGCATGAGATGCATATCGCTGACACAGACTCCTTGGGCTTCTACCGCTGCACTGCTCACGCCACAAGGGCAGTTGCACCTGCCATCTTGCTACACAGACAACTACGACAAATGTAATTAAATATTGTCGGATTACCGGATGACTCATTTGGCAAAAACCCTGCACAAGTGATGAAACTGCTGAGCCAGCGTGTCAAGCAGAAACAAGCTTCTTCGAAGCAGTACATAGAGCAACACATGGAGCATAATCAAGACACTTTGGTGTCGGTAAATACAACCACATAAGGAAGTCAAGAGTCCATGACAAGATTTCCTCACACTTTTCAGATTCCAGAAGATTATTGAGCAGTGAGGACCAGCTTCATTTCTTTCAGAAGGACAAGTTTGGAACACTTCAAAGTTTCAAGCAGTGCACCCAGAAGCTGTATAGAAGTTGATAATCAAATGTCCTAGTCTTTTAGAGTAGATGTACCGCAGCCCGGCACACCATCTCTACAGGGAAATGCATTGCCTGCAGCCGAGCAGCATGCTACCTCTCCATCCAAGTTGCGGAAAGAAGAAATAGCACAATTACACACCAGTGAACTGCAGCATGCAGAACGATCCTTGAAGCATCAAAACACCACTAGACTTGTGCCAGCACCATGAAGGAGCGCTCAAGAGAGAAAACATCCGATAAAGTTAAGGGGCTACACACTGCGCAAGAGACAGTGTGTGCGTGTGTTTTAACAGCCAGGGAAATTTCATAGTGAAGAAGCGGAAGTAGTGCCTGCAACAAGCGAGGGGACAAGATGGTACTAAAGATGACAATATTCACTGGCATATGACATGTCCGAGTTGTTCTTCAGTGAGCTCTTAAATACAACACTACGCAAAATCATATTTGTGTGAAATGGCGAAAACATCTGCTTGCAGCCTCTTATGGTAAATTCACCTGACAGACCAACCGCAGACTACGTGCAACATGGCTCAGCTGTGCCAAATCGTGCTGTGAGTGATTAGCCTGCAATATGGTTATACACAACACCCCTCAGCATCTCTGAGGGACCTAGTGTTCGGTAAGCAGATTGAAATGGGAATACAGTTCAAGAAATGATCAATATTTAAGTTCTACCTTCTCACTGTAGCATCAGGCACACTATAAAACAGTGCTGTAACAGAAGGCATGATTAAACATTAATTTAAACTAATTTCTGGGGTTCTACATGCAAAACCCACGATTTGACTGTGAGGCACACTGTAGTGGGGGACTATGGATTAATTTCGGCCACCTGGTGATTTTTAACATGCCCCAATGCACGGGACACAGGCGTTTTTGCATTCCGTCCCAGCAGAAATGCAACTGCTGTGGCCTAGATTTGATCCCATGGCCTTGTGCTTAGCAGCGCAAGACCATAGCTGCTAAGCCACCAAGGCGGGTGAGCGCCTGATCCGTGCTTTGCACGAATTCCAGGTTACCAATTTTTATGCTACTATTTTTCTTGTTACTACTGACAAGTTTCATTTGGCAATTGAACGTCAGGAAGAACCTGTATGAAAGGCACCAAGATCACATTACACAGATGATACAGCTGCACATGTCCACATTGGTGCTGCAAGTTGGTGCAATGTTCTACCGCTGGTAACACAATCCCAGCTGATACACCAATTAACAGCAGCAAGGTACGTAGAGTTTATTTCAGCTCAGAAGAATTTTCACCATGGGCTTTACTACATTTAGATGAATGCATCTGCCAAGGTCCCAACACCCTACATCATCAATGTCACGTGTCACGAACGTCTCTGAGGTTGCAGGCACTTTCCACAAGCTAAACCAAATGTCTCGCTTCATCTTCAGCATGCATTACCATGCTGCACTAACACAACTTACGATAGCTAAAGCTTATCATTATCCGAAATCCTATAAACTCGCCAGACCGAATTGTTCATGTTTGCATTCACAGAACAAGGGTCCCAGCACAACAGCTCCTTAAACTACATACTGTCCTATTTTAACGTCAACAAGTGAAGACCTGCAATGCTGAGGGCCTGCAATGCTGTTCGATTTCACTTGTTTAACAATCACAGCTTGGGTAAGAAAAGCAACAAACTACTGTCATGCAAACTGAAACAGTTAAAATACTGCTTCCAGTCATGAAGTTATTCGAGCATGCACGCCAGCAACCCCACAAGTTTCACTTCACCACCATGCAGCGAACTGCTGCTGTCCACCAGAGCGGCATAAAAGGATACAGACATGGCTCTTGAGGTCGTTCCGGAGCCCTTTCCGAACGTATTCATAAGCTTCGTCTTTTCTCCCTAGGCAGTTCAGAGTCAGCCCTTTCATAGCCAACGTTTCTGACGAAACGAAAAACCGTATAAAAGCGGTTAATACATCAAGCACCGACACACCCATAAGACCGGCAGCTGCGCGTTGCACACGTTAAGGCAGCGCCGATAAATCGTGAATAACAGCAATCGAAACGTGAAAAATGACGCTTTTGTTTACACTGCGTTTAGCTCTCCGACTAAGTTTGTCAAAAACGCAGCTTGGCACATAATCTCTAGCTGATAAGACCTGCGAGATAAATTAGTTGCGCAGTTTTTTCTTCTTCTAGGAAACAAATATACGCAAACCGCGAACAACTACGACTAATAACTCAATGGGGCCAATAACGCCGACACAATTTCGCTGCCCAACAAGGCAGCTATTTCGATAACAATAAGCGCCCTTGCTTTAAAAGGAATTGCACACCCACCTCCATGGTCCGCGAACTTCGGGTTGGTTAAAATCTGCTTGGCAAATTTTAACCCATTCTTGTATTGTTTGTGTTCGTAGCATTTCTGAAAGAAACAGCCAGCGATCGCAGGTTTTTACTCAACGAAACACGAGCGAAACAGTAGAAAAATATGTGCAGTTATTTGAATTTCACATCGATCACAGCTATCGGATGACGCCGGTTGAACGGAGACGACGACGTGAAATTTAAGTTGCAAACAACGTAGTCACGCTAGAAACAGCGCAGATTTTTGGTATTCAGCTCGAAGCTTGCCTTCCCTAACTGTAACCTAAAGCAAGGCTGCAAAAATCGGTAATCGCGCGAAAGAGATGCCCTTCTCGGTGCATCAGAGTTGTGCAAGTAGGCTTAGACTGTTGTTCAAGCGCGCAGTGCGGCACAAAACGAGTCAATACTCACCAATATTCTTTTAAATAGGGCATTCTCTTTTGGTGGTAGCGGTTGGCTGGGAGACATCCCGGAGCCAAGAGAGGAACCGGGGAATTTCACAGAGGACTCCTTCCGATAACACTCGTGTCAGAACCGCGTGGTAAAAAGCGTGAATGGCGGACGCACGGCATTGCCATTGTATCCTCGAACCCTTTTTCGCAATATTTATTACTAAAGTAATTTTCTTGCATTGTTTATTATTATATTTTGATTTCAACTTACTCTGCATTGATTCAATGCAGTTACAATTTATTATACTGGTTCCATTGTTTATCATCATCAGTCAAGCCGTAATGAAACATGGCGTCTCAATGGTCTCGAAATGGGGTATCGAAACCGATGTTCTTGTGACAAAGGTACCGCTTGACACGTCCCACGGTTGTACGCTTCCGTGACCTGGCCGGTAGATTGGACGAAAGCACCCATTGTTATTTTCTGGATCGCTTGTGTTTCGCGACGGCAGCTGCTTAACGCTTAATCTTGTAAAAGTTGACGTGCCGGGGCGCGTCCAACAGCTGCGTTTGTTTTGGTGCGAGCACCGAAGCGACAAGGAACGGTGAAAGCGCCGAGCTCCTTGGTTACGTAAGGACTTTTGCTGGAAGAGCATGGCAGAGAAATCGCCTGTAGGCTCTCCAAACAGGGTGAGCGTCGAGAAGCAGAAGCGCATATTCAAGATCATCGTGATTGGAGACACAAATGTGGGCAAGACGTGTCTGACTTACCGCTTCTGTTGCGGCAAGTTTCCTGCTAAAACGGAGGCTACCATTGGAGTCGACTTTCGCGAAAGGACAGTGGAAGTAGACGGTGAGCAGATTAAGGTATGTAAATATTAAAGGCACGTACTTGCTGCCGTATATGCGCGGCTGCGAATTAATTTTTCTCTTACCCTGATTTTCCTATTTCCTCTTACACGCGTAAAGTACTTATGAGTTGACAAGTTTCCTCAGAGCGCACGAACCGTACTGTATCTTATGTTTGTTTACGTAGATGATTGTCATTGACAGCATTTATTTCTTGTTTATTTGATCATTTTGTTTCTATTTTCTTTTAAACAACCATTACATCGTTGCCGGAACTATCGCTGGCTAGAGCGGCTAGAATGACAGTGGTCACGCGGTGCATTTTCGATCGCGATCGAGTCCGATCCGGATCGAATTTCTCCATCACGATTGGCTCCCTTCAGTGGCTTGTACAAAGGAGCTAATCGCGATTGAGAAAGGTGATATGGATCGAGTTCGATTGTGATAGTGTGCCCCGTGTGAATTCGCATATTTTGTTTTGCTGGTATTATGACCAGGATAATCAGCACGTCGCACGCTGCCCTAGCGCACTTTAGGTGTTCACACATGTAACAGTTGCAAAACCTGGCATATACCAGTTTGTGTGGCGCTTCTTGCAGTGTTTCAGATGTTTGATTATATCAGTGTTCACATTGAAGGTTCCAGTAAACTCTTGTCAGTGCATCATCAAAACTGCGTCTGAAAAGGCACTTTTCTCTGGCACGAAGTGCGTTTGATCACTGTCAGCTGCATGATACGGTGACCAAGTGCGTTCAGCATTGAGAAAAAAAATTGAAATAAAGCTGTGACTGCTGTATGCAGTGCAGATTCTTTTAATGCTTAGTGGTTTTTCTTATATAGAGTAAAGCTGTCTGCAGAGCTGTTATGTCTATGACTACAAACTTTTGTGTGGGAGGAGGGAGGGTCCTCTGTAATGTGCATGATATGAAAGAAAAGATAGAAATCGCTATGTAATGTACAGTTCACTCTACCAATACTATTGCACATAACATATTGCATATAATATGTTGCCTAGGAGAATCAGCCACTTCAGCAACATCAACTGTCATGCTAATGCTATGTAAAAATAAAATTTCATTTAGCAATGCAATTATCTTCCCATACCAGATCAGATACAAGGAAATTCTGGTATTGAAAAAGCTTTTTTTCAGGCAGAACAGCCCTTGTATAAAAAAACAGTGAAGTTCCCTTATATTGAAGTATGGGTTATAGTATATGTATAGGACACCCCAAGCATGCTCTGCATTTTGGCAAACCATTTTATGCAGTCCAAAAAACAGCTGTCAGCACTTGTGATACAACTATGCAATGCAACACAACATGCTAAACAGTCATCAAGGTCCAGATACTGCATAGCCAAACGTGTTTTGAATCTCATTAAACTTCTTAATGTACAGAACACCACTTTACTTTATAAAGCTACTGATATTGTTTTGATGTTCATTCCAAGGTGATTTATTGTGCAGGACAGTTCTCGCTGCATAGTTTTCTAAACACAGAAATAGGTGCACATACATAGGACTAAACTGTTTCATTAGGTAATCTGTGTTAACACTGCACCACAGCAACTCTGCAGAAAAACATTGTTACCCTTATGTGAGGTCATACATGCTCATGTGCCAACATGGCTGCTGCGCTATGTGAGCTAGCTTATTTCTATCTTTATAAGGAATCTTCATGCAATACACAAACCAAACTAGATGAACCTAAATGGCTGAAGATGAAAGAAGCAGCATGTTAATCAGTTCATTATAGCGAGAAGGACACAGTTTTGTTCCTGAAATTTAAAAGCAACTGCAAGTTGTGCTGTGAGAACAAATTCCCTGGTAATCTTCTCATATCCTAAGAAGTACTTTCATAAATATTAGTTCCCTGCCTGTACCTTGACAATCATATGAGTGAGGCTTTGGTGCACTTTTTCATTCATTGTTTAAATGCAGCTTCAGCTGTGGGACACAGCTGGCCAGGAAAGGTTTCGCAAAAGCATGGTACAGCACTACTACCGCAATGTGCATGCGGTGGTGTTTGTCTACGATGTCACGAGGATGGCATCCTACCAGAGCCTGCCCCTTTGGGTAGAGGAATGCGATGAGCACCAACTCACCTCTGACATTCCTCGCATCCTTGTTGGTAACAAGTGTGATTGCAAAGACAAGGTAGGTTAACTGTTTCACCACACCAAACTGTTCTTGCGACATCTACCAACTAAAGCTATATGAAGCCTAACGCTGCTGGTAGTCATACTTCAATATGGATATAACGAACTTCTAAATCAAAACTTTGTTGGCCCTTCTTTTTTTCATTGAGTATTCTACTGCTATAACAAAACCAGAAGTGCAAGATGCAAGACAATATGGGTTACAGGGAAACAAATATTTGTTCACTTGGCAGCCCACTTGTATGTATTCTGGTAGCAAAAATGTCAAATGCTCATCATGAACAACTGGAAACAGCACATTGTGTACGTGGGCTCTTTTTGGGTAACAATTTGGTTTGGCTGGTCCTGCTGGCAAGCCAACGTGCCTGACCTGTGTGATCACAGCAATGAAACAGTTGCATGCTAAAGATAGTGCAAAGTTCTTATGTAATATGGTATTGTTCACATGCCATGTATCGGCACAGAAACATTGCCAACGGGTCATTCAAGACAACAGGAGACCTGTTGCTGGCCCATAAAAAGCATTGTGTGTTTGCATTTATTTTTATTATTATTGTTATTATTTTCCACCAACCTCAGCATGTATACTTATAACAGATATCAAACACAACAAAGGTACATTTTTGGCAGATGTGACTTTGTTATAAACAAGGCTTGGCTGCACTTATTAGGAGATGCACAGCTACAGTTAGAAGTGCTTGCATTTGTTTGTTCCACTCCAAGAGGCACATACCATTACAGGGCAGAATGATTGCTATAAAGAACATCGGGTCATATTTTGTCAGAATAATCTTTTTTTCGGCCCTGTTAATTTTGTCGCCATCTTGATAAATGACCAATCAAAGCAATGCACAGATGTGTTGTCATGTGAGCCATCGATGGATAGAAAGAATGAAAACAATTGTTCAGTCTGAAAATGTGGCCTGTGAACATTACAAGCAGTTTATGTTCTCCTGTACCACCATACCATTCATGGCCCTGAAAGTAAAATTAAAGAGAAAGTAAACAGAACATACATTTAGGTGGAACAGTGCCAGCACCTTCTGCAAGGCTAACCTTGCCTGTATGCCAACACACTCAGTCAGAATAGACATTGTGTTTTTTGTTCCTTCTTGCAACTTTGCACATTATCAAAGAAGCAAATTTCCCACAATGTGCCATAGTGCATGTGCCACGGACGCTATTAAAAGAGGCAGATGAGATTTGTTTTGTGGCAGATCCGAGCACTTGAATCAAGGTTGCTGCTGAGCCAGACATATTATTGAGATGCTGAGAACTGCTAATGCTGATGTACAAGGTACTACCCAAAAGTTTCAGGAATTCAGTTAAAAAAAAAAAAAGATGTGTTCACTGTATCGCCTAATCAGCACTGTCTCCTTCAAAATAGTCCCCTTGAGCATGTGTACACCGCTCCCAGCGGTTTTGCCATGATTCCATACATTCGTCGAACTCTCCAGGTGATGGTGTGTTAAGGAACACCTGCGACTATGACTGGATCTCTTCAGCAGGGTGAAGCCAATGTTCTTTCAGCCTCAACTTCAACTTTGTGAACACGGAAATGTCACAAGGGGCAAAGTCAGGTGAATAGGGTGGGTGTGGAAGTACTGATTCATTTGGAAGTCAGGAACTGTGGAACGAGTGATGTGCAAGTGGGCGCATTGTCATGATCAAGGTGCAGCTTCTGTTGTCACTGAGCAGTCTTGGAACAAATTTTGCAGAAATGTGCCTCGTGTTCAAAACACCCAACAAAATTCGTTGAACTGTGCCGTACGATTGTGCTACAATGTTACAGACATCCTTTATAATTAGCCTGCAATTTGCAAGGACAGCCTTACATACTTCTGCTATCGTTTCCGGGGTTGTCCTCGTTGATGGGCGTCCAGAACGCTCATTGTCGTCAACACACATTCGACCTTCTTTAAAGCGTTTACGCCGTAAAAACGTCCTACTTTGGCTCATGGCATCTACTCATGCGTCTACTCATGCAAATCTTTTGCTCCTTAAGTCTGCCATATTGGTTGCTGAGAAGTGCACCAAATCAGTGAAACATTGCACTGCAAAACAACACTACTTCTTAGATGCAAGTCGTTCAGCACATCGATCCACAAGGCATACTGCTAGCCACATCTAGTGGCGGAAATGTGTACCACTCTTAGTTTGCTCACGCTTTTCAAATTCCCTGAACTTTTGGGTAGCACCTCGTGTATGTGTGCACCGAGCGTTTTAAACTGTTCTGTTCTTTCAGTGAACATTGGTATTAATCATTTGTAAGCTGTCCTTGCTTGTCAATCTGTATTTCAGCTTGTGACAACCATTGCAGCTATTGTTATCTGTTTCAAAATGAACTAAACTTTCTGTTGGTTATGAGAAAGGGGCCTGTTCTACGTAGATTTTGCACATTTTTTCTCTGGAGAGACTGTTGAGTTTCGATTAAAATGTGATACATAGCAAGGCAGTTAAATAAACATTCTTTTCAATTACGCAAATTTCAAAAGCAGTGTCTTGATTATTTTACTAATTGTTTTGTCAAGACTTAAATTTTTTCAAAAATTGGTCTCTGCTAGACATCTCTAGACGTCAAAAGAAGAAAGAGCCAAGAATAACTTGAATACAAAATGCTTTTTGTTTAGACTGCACAAAGTTCTGCAATAGAAGTTCTATCATAACTACTTCTTGCGCTACCATACCTCAAGTCAACTTCATTTCTGATGTGCCATTGGGCATAGGAATACCACAATGTAGTGAAGCACTAGGGCCGCTATGTTGTAGGGATGCCTTTTTCGATGCGAATGCCTTTTCGCATTCATGAGTGGTTACGTTCTGTGCTCCGCCAGGATATAGTGGCTTAGTACAGATTTTTTGCTGTAAACATTGGTCTTGTGTTAAACTTAGTCATCCTGGTAGCTTTTCTTGTAGCTCTGGTGTATGCCTAGCCTGGCCAGCCATGCATATTGTCAACATGACACACCTTTTCTTATTCTATTTTCTTAAAGACAATATTACATGCCTACGGTGCGGTTTTCCTGTGGTACGGCACACTAAATATAAAAAGGTGAAAAAACCCTGGGTGAAAAAAAAGAATACAGCATAAGAATAAGCTCTTTAGTTTATTAACAAAAAAAACATCTAAATATCTCGAAATAGTTCAAGGAATCCACAAATAAGTTAGCCGCAGATCTCAAAAAGGCAAAGGAAGAGTACTATTGCTGATAAATCTGATCCCCAACAAATATGAAAAGCATAAAGAGAAAAAAAAACAACTACAGAACTACTAAAAACTAAAGAACTACTACGTCAAATATGGAAAGTATTCAATACTTTGCTGTCAAAAACAAAGAGTACAATCCCAAGTGACATTCTGCTAGATGGTAGAACACACGCATGTGAAATGCTCGCCAACAAATTTAGTGGTTATTTTTTTACAAGTAGAAAAAAATCAATGCTAAAGATACCGTCAGTAATCCTGGGCATATTTAAAATAACATTTAATACACTGAGAAGAATATTTTTTGCTCCTACAACCACAAAAGAAATTAAGAATCATATTGCATTACTACGGAGTAATAGCTCCACCAGAATTGACAATATTAAAGCTGAAGCCATAAGAACAATATGTGATATAATAGCACCAATATTTTTATATATATGTAATCAAGTTTTTCTACTTTAAAAAATTCTTGGAGTTAAAAATCGTGAGTGCGTGTCATTCATAAAAATGGCAGCTATGATGACCTTAATAATTATTGACCTGTATCTATCCTGCCCATATTCTCTATAATTTCTGAAACTGTTATAAACATCAAACTGATTGAGTTTCTGCATAAAAATAACATTATTGCAGAAGAACAATATGATTGGCAGAAAGGAAAATCACCTGAAATGGCATTAATTAGCATAAAAGTGAAAATTATTATTGATATAGAAGAAAAACTCCTTACCTTTGGCCTGCTTGTGGGTTTCAAGAAGGCATTCAACTCAATAAACTATGAGACACTCTTGCGCAGATTACCTTGCTATGGTATAAGAGGAACACCACTGTCACTATTCGCTAGTTACCTAACCTCCAGATTGTGATGCACACAAATGCATTTTCTTCACATTTGAAATCTATTGAAGTTAGTGTGCAGGGCTCAATCTTGGGGCCCACACTGTTCCTTTTGTATGTCAGCAATATAATAAACATTCCAAATATGCCTAAAATGGTATTATATGCAGACAACGCCACCATATTTTAGCAGGTACAGTGTGAATCTGATAACCAAAAATGCAAATGCTTGGTTGAATGAATTGGCAATGGGGCTCAGTGCAAGTAGGCTGCAACTAAATGTTAAAAGAACAAAGTATATGTTCATGCCTAAAAATAAACACGAACACATCAGCAATAACCTCAGTGTAACATTTTCAGGCAATGTAATTGAGTGTGTCATACCGGCCAAATTACTGGGTGTCACTATCCATGAACAACTTTCTTGGACAGAACACATTAGAAATATCCAATCAAAAGTTTCTCCATCTGTCTGAATAATTCAAAAATTTGAGTGCCTCCTGCCACTATGGATAAAAAAACAACTTCATGCTCAGTCAATTTCATTTGCATTACTGTTTCTTGGCCTGGGCTCATACAAGTAATGCAAACCTCAACTCACTCTTTATCCTTCAAAAGAGAGCAATAAGAGCCGTTGCCAACATACCATATTCCGAGAGCTCGGCCACACATTTCAGTTCTCTGTGTATAATGAATATAAAACAACTAATAGCCTACTGTCATGCAGTAGTCATATTGTGCAGCTAATAATAAAGGCAAAATCTTTTCAAACCTGAAATCACGCCCGCAAACCAGTTATGAGTTGAGGCATGTCTCTCGAAAAACACCACAGATAAGAACGAACTATGGAGCACAAACGGTTGAATTTCAACTTACACATTTTCTTAAGATTAACAAACACATTGAAGACATCATCTATCAGAGTACTTATTTTAGGGCTTATAGAGAGAGTGTTAGTGGTTGCTACATTACAAAAAGTAGTATAGGTATGTGTTCAGTGAAAGTGCCGTCAGATCTTACATGATGTTATTCAATGCGTGTCTTCATATTGTGAAACTGTCTGTGCTTTATGTTCACTATGTAGTGAAGTGTGTTTGCTGCTGTCTGTCAAATGCTACAACTGATTGTAGGGGAATGGGCCTCGTCTGGCATTTTGCCTTTTGCCCTTCTCCTAAAGTGTACTGTACAAATGCTACACTTTGAATAAAACTTCATTTTACTTCACTTAGAAGTATCTGCCAGAGAGAGGTACAGCTACATAGAAATCAAAACTGTAGTTTTCAACTTGCCTGCAAGATAGGCACAGTAAGACCAGAAACTCTGGTGGGGCTTTAAAATGGGCCTACACTTCCTTCGATCAAGTTATCAACACTGTGCATGTGTGGTTGGGAAAGCATGAAGATCATGACAAAGGGGTGTTATTAGTCTTTTACCTTCTCATAATGTGACATGCAGTAATTTGCCTGAATATTTACAGGCTGCAGTGAGCACCAACATGGCACAAAAGTTTGCTGATATGCACAACATGCCCCTCTTTGAGACATCGGCCATGGACGAGAGTGAGTCAGACCATATAGAGGCCATCTTCATGACCTTGGCCCACAAGCTAAAAAACAGCAAGCCCATGATGACACCAGCACACTGGCAATCAGAGGAGCGCTCACGCTCTGTCATGTTACGTCACGCCAATGATCGATCTGATTCAGACTCTTCGTGTGCCTGTTGAGACTTCATCGTATTGATAGTTCTCTAGCTTTTTGTCCGTGGCATATGCACAACATAATCCGGTCCTCTTGATTTTGCTTCTGCGGCAGTGCATTATGTGTGACCATATGCGGACGTTAGCATATTGATGTACAGTGGTTGACTGAAGGACATGTTTATATTGCTGTTTTTAATGCACATTTTTTTTTGGCTTTGACATACACTTTCTGTCAACATCTCTGTTGTAAATATACACAATGGTCCTTTATTAAAGGGGACATGCGAGCACATGCCCTGTGCTCTGGAGTGGCTGTTTGGAGTGCCAACAAGTGGCAGTAAGAGGAATCGCATATGCTTTTGGCTTTATATATTGTTGGCAACCAGATTAACCAGACACGGCTGAAAGGCAGGCGCCTGCTAATCTCCATCCCTCATTAGACGGATGCTCAAGGAACAGGGCCTGCGGCGAAGCATCTGCTGCTAGCACACTGGAAACATTGAAGTACCAACATATGCCCAGTAGTTAGTAAGCACTCCAAGCGAAATTTTTACAGGACGCAGCTCTGGCTGCCTGCTTCCTTACATAGCGTGAATAAACGTCACCTGATTCGGAGTGACTCGGGAGAGAAAGCGATACCCTCGGTTGAAACTTTGGCAGCGGTAACTAAACACAATTAAGCAAGTGTTGCCATCACACAAATAATGATGCCTAATTTATTCATAGGCTTAAGTAATGGTATGATTGAGACAGTTGCATGTTTGATAATTTCATTGAACAATAAATAATTGTTGACTAATTATTACATAATTATTTATCTGATATGTTAATTATGCAATAATAATCTTATGTGGCCTAAATGATACTAATTGTTAATCTAATTGTAATTACTGCTGATTTCACTATTTTATAATAATTTTATTTCAATTAGCCTCCCTACCCTTCATTAATTGTAACTATGCTTAAAAATTTTCATCGTAATTTCATTGATATTTTACTTGCTTAATTACAACTAATACCTGTGAGTACTCACTCATAATCATAAACCTCAACAGTCATACGAAGTTGCAAGGCATTCTCATATAAACCCCTACAGTGCCCCATTTATACCTACGGTGCACATTGTGTCACAAGTTTCAAACAGACGGACAGACAGATTTCCGAGGGGAGTAGTCCTGGAATTCTCACCCATTAAAATATGCTGAGAGTACCTAATTACTACTGGGCATACCGTCTACGCTCGACCAAGGGCCGCATCCCCACTTTCAAGGGCAGAATTTTTGAAAAAAATCTAAACATCTTGCCGGAAAGCATAGTTAGTTCCACTGCCAATAGATGGCACTAGTTGCTTTTTTTTGTCAATGCCACTCAGGTGGGCGCCACAACACCATTATTTCTTTTGTGTCGGCTGTGTTGGCAGTGTTTCCAGTCAGATTAGTGGCACTTCGCCTCTAGAGAAGGGAGCCCTGTTTGAGTCGGTAAAATACAATAATAAAGATGTTTACAACATGTAATTTGCCCCTCTCTTACCCTCTGCTACAGCTGCGGAAACAGTATGAACCTTTAATGGGCCGTCGTCGGCCTCATTCTTGAAAAGATTCTAGAAAAAACAAGTGCAGCCCTTATATGAGTATATATATTATGTTAGCACTTCCATGTTTCCAGTGCGCTCGTACAAGCGCAGTTTGCTAGCAACAGGCACTGCAAGCCCCGCTCCTCGCCTAAGTCATGTGGGGGAGAGAGTGCAGCTAAGTCCAGCAAGCACTTGCCATAGGCGATTCCAGCCACCTATAGATGATGCCAAAAGTGGACATGCTTCCTTTTGCTGCCACTCTAAGCTGCTGCTGCAGAGCACAGGCCATGTGCTTGTGTGTTCCCTTTCATAAAGGACCACCATGTACAGTGAGGTGAGGGGACTAGAAGGTGTCAAGCTAGCTGTGACCCGTAGTATTAGAGACACATCAGTAGTTGTACACCTATGCTAAATTGTGTGTGCGTCACGTAATTTGAGGTGCTAATTACACCTTGTTTTGGCATAGCGTGTTTATACACTAAGCCCCTTCTTCTAGCTTTTAACCTATGCACAACAGCAGACAAATGCATGCCCCAATGGACTACCGATGTGGCATTGTCTGAAACATATTTACAGCTAAGCTTCGTTTTACTATTATATGTGTGCCAACAACTGCGGCACACAATGAACTAAATGAAAATTCAAATAATTTTTCTAGGTGTTTCTCTGTTTGGCCTTCATCATGCGATGTTGCTTGTTTATCATGGAACAGGGGTGGCAGCTTCTGTGTTGAGTTCATTAAAGAATGTAAGCAGCTATCAGGGTAGAGCATTTGAATGCTAGCTCTTGTTGCTGGACTGACTCAGCTCAGATGAGTTCAGTCTACACATTTGTTTTATTGAATATTTGAAGACATGGCAGTAACATTCCATGTTGCATCACTATCTTTGCCCTTCTCAGATCAGCGCAGCAGCAAGGCTGCACCTATGACCAACTTGATCTATTTGCTGTAATCTCTGCTGCAGCCTCACTGAATTGCAGGGTGTAGTGCAACATAAATCAATTCAATTTAGAGAGCTGTTGGCTGCTTTTTCCGGTGATGTTTTTGCACTCTAATGTCCATATTAAATAATAAACAAAGAATTTTTTGTGACCTGATTTCCTGTAGTAACAATTAAACACATAAATACAATCGAACCTCGTTATAACAAAGCTTTAGGGAGAGCCGAAATTACTTTGTTATATCCGTTACTTCATCATATACATTATTGCCACTAACTGCAATATATGCTCAATGGGGGGCACAGTTGTAAACATGGAAATAAGAAGATGGCTTTGCGGCCCACAGAACTGCTACACGGTCACGCATGTGATGAAATTTGAATAAATCAACAAAAGAATCTTCGACGCGTGCAACAAGTGACTTAGAACCTGACGCGACAGCCTTTAACTAGCTGCCTTCTGTTCCATTGTGACGACCTTTCACATCCACTTTCCAATTGGCTTGTCGCGGTTGAGCAGCATGTGGCACACAACACAGCGCTCCACTTTGGGATAGAGGAAACAAGCAAATTTCGGCTTGTGGCCTCTGAGATTGCACCGGTGCCAATCCAAGCTCGGAGGCCATGCCCAGCTGCCAGCCCCCACAGTGTGCCACATAAAGACAGAGACCCTCCCAGATCGTGCTGGCCACCTCAGCTGCACGTGCCTGCTGGGAGTGCAATAGAAGTGAATGCACTAACTTTTCGCACCGCAGCATGGCATGGCTCGTGCAGCCAGGCAAGCACTGTAGAGAGGTCGGCAGAGAAGTGTGATAGTTTGCTGCTGCTTGTGTGCAGCTATGCATGGCAGTGAGAAAGACTAGTATTGCTCAAATGCGTATTTGATGCGGGAGTTTCAAATTGCCATGGCGAACAAGTGCAGAATCCCATGGAAAGCGATGCGCTAGACACACAACGGCCGGGTATCTAGCTCAGCAGTTGAGACAAATCTAGTTTGTTATGTCCATTGCCAGGACAATTTCACTTCGTTAAAACAAGGCTTTAGATACATGGATCTCTATGAGAATTTCAAGGGGAATTTCATTTACTTCGTTACATTTATTATTTTGTTATATCCTATTTTGTTATAACGAGGTCCGAGTGTATTGCCAAGTCTGAGCAATGATTTACGTTGTAGATGTATCCTCTTTTCGAACACTGTGCTGCTCAATAATTTTGATGAAGCTGTGATGTGCAGTTTGGTGGCAATAGTTTAATATTTTGGAGATGTGGGATGTTTATGCAGCTATGTATGAAATTCAGTCAAATTTATCATGCAGCCTTAGTTGTTCTCTATAGGGATGCTAAAAGCAAGTGACAAACTTAAGAGGGAAGCTGGCGCTAACACTGTGCAGCATGAACTGCAAGCAGGTACTCATGCATGTGCTCAAAGCAAGCTTTAGGTAAAAAAGCAGAACACTTTGTTCACTGCCGTCACGCTTCTTGTGAGCTGCTTCACACAGAGATGCAGTGATCAACGGTTGCATAGTATTGTTGACTTTTAATATATTAAAACAAACCCTTGCGTGCTATGGTTGCGAGAGACTACCTCACCTACTGTATTGAGCAGTGCTCTAAGAATTCATGCCAAAAATTATTAATAGAATTCCTACTGGCTTCACTTTTTATCAGTTGTCATTAGTGTAAAAAATATTTTAATGCACTCCCTGTGATTTTTAGTTTACGTGTCAGTTTGCTGCTCGTAGGCTTAAATTAAATGTGCCAGTATGACCGACACTGACTGATTTTTCTCCATGAAAAATCAAGTACTTGATGGGAAGTAGGCACACCTATTCTTGTGACCTCATGCAATTGAAGTTTTTCCCATTATGACTAGCCATTTGACCTTCCTAGGTTGAGTTTATATGTTGTTGTGTAGCAAGACATGCAAGAAAACTATGGAAAATGTGAACATGAAATGTTATAAGTTCCACACGAGATGAGTTCTCACACAATTGTGCCTGATGCCATAAGATGTCATTAGCCTTCTGCATTGCTAGCACTTTGATGATCTGGACTAGAAATGAAAGCAGTGGTTCCATGTGAATGATGTTCAGACCAGCATATGTTTTCTAGCTGGCAAAAAATGTACTATAATGGCATCTCAGCAAAGGAGCTTTCTTCAGCAATGTTCATTGACAGTTACTTTTCTGTTTTAGAAGAATCTGTACTCAAGCCCTTGCTATTTGATAAGTTGCTGTATTGTCAGGTGTACTGTCAGGTGTACTGCAGAGAGAGTGTAAGAGTGGGGTTGAAGATTAATATGCAGAAGACAAAGATAATGATAAATAGCCGGGCAAAGGAACAAGAATTCAGGATCACCAGTCGGCCTCTATAGTCTGTGATGGAATATGTTTACCTAGGTCAATTAATCACAGGGAACCCTGATCATGAGAAGGCAATTCACAGAATAAAAATGGGTTCGATTGCATAAGGCAGACATTGCCAGCTCCTGACTGGAAGCTTAGCATTATCATTGAAAATACAATCAGTGCATTTTACCAGTGCTGACATATGGGGCAGAAACTTGGAGACTGACAAAGAAGTTTGAGAACAAGTTAAGGACCGCGCAAAGAGCGATGGAACGAACATTGCTAGGCATAACATTAAGAGACAGAAAAAGAGCGGTTTGGATCAGAGAGCAAACGGGTATAGACAATATTCTAATTGACATCAAGAGGAAGAAATGGAGCTGGGCAGGTCATGTAATGCGCCGGTTAGATAACCGTTGGACCATTAGGGTTACAGAATGAGTACCAAGAGAAGGAAAACGCAATCGAGGACGACAAAAGACTAAGTGGAGCGATGAAATTAGGAAATTCGCCGGTGCTAGTTGGAATCATTTGGCGCAGGACAGGGGTAATTTGAGATCGCAGGGAGAGGCCTTCGTCCTGCAGTGGACATAAAACATGATGATGATGATGATGTACTAATTCATGTTGGTACCTCTGTCTATGAATAAAAGACTTTTAAACCTTTTGTTTTCATAATTCCTCCAATTATTTGTTACATGTCTTCACTGTTAGCTATTAAATGCTTCCTTTTCATGGATGTCATCGTAGTGACATAATGACGTAATTGGACATGCCTGGTCGAACTTCTATCAACACATCCTTACATGTGTTTGGCATCGTTGACAGCTATTTTAGACGTTGGCTGCAGGCACAGTCTTGGTCTGCTCAGTTCCACTGTGACATATAAGCAAGTTTTAATCATGTTACAGCATGCTGTAGCAATGCAGATTTTTAAAAAAAGTGTTGTCACTTAGTACAATGCATTCGGGCACGGTGAGCAGGCATTATGTTCTGGCAACAAACCTTCTAGTATCAGTTTTTTCTGGCCACTGCGGCATATGAAACTCCTTACACGTCTGAAATTCAAAAGAAAAGCCTTGCCACCAGCAGAGGTAAGCCATATGGTGACAACGATGCAGCCTTGAAGGTCCTGCTTATGTGATGTCATGGATGTGCCAGAGACTTTCGATAAGCAAGGATTATACGGCATTGTAAAGGAACCAAATAATCTTGGCAAGTTTCAAGACCTATCTTATGTGAAAAGCAGCTCAAGCAGATGAATACACATTGAAATTTGTGACATACTGGCACTGCGATTTCGGCGCTAAATTCAAGTAGTTGGCCTATGTTTTCTTGAGTATTAATCTCTTCCCGCAAAATAAATGCAAACAAAGTCTTCAAAGAATACACTTAATCCATTTCAACAGGGTGCCTTAAAGGGACACTAAAGCGAAACAATCAGTTAGACTGTTTAGACATTGTTTGAGAACCCCGCAGGCAGTCATTTCAAAATAACAGTTTATTAGATGAGAAAATGAAGGTCGAAGTATCAGTATTTGAATTTCGCGCCGAAACCCTGACGGCGGTACATCAGTATGACGTCGGGGATTCCAAAATATGTTTTCGCATTTGGGCCGCGTTGGCTGAGTACATGTTCCTGAAACTTGCCATGTTTAATTTTCGATTCCTTTAGAACATAGTGTAGTTAGTCTGTACCGCTATATCAATGAGTAGGCCCTAGAAGATGCTATCAAAATCCATGATGTCGCAGCGACTAGGTGCGGGAACTTAAGGAGGTGTCGCCACCCGTCCTGTTCTTGCGCTTTTTCTGGTGTACCAAGACTCTTATTGTGGTAAGAGTAGCATTTTTGGTGTTGTAGAAAGGTAATTCACAGATGCAGAAGAAATCATTTTTCTCTTTAGTGTCCCTTTATAGGTTAGACCCACCGTGGTGGCTTAGTGGCTTTGGCATTGCACTGCTAAGCCTGAGGGTACAGGATCGAATCCCGGCCACGGTGGCTGCATTTCAATGGGGGCGAAATGTTAGAATGCTTGTGTATTGTGCATTAGGCGCACATTGAAAAACTGCAGGTGATGAAAATTAATCCAGAGTCCCCCACTATGGCATGCTTCATAATCATATCTTCACTTTGGCACGCGAAACCCCAGAATTTAATTAATTTAAAGCTTAGCTCGGGTTTAACTTCCATTCTTGAATACCTATGAAATGCACTTGTTACCTGCTTTGTTAAGCGCTGAACTGACCTGAATGAAATTTGTCACATTTCTTCACTTCACATGCATTTTAAGTAGGAATGCTTATAGGTAAAACTCAGACCCGGACAGTGCGCTGACTTGTTGTGACGTCAGGTTTGTTGACGAGATAGTTCGTCGTGTGAACGCACCTTGAAGCACATGTGTGGCCACTGCCATTGCACAGCAACTGCACTGCAAGGTACAAGACTTTCACTGATACGGCTGTGAGCAAAAAATTGGCACTGGCTTAGCTCGGCTATGCCAGGATATATGTAGCGAAAGCTAAGGCATAGCATAGTTAGCCTTGGTTAATCTTGATTGCAAGTCCAGGTTAGTCTGGTTGTCTAGCTATGTTGTGGCGTTTAGCCAGTTGTTCAGCGCACTGTTCGTCTGTTTCCTGGGTGATTAATTTCCTCTTCATCTCGTTCCGATATCGATTCCAGGCCTCCTCCTGCTTATCAGAATTGTCACCGTCCATACTGCCACCTGAACTGTGGTTGCGGTGCATGCGAGCTCTCCTTTTCAATCCTCCAACATGTTATGAGGCATGCGACGCAGCTGGCAAAGCAAGCGGAGGCAAGTGCAACGATGAGGAACGCGGTATGACGACATACCAAACGGTGGCGGCGGAACACCTGTGGCTTGGTGCTACTAGTGGCGCATGCGCAGTAGTGACTAGGGAGCAAGAGAGAGAAATATCTGCGGCGAGGCACGCATTGTGATGTCATGTGCCTCCTCGGAGCACCGCCACGGTGAAATCACAAGTTCACGGCCAGTAAAGCTTTCGCTTTAAAACAATCATGCCATAAATGGGTGTTGCTGCAAAGTGCTCCAATGCATTGCCGACCGAGCCTGGCGACACTAGTACAACAGGCACATCCTACCCAACACTGGGCATGTCGTTACATCCTCGGTGCCAGGCTATCTCCTCACCATATGGCAAATAAATCTTTGCCCACCACTATATGCACTCTATACCTACCTATGCCATTTGCTGCTGGATATCAAATGCTGCAGCAATGTGCAGTTTGGAACCGGACGTGCTAACGACCGAACTAACATGTGCAACATATTCACACTTGGGAAGTTGCCTGCCTGTCATACAAAATATTACTCTCACACAAAATATTAAAGGAAGAGAGTAAAGCTTGTTGAATGTTGAACACTTTTTTTGTAGCGGTTGATCATAGCCATGAATCACACTTGATGGATGGGGCTTGTAATTTGCATGAAGCACATGAGTCAACCGCCTCTTTGCGAGCACTTGCAGCCCTTTTTCAGTTGCCATGCAGCGTTGTATACAGAAGTAACTGCACAAGGTATTGATTAAAGGTGACGATGCAGCGTCCGCAAGTGAGGGGAAGTAGCAATTGTTAGTTACTCTATACAGCTCCATTTAGGGAGCAAAGGAAGCTATATACAGGAACTGTAGCAGACGTGGATGGTAGGCAACCCCTTGTGCCTTCTTCCAGCTCTTCCTGGATTTTGACTTCATAAGCCGTGTTCAGATCGGTGACTGGTAACAATCAAAACATGGCAATGGTGATCGTAGAACCTGCACAGCAGGTTCTACGAAGTGACTATTTTCAGCAGTGGCATGTAGTGGCTAACATAGGCGCCTTTGACGACCAATTCCACTGTCAATGGTGTGCCATTGCAGTTTTTGGGCGCAACACATGGGAAACTAATACACCTGACCTTGTGGAAATCAGAGTGTCGGTGCTTCAAAACATAAGAGCCCAAAAAACATAATAAACATGAACACATCAACGAGGCTCTGCATTTGAAGGGACACTAATTTCCCGGAAAGAGGTTGACTATTACAAAATAAAATGACGGTCAAATCTATATTTTTTTTTAATTTCATACAAAAGCTTCAGAGCCTGTACATCAGTGTGATGTGATGGATTTTAAACTGTTTTGTCATATTTAGGCCATTGTGGCTCAGTAAAATCTTTGAAATTTGCTAAGTTCAGTCTCTGGTTTTTTTTAGAACACAATGCTGTCCATTTTTAGTGATAAGTTTTCTAGGCCCAAGCAGATATCATCAAAATTCATGATGTCGCAGCGATCTGGGGTGGGAGCTTGAAGGCAGCGTCGCAACCATTCTCTTGTTACTGTGCTTTATTTGGCTTACCAACACCTCCTTTAAAGGTAAGAGTGACATTTTCGGTATTTATAGAACATTAGCTCATTAGTACAGCTAAACATATTGTCTTTAGTGCCCCATTAATTAGCATATACTATTTAGTTATGAGAGCTCGTCAGTGCAGGTTTAGCTTACACAAACATTACTTTCAACTTTGCAGTATAAACTGTTATGAACAGATATTTCAGAATTATAAACTTGCAAAATTTATTTGTCGGTATGTTGTGTGCAGCTGGCCAAACGTAATACAGCTGCACAGGTGTTACACATGCAGTGTTTAATCTGAATTGAATTCTGTGATTTCACGTGCCAGAACGACGATTCGATCATGAGGCACACTGTAGTGGGGGTCTTTGGATTAATTTTTAATGTGCCCCCAATGCACGGGACGCAGGTGTTATTGCATTTTGCCCCCATCAAAATGTGGCCACCGCGGCAGGATTTCATCCTGTGCTTAGCAGTGCAACACCATAGCTGCTAAGCTACCGCAGCAGGTAAAAAGTATTTTCTTACATTTTCAAGACTTGGGTCAAAAGTATTTGGAAATGCTAAATACTGTAAGTTAATACGCAGTCACTGACTGCAAAGCCCATCATACAAAATTTCACTCAGTCAGTCAATCAATGTTACGCTTAGTCGCACACATTAAAAGAAAGCTCTCTCTATATATTTTTTTACTCATGCATGGCAGCGCTGGATTAAGTCTGTTTTTGGAAGGTCAGGTAGTCTGTAGTCATTGTTTTCTTGGAAAACTGAACCCAATTGGGATCTAATAAAGCAAGCATGGTAGATTGAGGTTTTGTCGATGGCTGCCCAATATATTAACCTATTTGTCATGTAACATTCTAACCAGTGCTCAAAGTCACTCTCTGCTCAAAGGAGGGGTACAGGGGGGCATGGTGTACTCCCATGTATACATGGTCTCCATACCTACGTATGTGTAAATGTACATGTAATACATAAGCTAACAAATTTTTGGGGAGGGGATTTTGTAATCAGATGACATATGGATGAATACACCTTTTGTGCCAGGACCTCTAAATTGCTAGGGTAGGAAAACTTGTGTTATTAGCACGGTGTAGGAATAATTTTTCTTACACCGTGGTTATTAGATAACTTTGGCACTCAGAAAGAACAAATTGTACTGAAGGAAAAGTAGCACTCACTGAAATGAACTGCTAACTGTCCAGCAAACAAAGTAAACGTATGCCTGCCTCAAATGGGCGAGCGATCTGCATGCACACAGCAACATTTCAGGTTTTTACACCTCTTTATGGCACAGCCTGCGAGTAATAATTTGGACAAAGCTATTTCCTGCTTCTGGGGTCCAATATTGCTGATGGCCAAGCCAGACCTCCCCACCGACATTTAAGCTCTGGTTCTAACCAGTTTTAAAGAATGATATCGCAAATCAAATCAGTTGTGCTCATAGTGCTAACTGATTCAAGTTTTTGTACAGAATCTCTGCAGGAGCAACATTACCAATACTCCGGACTGAGAAGTTACATTGGAGAGAGAATCTGTAATGTAATGTCGAACGGTACTTTTTTTTTTTTTTTTTTACCCACTTTTACGTACGCAAAATGGAGGACGAAGTGGCTCAACACTGTGCGTTAATTCGGTTGTCCTGAGCTTTAAATACTTCAGGCTGGGCTTTTGTTGTGGGCTCCGACTGTCATAAAACTGCATTTGGTGGAGTTTGAAGTCTTGAAATTTCCCAACATTCATGCCAATTCTCTGCATGCTACAGTAGGCAATCGACATCATGGAGGGGCATGAATAAGTTAAAAGCTTTGGTGCTGCGGGCCTAAGCGGTGCGTCCAAAAGGTAACCCTCAAGTTGCTTTGCATAGCTTTAGCAGACAACAGATAAGGTTTAGCTTCAGCAAGCCGGTTCCTTATTCTACAATTTAGTCACGTCTCTACTGACAGGAAAACGCCATTGGCTTTACACATTTACCCTGCGAACCACTCCTTGAGACACAGTGGCGCAGTTCGTTATGCTCCGTGTTCTAGTTCTCCTAGGAACTATTGGGGGCGTGCTCACGCTAGTGGCTCGGTATACAGCCACACTCACTGGCCATTCTTGCGCACGCCAATTCATAAACAAAAGAATAGTTATTATGTTATAGTTTTATTTTTTCTAACAGGCAAACTGGTTTTTAGAAGCAAGATTCAATGTCACCCAGAAGACATCAAGTATGCCTAACGTTCATTCTACTGAGCTACAATGTCTTTTCTTGCCTCGTGAACACACTTTGTGAACGCATCGACGAGCTTAGAACAATTTAATGGCGCGCGCTGGTTCTTCGCGTAACAATCCATTACTTTTTGCTGGTGCCCCTCGCACACAGGAGTGCACGTATGTTGGGCGTACCGCTCCTCTACCTGCTTTACGGCACCGGCAAACTTGTCGGTCGCCAGTTTGTACAATTCTTGATTCTGCCGTTCTACCTCCTTCAAATTTTCTCGCCAGACGTCATCAACTTTCTTCAGTTCGTCGTGGTTGAGCCTCCGGCTCTGAAGGTTGTCTCCCGCGGCAGTCCTCGGCTCGTACGGTGCACCGGCAGCAGTCTGTCGGGCCACTGTGGACGAAATAGAGTCGGATTCTCCCTTCAGCCTCTTCACAACAGAGTCTGATATCTTGATGACATCCGGAGAGTTTTCGTTAACGATGGTAACTCTCCTGGTGCTTCCAGACGAGCCCATAACTGGAAAGAAAATGAAGACGAGGCACGGTTCACGGTGCCCGCACGACAACGAGAAAAGGCGACGGACCGGCACGCAGTAGCTAGCTTGTGGCTCTTCTGCCGATTACCGATTCAACTGGTTATTAGTTTCCTTGTATTGTGTCTCGCTAAAAACGTCAATGTCACGGCAAAACACATCGCATAGCAATCACAAATACCTTGCTGAGGCCCCGAAGCTCTTGCTGCACCTCCAGCAGAAAACAAAACGTTGCGATGACAGTGCTTACGCCGGAGACATCCGCAACTACTTGCTTCATGAATGTAACAAGCTAAATATTACGTTATTGGAATACATTTTTACAACATAGGTGTCGAACTTTTTATTATGTTTATTTTTAGATAATTTCTGATCACTTTCTGACGTTCTATTTTTTTTTCTTGCTGTCAACAGTTAATCGTCGCTAGAGAGCGTTTAGCGCGCTAGTGGTAGTTTGTCGGCTCACCATAATGGCGAGCCGGGTTGTGTCTTTAGACCTTTGTAAAAGTTGGGAAAGATCAGGAAAACTTGAGTTGTAAGTGTTTACCGAAGCAAACCGCGCAATCTGCGTAGTTTTCAGATTCCACATGTGCGATAATTTATGCCTGTTCCTTTGAGGCAGCCAAAATAATTACTTTTGCTAGGCCTATCGTCTGGACAAAATTTGATCGACTTGAATATGATGCGATAAAGAACGTTGTGGTTTGCCAGCGATTGCACAGAACATGTATATTATGGGAGATTTCATATCCATGCTTGTATTTACTGACGCAGTGGTGTGCGAGACGCCGTGAGCAGCGCTGGCACAAGTGTTTTAACAGCAGCGCGCCATCGCCACAGCCTGAGCTTGCTAATGCGATTAACGCGGTTTGTTTTCTTGTTCATTTACTCGGTGCGTTGCTCTTTGGAAGCAGCCTGACGAGTATAGTGGTCGTTGTCGTGAGGCAAAGTGCTGGAGGAAGTGTTCGTCGCACGAATAGCAGCGCTGATTTGCAGTAACTATTGCTAATCTGAATACGCGGCTGGCCGTTAGCAGCATTGTGACCTTTGCTGTCTTGTTCCCCCCTACCCAGCATCAAGCTATGTCGTTCAGCAGCAGCCGGCATGCAGACGTCAAGGTTGCCTTCAGACAGAGGCGGGAGGGGTAAGTGCGCATCAGTTGCACGTAGCCTACAAATATTAGTACCATTGGAGGGGTCCCAGCTTCCGTGTGCGCACTGAACTAGTGTCTGTGTGCCTCTGTTTACCACATCTGTTGCACATTGTACCTCTCGCCTATGGAACGGAGTTTAAAACATTAATTTCACTTGTGGTTTGTCCTCGCATTATTGATGTGTCTTACTTGCGTGCACGTGTTTTTACTGCCCCGAAGCAGGCTCTCATTTACCGTGCACTGCCGCCGTAGTATTGAAACTAATAGTGATGTGTTCGTGTTTTGATGCCTAAATATTCAGCTCTTCCCATTGGCTGTTGTGGTAGAAAAACAAGGAGCATTTTGTTATTCTGTCGATTAACGCTGTCATAGAGGAACTAGAAGTTCCTTGTCTTGTTCTGCTTTAGTAGCAGCCGCATTGTTATTTTAAATTCGGACTGCTTTTTGTACAGTGATGGAAAACTGAAAACTTAAAATTCTGGGGATTCTGCTCAACATACACCAAATTAAAATTATTTTTTCATGGTATTTTTAGCCTGAAATGATCTGTTCATGTTGGCACAAGGTTGAAAATACTGGTCACTGACATGGTAATTATTACCAAAATTGAGGCGCATGCTAAAGAATGTCAGATCCTCGACATCTGCTTTGGATGTGCCTTGAAACATGAGCGATCAAAATGAGAAATTTGAGAAAGGCTGGACTGAACCGTACCTGAAGAGTATGACCATTGAACAAAGGGCAAGAAGCTTGCAAAGACACTGCTGCAATTCTTGCATGATGCAGAGTAGGAAGCTTTTATTTAACTTTATTTTATCCTTCGTGCCTTGCCGCAAATCCTCCCAAATAAAAAGAAAACTCACCAGATTGTCTACATTAATGTGTATGCTTCTTTTATGTCATAACCTATGTTGTGCTTTTGGTAAGAGCACTGTGGCATTGTGCAAAAGTTTCCAGAGTAAAATGGAGCAGTCCCCGCCGTGGTTGCTCAGTGGCTATGGTGTTGGGCTGCTGAGCACGAGGTCGCGGGATCGAATCCCGGCCACGGCGGCCGCATTTCGATGGGGGCGAAATGCGAAAACACCCGTGTGCTTAGATTTAGGTGCACGTTAAAGAACCCCAGGAGGTCAAAATTTCCGGAGTCCTCCACTACGGCGTGCCTCATAATCAGAAAGTGGTTTTGGCACGTAAAACCCCAAATATTATTATTATTATTAAAATGGAGCAGTGTAAGATTTTAATCATGGGAGCCTTGATTAGTTATGGAATTTTCTGCAACTTACCTGGCAGCTTTGTTGAGATTGCACTATATATAATCTTTCATTGCTATTTGAGGTTACAATGTTCGCAGATGCTCCAACTTGGCACAGAATTTTTCTCTCTATAATCGCATGACTGTGTACGAGAGCTGCAAGCATGGTGGTTCAGCCAGCATAGGAATGATAGCAGTGCATGGATTTGCCAAAACTTCAATGATATGCCTTGGTGGCTTTGCATATTGATAACTTGCAGCAAAATATTGGATTTCAAGTGTAAGAAATTGCAATGAAGTATGCTCGCAGAATTTTATTGCCTTCATGTGTTTAGAAGGATATGATTGCATGGAAATTAAAGTGTTATAAATAATGCAACAAGAACATCTGAAGCTGCAAGCAAAAAATTTGGCTAATACACTTACTACCCATCATTCCCAGCTAAACCACCTCAGCATCAGAGTTCTCTCTAGCAATATTATTAATCATCCCTGCACTCTGGGCTATGTGAAGCATATCACACCATTTTGCTGTCAGTTCTGTGCTGGTGCAGAGTGAGCCTACTACCTCTTGCACAGAACCTCTACTACATTCTCAGCAATGGGGCTCATGATATCTGCTGCCACTCAAAACAAAGACATCATGCAGGCAATGCACAATGCTTGGGTGGAGAAAATGGTGGCATGCAACGTTTTGAAAACTAGGTCAGAAAACGCAGGACAGTCCGATTAGTGCTACTTGGTCACAGTTGAGTGGGGCGTGCGTTCATTGGGCAAAAGGAATGAAAGATTCAAGGGTGTGCTTGAGGTGTTATGATAAGATATCTGCTGTAACTAATTACAAGTTAATTTTAGAGTAAGCTTGTGTGTTTTTGCTTTTCTAAGTAACAGCTCCATGATGCTGTTGTATTGTGCCACTGGAATTTTTAAAAATTTAGAAAGCGACATGATTTGTACGTAGTAGGACCATGCATATTGGTACATTTGTTTCCATCTATTTTTGCTGTCCTGAAATGAAAGGAGGGTTTTTATGTTCTAGCAGAACACCTAAATGTTTTGATAGGCAATAAAGAGTTTGAATACTGCCATCTGAATATTACTGTATTCAGTAGGCCTGTGATGACAAGGCTGCAATGGTACAAACCTGTTTTTTTAGACCTGCAGTTGCTGTTACATGACCTATGCTGGCACGTGGTGGAGGACCGTCTCAAGGTGGACCAGGCCCTGGCGGCCCTAGCCGAGGTTACCGTAAGTGGTGTTGTCGTGTGGTGGGCGGCTTTCGAGCCGTGCGGATTTGCCCCACGCCTGCTCTGCGCTGGGGCACTTTGTTTGCTTAGGCGTTGCATCCAGAGATCTCCTCCATGCTGGTGGATCTGGTCTTCCTACTGGGTACGTGCCTGGCTGCTTGCCTCCTTTCTCCATAAGGCATTGTCGGTGGCCTATCTAGACGCCTCCTTACCACCTCTTTAGACTTCGAGACGCTGTCGGGAGAGAACCGGGACCAGAGGGATCGCTTCCACTGGCTTCTGGCTGGCTGCGCCAAGGTGAGTTCACTGTTGCCGTTGTGTGTCTATGCTGGCAGCCTTCACTTAGAGCACATATAGGTGAAGTTGAGCAGTCATGCATATATCTCTAAGAAAGGTCACGAAATAACCTACCAATATCACTTTAACAAGTTCGTTTCTTTTATCTTGAGATAAGTTGGTTTGACATAGTTCTATTTTTCAGCTCAGTAATGGATAAGAGCCCAGATAGACAAGACAGTGCTCTTTCTTGTCTTGAAGGTTAGGTTGACCCATTTCTGAGCTGAAAAGTAGCACTCTGGTTAACCTTCCCAGCAAAGACAAGCAAGAATTGCTGGTAAAGAATGCTCAAGGTGTTACCTGTTTTGAGTCTGTTTGGCAAAGAGCAGCGATTGAATTTGTTTTTTTAATTATTATCTCGCCAACTTTTCTGTTTGACATTGTTTTATGAGGTGGAGAACACTGATTATCTTTCTTTAATATTGTACCATTGAACTGTTGTTAAGCATTAGCTCATATTTAGCAGGTAGATTCCATTGTGCAGCAAGGTCGTGACAATGCGTTTTTTGGACGCCAATTCTGCTAAAATTTCATTGTATAGCAACTCAAGCAGTTCAGATTGTATGAGAGCCATCTACTATCAAGTGTATGCAAGGCAGAAGTGTTTCTATGAAATGCAAAATTCTAGTGACATTCTTTTGTAATAATTCTGCATACATTAAATGCCTGCATTTGTGGTAAAAGAAAGCACTAGTACTTTTGAAAGCCTATGCATAACGTGAAAGCTGCCACCATGCTGAAATCAGTGTTGGCAGCTGCTGTGCCCACTTAACACACACACGTGTGCAATCCGACAAAAGAACTTGTTAAGAGGAGATCCAATACTTATGCTATGCTGCTATGTTGTTAAGGAATATTCTGGCTTTACTAGCACATGCTTTGCAGCTTTTAAACCCAAAGTGACTGCAGCGCATCTACTTTAATTTACTGCATGGATGGTGCAGTAAACTGCCCTTACAGTAACATCGCTTCATTCGAATTTTTTAGTAGTCACAACTCCAGTGCATGCATTTTAGAATGGATTATTCAAAGTTCAGTGGCAGGACTCTGCTTAGTACGAAGTGAGATGTGGGAAATCTCGCAGAACTGTTCCAACTGCTCCATGCAGCATACTTGATGACCCATTGCATTTTTATGGGCCAGCCTTCTCAGAGGAGCGCTGCGAAGTTCACCCCGCCACATGACAGTAGCTCCTTAGGTCCAACTGTGTTATGTGATGATCAGCGACAGACGAGGCAGCTCTTTACGGGCATCGGCAGAATTTTGCTGCTATGTCATGTTGCCATCATCAAGTGGGGCTTTTATTTAGATGTTACATGTAATGAGCTCTTGTGCTGTTGGAGTCTAAATTCAATGTTACGTGGCTCTCTTACAGCTTCTCTGCTTTTCATGAAATACCACTTACAACAAAGTCAGTTTCTTTTCCCAATGACATCGTTATATATTCAGTTTTTATTGTATGTCAATTTGCTTGCCGAAGTGCAGAATTAGTAAAAACAAAGTGTGAATTGAAGGGGGGACAACTAAAGCATGGCACTTGTGTTGAGTGTTTCCTTTCATTCCTTGTTAAATTTTTGTTATTGGCTGTTCCTCAGCAAGACCATTTGGTAGGACTGGCAGGGAGTCATGCATATTTTTGTGTTGTGTCTTCTTTAGGACCTGAAGGGAGCTTTCCTTCAGAGAACTAAAATATGCACTACTTAAGATGTACATTCACAGCTCATTTGAGCTTTTTTTGTTTTCCTTTTGTTACGTACAGGTTGTTCCTGATGCCTTGCTGAAAGAAAGAATAGAGATCGAGTCCTTGGGTGATGCTGGGATTGTCAGGAACAGCCGAACAACGGGCACCAAGTTTGTGAAGATCAAGACACGGCTGTTGTAAGACTGTGCCCCATTTTACTGCAACTGTTCATTCAGTAATTGCTTCTGGTACTGTACATGTGTGTGTGTAAAAGCTGTTAAGTGGATGGGCTGGTATACATTGCTTGCAACTTCTAGTGCATAGGTAATGCAACATACAGAAGAGAGAGTGCTCATCCTTCCATCTGTGTACCATTTCTTTTGTGTTATCAAAGTTGCAATTGACCATACTGTAAGTCTTAGCCCTGTTCCACCATATGAAGTTTTGCTTGTGTCACATGTTTGGTTAAGTATCAAGAGCAAGTTCTTGTTGACATTTATATGTTGAGCTCTTTCTAGGATTGTGGAAATATTGTTTAATGAATTTGTTCTGCATGACTTATGCAGCTGAACTTCACTGACTAAATGAATTGGTTGCTTTGCTGTGCAGTTACAAGCAAAACAAGTACAACTTGTTTCGAGAGGAAAGTGAGGGCTACGCAAAGCTAGCCACAGAGCTAAGTCAAGAGATCACCAGCAAAATCAGTCCAGACTACATGATCGAGGTCATGAGGTCTCTCATAGGTGAGTGCTTGAAATGCCCACTAATTTGTTTGCTGCTGACTGCCGCTTTGTTTCCAAATGCCTCCCCCATATTTGCTGTTATCTTCTTTGCAAAGTGTAATAAAAACAAATCTGATGTGGATACCCAATTAAAGTGCACGAGAAAGAAATGCATTATGAAGACGTAATTGGGGTAACGATGTGAGAGATCAAGCTAGTTGGTATTACATGTAACTGGGGGGAAGCGTTGCCTTGGCTTGTGATGTGCTAGGAATGGCATGCGGAATGGGAAACCTTCGACTACGGTGGCAACTCTCAGTTCTTTAGAAAAACTTCACTTGTACAAGTAGTTTGCAAAATACTTTACCAGGAAGGGTTCATGGGGCGTTGGCCATTCATGCCCAGGTATTGCAGGTACCCATAAAAAATTAAAGAGAGGACGAGACTTCAGTGAAGGCTGGATAGGCTTACATGGCAGCGTACTTAGCATGCTGCCCAGATGCCAGCAGCAGTGTTATGGCACATGCATAACCCACTGCCCTCACACAGCACAGATAAGCACATATGTGCCCCCAAGGGTAACTGCAGTATCTGGTTGAGGCCAATGTGATCATCTGTGCCAGGTGACCAGCCAGACTAACATTTCCAGCATATAATGAAAATTTCTCTGTCTCTCTCTCATTGGGCCCATAGGCATGTTGGCCGTATCCATGGCATACTTACCTGCTGTTACTGTGGCTTTATGCAGGCTGTTTCAACCTGGATCCTAACAGAGTTCTGGATGTTGTATTGGAGGCTTTTGAGTGTCGCATTCATCTTGAGGACTTCTTCGTCCCTCTGCTTACTAAGTTCTTGTGCAATCCAGCCACCATAAGCCAAGTTCTTGGCTTCAAGTTCACCTTTTACCAGGCAAGCTTGCTTTTTCCTTTTCTTTCTACAGTAAGACTTTGTACGGAAACAAGTAGGGGTGTGCGAATATTTGAAATGTTAAAATAACAATCGAATGGTCACTATTTGTAAGTGCAAATATTTTTCAAATATCTTGAATATTTCAATATGTCAACTGCCCCCAATTAAACATAAGATGGGAGCAAAAGTACAGTAAGTTTTCAGACCCGCGGGCATAGCATAGACGTTCATATTGTACTATGTAATGACAGAAACTTGCTAAATTTAAGGATAGAATAAAACCTCGTTAAACTTTACCCATTTAAACAGTAGTTTCATATTAAAAGCAGTAAAGTCAAATCCCCGACTCTGCAGCCATTGAACATAATGCGTTTTTTATCCGCATAAACCGTACCAGCTTATTGCGCATGTACAGTAAAACCTAGTTAAACTGTACCTGCTTAAACAGTAGTTTCGTTTTAAACGTAGTAAAGTCAAATCCCCAACTCAGCGGCCATTGAACATAATGTGTTTTGTATCTGCATAAACCGTACCAGCTTATTGCGTATGTATGGGATAACGCATAGTGTTTTCACTTTTTGTCGTGTAAACACGGCAGTGTGCCATCTCCATCGAGTCGCCCGGCAGAACAAGCCTCAGAGATCGGAACCATGGATCAAAACAACGGCCTCCAAGCAGCCTGTGCATTAGCGCATGAAGCCACATCATCATTTCGGAGCCTTGCCAGATAGCATTGTGGCGTCGTGCAAAGAAGGACTTGCGTAGTGCCGAAGCTTGGATAAAAAAGACGCCGGGTGCTCAGCATAGAAGGAAAATGAGACATAGTTCATGCTATGAAACGTGACACGAAGAAGTCGGCTCTGGCACCCGAAAGGGATCTACTGTTGACTAAGGTGTGTGGCATCTGGAATGCGAAACAGTTCCTTGGCAGCACTGCTGCAACCATGAAGAGATGTCGGCCACGAGGTTCGACTTTTCGCCATCGTTGCCTCTGTTGTTGCCGAAGTATCGCCTAGCGACCGTGATGACCACATGGAAAGTGGCAGCACAGGCAATTCAGGTCCGACAGTGGCAGAAGCTGTATGTTACATCAGCCTCATTAATGCAATCGTAGAGACAAGAACAGCACCCCGCAATGAAAAAGGCGCCCCGCGACATCTGCAGCGCTACCACGCCTGTGCACGGAGAATATGCAATGCCAACACGGAATCCGCCATGCAAATGCTTGCCGAGAAGAGGGGGCTGGCTGAAAATCTGGCTCGCAGCTTCAGTAAGTTTGACGTCGCTGCTAGGCCGTAGCAGCGGCATCAAATGAAAATAAGACTTTCTTTGCGCAAAGTCAATAAATACTGCATGTTTTTGCCTTTTCATCGCAGTCTCTCCGAGTTCCGTTTTTGACAGGTAGGTGGGCGATCTCCTGTTATTTTGGTTAAGCAGTACTACTGTTTAGTACATACTTTTTCCGAGCTCTGGCCAACTCAGTTCAATGAGGTTTCACTGTACTAGGAGGTGAGCATTGTTTTATATTCATTGTGATAAGGGCTTATTTTTAGAAAACTATTCCAAAACTATTCAGAATTTGATTAGATTCGATTATCTTCTGGCACTATTCAATTCGTATTCAATTCAGCCTGAAAAATCACTATTCGCACACCCCTTGAGATAAGTCTACTCCTCAATTGAACATTCCTGCTGTTAAAAGCTGTGGCTAACTGCCACTGGGGTACAGTTAAACTTCAATGTGACAAAGTAGGTAAAATTGGCAATTTGCTTCGGTATATCGAAATTTCATTGTACAGTCGTCGACCGTTTATTCCGCCCTCACGGGGACTGCGGAAATGTCCGAATAAACAGGTCTCCGAAAAAGCAGATTAAGAAAAAAAATGAAATCCTTTATTTCCACGGGCTTATTCGGGCTTGGCAATAGGCTTGAAGAAATCGTGAATGCTCCGTTGCACGCTGTTCCGTTTACGCGCAGTCAGATAAGCCTGAATCTCGGAGAGGGTCGTACGGTCACTATAGGTGATTGAAAGCAGTCACTGTTTGTGCATGCGACGGCAGCGTAGCACATTGTGCGTCATCTTCCGACTCGGAGTCATCGTCCGGCGGTGCAGCAGAAACCTAACGAATGATCTCGCCGTCATTGAGTTCCGCGCATGTCCGTACTGCAGTGTCAGCGCCTGTGAAACTCAAATGAGACGGTGTCCGGAATCGCAATGCAACTACTGTGCAGGTCTCGGCAGGACATTTTCCGCGTCAGTAGGGAGCACATCAGAAGGCGACAAATCTTAGGCCTCCCGGCACCCGCTTGCCGGCATTCCCCACCGAAGTCTGCGCAGGCATTGTCGGCGCCATTAGACACTTGACGCGATGTTTTCGTACGCCGCGTTGGATCACCGAAACCTCGACACAGCACATAAAGCAAACACCACCGTGTCGACACCAGTCGCACAAACAAAAAACGTAGCCTGCTCGCAGCGTCGTGCGCGAAGAAACAAATCAGCAGCTGGATTGTCTTGACATGGCTTACTAAGCTGAAACTGGAACTGCTGTAGAGCCACTTTATCGAACCAGGCAGAGACGATGATGATGAGTGGGGATTTCCAGTGGCGCCACTTCGTGGGGCAGCAAGGAGGCTCTGTTCAAAACAAAAATGGCGTTCAGCAAGTCGAACTATGCGCTGGTCATAGTCGGTGCATGATGCTTTCGATCGAGTTGGCTCAAGGAGTGTCCGAAAATCAGACGAGAGGTTGCAACGTGTCCGAACTTTCGGCAGTTGTTATACATTATGGTCTATGGCGGGAATGGCGGTGCCGCGAAGCTGACCGAATAATCGGGGATGTCCGAATTTTTAGAGTCCGGAAAATCGGCCGGCGACTGTATTCAACCTTTTATGCAAGTGCACTCACCAATAGATTTTTCTTACATGTAAAGGGGGGCCGCAACGTTTTCCAAATTATTGAGCAATCGAAGAAAGCAAACTTGAAGGCGAAAATTTATTTCGATGAAATTGGGAGTCTTCAACGAAGGATACAGTTCGATGCCACATCGACAATATCTTCACATTAGCAGTACGAATCAAGCGATCGAAGCCAGCCATGCTTTCACATGCACTCTGCCCCTGCGGTTGATAGCATCCCCCACATTGGGAAGACGCTATCATGAAAAGCGCCGGCAGCGGGAAGCGAATCCTTTGCCTGCCTCTTGCTCCATCGAGTCACCGAAACTCGAGATTACGCAACCTCCAATACGAAATGTGCGGGAAGACAGCTAACATGATGCCATGCTGTCTCGGCACGCCCACTCTTTGCACAGGCAACAGATTACCTCTCAAGCAGGGTGTACGGCTCCTCGTGTGCGCTCACCTGCGCTTACAGCCATGCACAGAGACGCGAGACGCCAGAAATCGCACCAACTTACCCTCTGCCCCTTGCATCCGCTTGATTGCATTACCGCGACCCGCCGTGGTTGCTCAGTGGCTATGGTGTTCGGCTGCTGAGCACGAGGTCGCGGGATCGAATCCCGGCCACGGCGGCCGCATTTCGATGGGGGCGAAATGCGAAAACACCCGTGTGCTTAGATTTAGGTGCACGTTAAAGAACCCCAGGTGGTCAAAATTTCCGGAGTCCTCCACTACGGCGTGCCTCATAATCAGAAAGTGGTTTTGGCACGTAAAACCCCAAATATTATTATTATTATTATTATTATTATTATTGCGTTACCGCGAGCGGGCTCCCTCCCCCTCTTTCCCTTTGCTTGCGCGGGTAGGTGGCGCTGGTGAAGCCGCCAGCTTTCTTGTCTCACCCTCGCACACTTTCACACCTTATAGGATCTTATCGCATTTGGACTTTACGGAACATGATGCGGCTTCACTGCGGCGGTCGCTCTTGTCGCACTGCACGTGATTTGATAGGTGCATTTGCAAGCAGGCACTTGTAATTCAATCATTTAACCATCGGTGTCAGCGGAAGTTTCCGTTTATTCTCTCGGCATTTTATTGAAAGGGTTGAAAGTCGCGGTAATGCTGGCTGGAGTAAGAGGTAGGAATCATAATGAATTGTCATTGACGCCGTGTCATCGGCTGGAGTTGCCAGTGTACAGTCAACGACTGACTTTCCGGATTCCCGATAATTTGGACGGCTTCGCGGCACCACCACGTACCCCATAGGGTCAATGTATCAGTACATCTGAAATTTCGGACGCAAGAACTCTTCGCCATTTAATTTTCCGGACATTTTGCCGTGACCGCAGGTCCGAAATGGCATTAATCAAAGCTGCCATTTTGATTACCTCGCCACCTCGAACCGGTGCTCTAGCACACAGATCTGCTGGCAGCCATAGCCACCACCGCGGCAACGCTAGGCCTAGCTGCCTCAACGTTCGCTATGAAGCTTCTTGCCGTTGGGTGCCGCATTTTTTATTGAAAGAATTCACTGCTGTCGGCAATGGCATGGATTCCGCCTTTGTGGTCCTCGTGATTGGCTTAGAAGCTTGGAAAGCATGGTGCGTAGCATAATGCTGGTTCCCGAAAGTCAGCTTCGCCTTTTTACAGAAACGTCACTTGGTGAAGCATACACAAAAGTATTGCAGTGAAGCATAAGCGTGGGAAGGAGCTACTGCCACGGGACACAGTATGTATTCCTGAATTACACACGCGTGCATTCGGTATTGCCTGTCACAGTACGAGTACTGACATGCCTAATACGTGTACTGACAGGCCTTCAGAGCATTTTCGAATGTGCCTGTGGCAGTTTGAACTCCTAAGGGCAGTAAATGACTTGCATTTATTTTTTCCAACTGGCCAATTTTTCTAACCTTTTCGCGGCCTCTAGGGAATTTGAAAAATCGGACGTAGATTGTGAAACTGACCAAGAAGATGCTTCAAATGGCCCGTGGAACAAACGAGTGGCGGAAGGAGCACATGAACAGAAAGGACCTACGCATTGAGGAATCAACAAGAAAGGAAACGTGCTGCCGCTGTTTTGAAGTAGCTTGAGCTCAAAAAGCAAGTGTTTGCTGATGCCGAGATGCAGTTGTCCCTCATCCAAATCAAAATAAACTCTTTAAAGCAGTGAAACACAACACTGAGGCGTCGTGCATGGGCTGAGAGTATACCTCAACTGTCCTGACATATATGTCAGGACAGTTGAGGTTGACTTAAGAGCTGTTGAGAGAGAATCTCAATTGTGACAAAGTTTGGGCCTCATACCACTGAGCTTGCTATCAGTTGATAGAAATAGTTCTTATTTGAAAATATTTGCTTCTGTATGCATCTCCTTTTTATTCGTATTTGAGAATGTCCGACTCCATTTGCAATTTTTTTTAAAACATATTATTTGCTTGTCATTTTACTAACCCCCCCCTCTATTTATTGTCTTTTTGAATAACATAAACACTACTCTTTAGTATTCAAATTGGATTAAGTCATTTTTTCTTCATTTTTTTCATGTGCTTACTAGAGACTGACAGCATAGCGCGATATGGTTTATGCCCTGTGGGGATGCGCGACTCTCGCGCGTCCCCTGATATGTTTTTCCCGCATGGCGCGTCTCCTGTAATCCCGCTTCGCCGCGTGGCCTGCGTGACGCCCGCAGCGGTCGATGTGGTTGAAGCGCAGCGCGAGAGATGGCACGAGTGTTGCGCTGCTCGTGGGGTTACTCGGGCGCCGAGAGACAAGGCGCTTCCTCTTGGGTTCGAGATCAGCAAGCGGTACGGACGTGCCGTGCCGCGCGTGCCCCGACCCATGCTTCTGCGAGACCGTCTCGCGTGGCCGTCATGGAATGCGCCGCCGTTCGCGTGACAGGACGCGCGAACGACCAGGCATTGGGATCCAGCATGGGGCGAACATATTTGCTCGCTATGCGGTCGCGGTGAGTCGGACTTCTAGGATTTGTCGCGCGCCCATCGGCATGTTTTGTGAATAGCAACTCGGCTAGCAGGCATTGATCTATAATAGGTGCAGTAAATGCCCTTGTGATTGTTCGCACTACTGTGTTGTCGTTCCTTTGTCCCAAGAGTACGGAGGATTATCCCACAGCCCGTCTTGACATAAACCATAGTTCATCACTCAGGGAATTTTGCAAAGGCACTCGGGGAAAACCTGGAAAACTCAGGGAATTTGGAAGTGTCAACTTGGTAGACACCCTGAAAACAAAACTTCAAGGAGTGGGCCAAGCCGGGCGCGAAGGCGGGTGGGCGTGGAGGCCGTCGAAAATGAGGGAGTTACGAGGTGGTTGAAAGGGAGGGCGAGTGGAGCCTGATTGGAAGGAAGGGTGCTCGGAAAGTGGACTTGCTTCCCCACCAGCTTGCTGGATGGCAATAATTACCTCTGCCACCTACTGCCAAAGAAGCAGTGGAGTTGCCGAAACCAAGGCCTGTATTCTGTAATGCTCCGGTTTTCGAAGAATTCAGTTTTGTGGTGGTGTCACGTTTGGGCGGTCCACTGATGTAATGAAAACAAGAGGAATGATAGAGGCCAATGGGTGCACAGTTTTTTTTTTTCTAGACGTGAACATCACAACAGAAAAGAAAATATAACAAATTATGAACATTTCTTCATGTTTTTGATGAGGTTAATGTTTCTTGGCGGTGAGTGATTTAGTGTATTTTGTTTACTGCAGTTGACTGATTTATGCCGCTAGGTGGGACGTTGTACACTGGCTTGCCGCTTTCAAGGAACCGTTGCTTGTCCACCACCTTTTCATATGTCTCCAAGACTTTCACCTACCCCTTTTCTTTGCCAATGGTTGTTATGGCTTCAACAAAACAACAGCAAAAATATGCAGCTGACTTGACGGCTGGGACAGGGCGAATTTTTGCTCATTGGCCATGCACTGTTGTAAACTTCTAGTCGAAAAAAAGTGCAATGTGCACAGCATTTTGGCCACAGTATCAATGCCACTAGTGCATTGCAGCCCCAAAACAGTTTCAGGCTCCTCAGACACACGGTGCACTGTCTCTTTGGAGAGCCTCAATTGCCTCCTGAATTTTTTGTCTCCCATCTCAAACGCGTCTTGTTGATGTCGAGGTCATCATTGTCTCTCACGGATGCTAGATAAAAGCAGTAACACAGGTGCCACAGGGATCACTCTCGATGCTCTTTTTCTCGGAGCACCCATCACACCCGTGCACACAATAGCTGAGGCTCTACACATGGCACACGGCGCTTGGGATCACACCGAAGCTCCTCGTGCCACTTCGTAGCAAACGACAAATTCGGTTTCCGCATGATTGGTGACGTTGCCATAATATGTGTGCATGCCCCGAGGCGACGGCGTCACCCAGGAGGCGATCAATCAAGATGACGAAGTCGTTGCCGCTGATCATAATTATGTTGGTGCGCTCCCTTTGGTTGCGGCGTCGCCACGTTCAAAAGACAAGGAGAATGAGGTACTGTGTGTCGCCTTTGCATCCATGTATTCAGAGTCTGGCCTGTCATAGAGAATCAAATATGGAGCACTGTGTCCAACAACCTTTCCATTGGAGCATCTCAGTTTAGATGTGTCATCGTAAAAAAGTCAAGTGCGAATGAGACCAATGATGCCAAGCAAAACAAGCGATCCAGCTGAACCAGATATGAGTACGAATAGAGTGGTTGGATGGGTCCACATGATACCAGTTTCCTGTGCACACGTCACTGTACAGGTAACTATTATTGGTCTCCTCCGCTCGTGGCTTGCTTGCCGCCGCAGCGAGCCACAAAAACTCTGCCCAGGACTGATCCTTCCCGCAGCGCGTGGTTTGCCGCTAGTGTGGCTTGGGCATTATTCTGCAACGCAGAAGCAGCGACCTTGCCATTTAAGAGGGTGAAATTTCCGGCACTTTTTTTTTTTCCTGCGCGCAGCAATGAAGGGTTTTTTCTAAGCCTTTCCTCTATGGCGGGGTCAGAGCAATGCTAGCAGGAGATGCCACCACGTGATTTGGCGCACTGCTGAGAGTATCGTCGGAGCGCGGTATGTTTGAATTAACAATCCCAAATGCTTGCGCGTTAGAATTCCTGTTTTCGCAGGCAGGATGTTTGAATTAAGCGTGCTCGAATTAACGAGATTCGACTGATAGAAGTTCGATATATCGAGGTTTAACTGTATCACGATTTAATACCCTGCTGCTCTATAGTGATTAGTTGCTTGTTCAAAAAATTGCATTTCATGAACATTAAGCAGTTGGTGCTTTACAACAAATGCAGAAGGATCAGGATATACAGTCTATGCTCGTTACAATGGACCCGCGTACAACAGACTCATATATTATGAACCATATTTCAGCAATAGCTTGTTCTACCTATTTCATTAATGCAACGAAGTTTGCTTTTAATGGACCGCGCTACAACGAATTATCGGCTACAGCAGATGAAATAAGCAGTAATTTTTTTCAAAATTGGGTGTATAAAACACTTTTGCCGTGTCGACATGGGCTGCCAACTGACTTGTGAGGGTCAGTTGACAATCGCGGCTCAATATTGCGCACACGACGGAGGAAGGTGGATGGAAATCCGCCACCTTCTTTCGCATGCGAGGAACTGGGGGTGTTTCTACTCCAGCGGTTGCCGCTTATGGTGTTGCTGCCGTATCTTGAAAGTTATCTGTGATGTGGATAAGTGCTCGCCTGCAAGGCCGCTGTATCTTCAATGCGATCTGAACAAAGTGCGTGCCAGCACGGGCCTCATCTTTAAAGTGATCTGCGATGTGGACAAAGTGCACCCAGTGCCGGTAGCTTCATATGTGGTGTGCTTTTGACATTTAGTACGTGTTGAAGCGAGAGCCAGCACAAAGGTCAATTTGCTCAGTGCTGTTGCCGGGCTTATCTTGTTTAATTTGCTATTGCAATTGATGTTTTGCCTTTCAGTCGAAACTGCGACTTTTTACTTTGGACGTACGTCACTCACTCTTTGCAATAAAGTTGTTAGTCACCGTGACAAAAGTTTCGGAAGTGAAGTGTTTCAGATATTACAGACTTCAGATATAATGGACGTTTTTTGTTGTTTAAAAGGGTCCGTTGTAATTAGAGTTGATGGTATTAACAAACATTGCCATATTTTCATTACATTATATTTTCATATATTCATACTGCGGCTCACTGATGGGAGAAAGTTGTGTTAGCTAGTCCCTTGTGATACATCTCGATTGAGCTGCTGTTGAATTAAGGAAAAGGCTAAGCTGCCATTGATACCTGTCCTTGTTCTCATTGCAGGGAGAAGCTGGAGAACCGACTCCATTGTCCTTGTACCGCCTGGCTGCTGTTTTAATCCGTAATGAAGTCATTGCCCTGGATGACCTTTACTCTCTGGTAAGTGACGTTACACTGCATGCAGTTTTACTAGGCCTTGCTTTACCTGGGAAATGCAGTAAAACATTGTTAATTTAGATTTTATGGGAGTGGAAACAAATTTCTGAATAATCTTAATGTCTAATTGCCAAACGGGCCAAGAAAATAAGGAGCAATGCTGCATCAACGTAGCCTTATTTAGTGAAATAAGTTATCCTCTGTCATACCTTATGGGGATGCGCGACTCTCGCGCATCCCCTGATATGTTTTTCTCGCATAGCACGTCTCCTGTAATCCGGCTGCGCGGCGTGGCCTGGCGCCCGCGGCGGTCGGAGTGGTTGAGGCGCAGTACGAGAGATGGCGCGAGTATTGCGCTGCTAACGCCGCAAGACAAGGCGCTCTCTCTCTGGGGTTCGGGACAGCAAGCAGTACAGACGTGCCGTGCCGCGTGTGCGCCGATCCATGCTTCTGCGAGACCGTCTCGCGTGGCCACCTTGAAACGCGCCACCGTTCGCGTGACCGTACGCGCGAACGACCAGGCGTTGGGATCCAGCATGGGGCGAACATATTCGCTCGCTATCCAGTTGCGGTGAGTCGGACTTCTAGATTTGTCGCGCACCCATCGGCATGTATTGTGGATAACAACTCGGCTAGCTGGCATTGATCTATGAAAGGTGCAATAAATGCCCTTGTGATTGTTTGCATCACTGTGTTGTCGTTCCTTTGACCCAAGAGCACAGGAGGAGAACCCCACAACCTTGGATGAAACCATAAAATTTTCTTCAGCTCAATTAAATAGGCAATAATGAGCTGTTAGGGGGACCTGCACAACTGCTTCTTTCATTCTAATTCTCGGAAGTAATTGTGGAAACTGTCATAACACAACCAGAGTGAGGCAGCTGCTTGCCACATCTGCTGTCCGGCAAGTCCTGCATGCATGCAATGCCATATGTTGCACAAAACAAAAAGTAATCGCACTGAAAATTTTTGTCATTCCTTTTGGCTTGATTACAATGATAACACACTCACATGCCATGCTTTGATTTCTGTTGCCACTTTGCCACTAACATCTGTGGCACTTCACACATTGTACACTGCAGTGTGAGCCCAACTACCGCATGTACTTTACACTAATGCATCTTTGATTGTATTGTTCACTCATTTTACTTGGCCAGAAATGGAAAGTGCAGTTTCCTCGATTGTAACGTGCACCCTGATTTTCATTTTCCAATTGTGATTGGCTATCACTTGGGAAAATAAACTTTATAACATCCGAGCCACAGTAGGACTGAGCATCACTCGTCAAACACCAGTTTGAGTTGGTGTCCAGTGGTCTCATTGTTCCTGGCACTCGCGGGATTTTCTGGCACCCGCAGCACAGCAAATCATGGCCTTCGAGATAGGAAGGGGTTATTTAGGATTGGAGGGTTGCTTCAGACACCACATATTGCAGTTTTGGTTGCTTACTGCAATATAATGCAAAAATCATGTTTCAGTAAATTTTTCAGGAATATAAGTGTGGCCAGAATGGAGTAAATACAGTCATTAGTGCACAGCCAAATAACTCTTAGTTAACCAGCATTTCGTGGCTTACAATAGCACATTTGTTGGGACACAGTGGTGTCCCAACAAATGGTCTAAATGATTAGTCTTTGAAACGAGGTTCAAACTAACAAGCTTTTACTGCACCGTCATGCCCAACCTTGGGCATTGCAACCTTTTGTTCCACTTACTGTGCAAACATACTAGGTCATTTGCTAGTTTAAAAGAGCTTGCAACTGAACCAAACATGGGAGAAAGTATAGGCTATTAGCCTGTGTATACACTCTATACATACTGTGAGTTTGCTGATCTCTAAAGGTTCAGTTCTTTTATGCTCTGGAAATTTCTCTGTGCATTTATGTTTTTGTGGTTGGTGAGAATTGTGGGTCAAAGCACAATGAGCAATTATTGTCACTGACACTATGCTATCTTCTGTTGTATCTTCCCTACCTGCGATACACTAACAAATTTATTTGATGCTCCCGCTGCCCCCTTATTAGAACCCTTGCATAATGCTGACAACACTGTGCACACATTGAGTTCCTACGACCATTGTGAAGGGTAGATGTGTGGGCAAGCACAGGTTGTGCGTAGGAAATTTGTTGGCCACATGGGCTCTGCTACAGGTGTCACGTAGTTTGCTGCGGTGTTCTGACACACACATAGCGTGTTTGCTGCATAACATGTCCCTGCAAATGCATGCTTCGTTCTACTCAGCAGTATAGATCAAATATATTCTGCCATGTTCACATGCTTGTGCCAGGAAGGTGCCATTTACTACTACAGTGGACTGTCTTGAAGGGGAACACGGGTTTTAGAGACAGAAAAATAGCGGAAAAATCAATATTCTGAAAGCTATATTTTCAGAATTTCCGACTATTATTCTACCACGTTGCCAAATTTTGCACATTCTAAATCAATATTTTATCCGTAATATAAATTTTTGGCGCCAGTGTCGGCCAAATATTAGCCAAAGTTTCCGTAAAAAAGTGCTTTTGCCACGGTGCGTGACGGCTCCCGCAGTCGTTCAGTCGTGCCGACCCGTATATTGTTTAAAAGAAGTCTCTTGTCTTCATTGTCCCACCACCACCGGCTCCGTCCGCACATTGGCAGTGAAGAAATTCTGCCTCAAAAAGAAGACCCAATGCACGCTGTAATTGGTCGACAAAGACACGTGACCCTCAGTTAGCCACACCATTGGCTAGACTGGCGTAGTCTACATCACTCCGCGGCTGCTGCGCACACGCCGTGCGTGCGGAGTTTTCCCACGCTGACAGCGATGCTGACCGCGACTCGGAAGCACTACGAAGTAAAATTTAGAAAAAGAAATAAGAGGTAGTCAGCTTACAACTTCGAGAAACGATGTTCCGCCGCGCCGCTTCCCTATGACATCGGTAACAGCTCGCTCCCACAGTCTAGCGACGCCGGAGATCCCGATGGCGTGTTAGGCCTAGTCCCCCCAAAACGCTCTTAACAACAGCTGCATTTCATCGACGTTTCAGCACGACACTACTATTCTGCAGCCGGCTGCAGAATATTGGCGTATTGGCAGTGTATTGACGGTGAAGCTCAAGGAAAACTTCAAGCATTAACGTCAACTCCTGCTACTGACCAAAAATCGGAACTACTAGATTCTGTTGACGACACTGCTGCCAGGAGAAACGAGCTGGCCAAGTCTACTGAGCATGCATCTGCTGAAAACTTGCAGCGGATGCTCAGAAGGCATCACTGCAGTGACACTATCTTGACAGCCTACATTCCTGGAGGCTACTAATGCAATAGCACTTGAACATATTCAAATATTTTGTGGTGTTCTGTTATAAAAATAAGCTCATTTTGTTTTTTCAAGTTTTCTCAGCATCTCATTTTTGGTGTTTTTTAAACTTGCCTAAACGCTATCTCGGTCTTCAGGGCACATAGAATCATAATTTTAACAGCGGCATGTAGCTATATGTGTGTACTACGCAATGCTAGGGGCAGATTTTTTAATTTCGCTTTTGTAAGTTTTTAAATCTGGCTACTAATTGTACCATGTAACTGCCATGTCTGGAGATTGAACTTCAAATTGCTGTAAAATTGGTAATACCTGCAATATAAAAAAAGTGGTCCTACAGTTGTGTTACTTACAATTTGTAGTATCCAGCCATATGTCTAGATAAACATTCTGGCTGATACTCTTCTTACGATTGTTCCAATAAACAATAGGTGATTTATTTTAATTGTATCTGGAACCACTCATTCAACTTAACCCTTTGAGGGTCAATGACGTAAATATATGTCGCCGTGAACGAAACAGGCATGAATGGTGTCAACAGCGATGAAGCTGTTTCAGAAAGATCCCAAAGCCGCGCTTGTTGCCAGACTGTAAAGCATGCTAGGCTAAATCCACGGCATTCGACCCCCAGAATCTGAATGCGAAAGATAGCTCGACATTTTCCGTCCGTGGGGGTCGCGGACGACGCGCGGACGGCATGAATCCGTGATGCATAGTCACGTGATGCGCTGTCTGTTGCGGAAAAGACTGATTTAGTCCTTCGTGTGGATCCACCATAATGGTGGTGCAGTAAATACTCACTTGAAGCTTCACACAAAGTATTTACTTATTTGGCTGGAAGTACTGCAGCAGTGTAGCCTGCTTCTTATTCGCAGCCGCATGCTTAAACTCTTTGAGTCCTCAGCATAGTCTAAACGATCCACAAGCGATAGGCTGGTGCCCTCTATTTTACCGCAGTAGCAGTGCAAAAAGCCAAAGCAGCTATAGCCTCAGTTGTACTCGGGAGCAGTGCAACATCAGTGCTTGCGAGATCAACCTCGGCAGCATCTTCGTTTAGCCTCTACTTCTGCTGCGATCTCCATGTCCGTCAAACGAAGAATTTTTAAACACTGTTAATAATAAAGTATTAAGTGGCGTCCGCCAAGGTCTTTGAGTGAGCCCAGTGAGTGCGCGCTGTCACGCGTCTTGGTGGATGCAAAGCGCCAGTCCTGGGGAGGCACAGCAGGCACAGAACACGGCACCGAGAAGGAGTCAGTGCGTCAAATGCAATGTGCCATGATGTGTTGTTGACGTTGTTGAACTAGCCAAGCCACCGCGTGCGGCTGCGTACGCTGCTATGTTCAAATGGTGCCCTCAGCGCGATCGATGTGTGCAGCTACAGTGTGCAGCAGTTGGGAATGTCCATCGTGCCACCGCTATCTTCAAGGGTGTTGCGGGAAAGCTCACCGCCTGTAAACAGAGTGCACGTGGTCAGGGGGGGTGAAAATCGATATATCCATTTTACGTCCGATCCTGTTCAAAATACAAAATTAAAAATGTATGAGATTTTCCATGTGATATAGAAAGTGTTCGATATACCGAGGTTTGACTGTACTGATGTAGCAACCCAAACTCAGTGCTGTCATCTATAGCGCGGTCGATGTGGCCTCGCAAGCACTAGACCCTATTAACACGCATAATGATCACACTTTTTTGTAAAAAAAAATTGACGCAAATTCAGGGGTTCGATCATTACCCGCAAAAAGAAAAAAAATGTCATCCCGCGTTTGCTGCGAGATGAAAACAGGTCAACAAATAGGCGGCTGGCAGAGCAAGCCGAACGCGCTGATCGCGATTTTTTTTCTTCTTGTGAGTACATTACGTGCATTGAAACAGTTTCTTCCGTATCAGTAATGAATAATATTGTTAATATTATGGACTGGTGGAGGGCTGTATGATATCGTCGGTAAGCATTTGTTGGACTTGATTTCGGATGGCGTCTTGCTATTTACGAGAAACACGGTAAGCACGTTGGCGCACGGGTCTTTCATTAGGATTTGTAATAATTCTGTGTTTCGCAATAGGCGTTTGGTTGACCTTCGATGTTGAAGCGAAGCAGTCCGCAAAAGACTGTAAAAGGCTTCGAATGCTAGCCTGTTGTTGACCCGATAATTTAGAATTCACATCAATATTGCTGTTGGCTGGTACGTCACAGTTAGAATCTCCATCAGTTTGCCCTACAGTTAAACAAGCGGGAAAATCACTGACTGGCTCCAAATAGGCGATGGCAGTTCGTGGGGCGAAGTGCTGGTATTCACGACTGAAATTGGTCACTAAAATCTGAGCAGTCCGTGATGACAGCTGCAAGATGCCGCGGGCTACGCAAACCTGTCGAGCCAACAAGACTGACAGATGGCCTTCAGCGATTCCGAGATGGGGAGGATCATCGTCTGTTTCTACGGTGATCAACGCAGTACTCCGAGGTGGTAAAGTAGCACAGTCACCCGAAACGCGCAACACCGTGGACTGTGGGTGGTAGTCGTCCGAAATAGTTGCATGTTCGCTGGAAAATGTGACAAGCAACTCGCGAAGGTTTATGATTGCGCCGTACTCCCGAAGAAAGTCCATGCCGAGTATGACCTGCCTAGAGCACTCTTCCAGTATAATAAATGAACCGACAAATGTGACCTCACGAATTTGTACCCTCGCAGTGCATTTGCCGATCGGCGTGAGGACATGACCGCCGGCTGTACGGAGCTTAGGTCCTGGCCACGGTGTCGTCACCTTGCGAAGTGCCGTAACCAGTTGTCCGCTCATGACAGAATAAGCGGCTCCAGTATCGACAAGAGCGGTTACCGGGTGGTTATCGACAGAAACGAGTATGTCGGCTGAAACAGGCTCACGGTTTTCGAAGGAAGGTGTCGAAGGTACGCAGTCGTCGTTGTCTTCGTCGTTATCGTCGTCGTCGGGGTGTCGCAGCGGAGGATCTTTCGAAGTGCGTTGGACAGCGGCCCCACCACCGGAGGTCGCTGTTCTCAGTTTCCCCGACTTGGGCTCGTGGGCCGGTTGCCCACGGAAGCGGAGAACGTAGTGTAGCGGCTAGGTGACGCCGATCGTCGAGGAGGTAGTGATCGTGACTGGCGCCTCTGCGGAGGCAGTCTTTGAAGCCGTCGGCTTTTACGTACGTTGTCCGCTCCCTGTTCCTGGGGGTCAGAGTACATAGACGCGTACCCCGCACCTCCACCAGTTTGTCACAGACAAAGCCACAAAAGACTTCGGTCGACGCTAGAGATCTTTTATATCTATCGCTGTCCTGGCACCTTCGTCATTCTCTTCTTCTCGGAGCCACCCAACGTGCCTAGCATGTGGCACCGACTTGCACCGAGTGGCTGTCAGCTGTGTCGAGGTCGTGGCAATATCGGCAAGTTTGCGGCAATAACGTAGTCATGTCCACTTAGAGGGGACAGAAACAGATCGCCGGCATGCTGCTGAAACTCCGGCATCTGTCTTCACTACTATCCTAATATGGCACATTTCCGCTAAGGGTGTGCGGATATCTTAGCTGTGTTACAAGCGTCGGTGTATGCATAGGGTACACTTCTAACGTATCAGTGTAAACGTGGCTGCTATCGTTGCTGCTCGCGATTTGTTGCGTGCCCACGAGTGCAGATGAGAAGAATCAAAAGCACCTTTTTTGTTGTTGACCACAACCATTATAAAGCCTACACATAATAAAGGCAAGTTTGGTTGTACCTCTTTTTGTCATGGAAGTGCGGAAAGTGATTAAAGTAAGGAAATGGGGCATCTGCTTAAGAATGTTGGGTGCGTGCAGACCGCTTGGTATGTCTTCAAGAGTCGTTCATGTAGCATTTAACAGAGGGTAAGTGCGATCATCATTAGCTGGACTTGGCATGCGGCATATCGCTGCGACAAGTTCAGAGTGCGATCATTGCACGGGAAAGAAAAAAAATCGAACTTTGACAACAAAATTCAGGGGTGCGATCATTACGCAAGTGCGATCATTATGCAAGTAAATACGGTAATCGGGTCAGCTTGTCACAGCCACCACTGCCCATCGTATCATGCTTCGTTAAAAAAATGGGACTACTATTGCCTACACGGCTTTAGGCAAGTGACACACAGCTCACAATGGCGCTGTAGCTCATGAGTGTGAAAAGCAGAAAACCAGCCATGTGTGCGCTGTAGGTGTCCCTTTTAGTTCTGTTAGAATTAGTGTGGCATGCAGACGAAAGATCTGCCTGTCTTGTAACAGAGCCAGTGCGGCCCACAAGTTTCCTACGTGCATCCTGCACTCAGCCACACATTTCTTCACGATTGCGGCTGAAACCCAATGTGCAGACTTGTCTGCTGCCATTCTGCGAGAAGTGTATCAAAGGGCAACTGCAAAAAAATTATTGGATTGCACAAAAAGCTGTCTAGATTCAGTCTCCATGCCAGCATTGTTGCTTTCCGGAAATCATGCTGAACCCAGAACATGGAGCAGGAAACATTTAGGAGTGGAAACTCTGCTGTTTGCGGCGACCAGAAAAAGTCACATGCCTGCGGCGCCGTTATCGTGCTGGCGGCCTGGAAAGAAATTACCGCCGTTGAGAGCGCGCCGAAGCCGCCTGCTCGGGTGCTGCGTTTTTTTTTTTTTTTTTTTTTTTTTTTTTTTTCCGCTGCGGCTTCTACGACGCGCCGCATGGCGCCGCCACTGTATACAGTCCCGTCGGCACATACAACAATTGTGACCTTATCTGGTCGCCCGCGCTCGCTCGTGCTGACGGGAGTTTCACCTCCTAAATGTCTTACTCCGTGACCCAGAAAGACGGGACAAAAGAAGACACATAGGGACACACACAGCGCTGTGTGTGTCCCTATGTGTCTTCTTTTGTCCCGTCTTTTAATCGCGCTACCGTACTCCCCTTGAAGATGCATTACCAATAAGCCCACATTGCAACCCTCGTGAACTTCAAGATTACATTGCTTCTATGGCATACTGAAAACCTCGGGAGGCGATGGTCTGGGATTTTCATCATATCGCTAACAACCAGGTGCACACATTGTTTGCTTAGCTGATACAAATACTGTAAATATCAAAACTAGACAATTGCCAGCTTTGCAGTTTTGTCAGGATTGCTTCAGTACTGTCTGCCACTCACTCATAACAAATTTTAGCTAAAGTGAAAATTTTTTCTCAGTTGGCCCTTAACCATTAAGTGTTATATTGACCAATAGTTACCTTATTTTACTTTATTTAATGGCTTATTTTCAAATGTTGCTCCATCAAAAACCCTTCTAAAGCTTTTTCAACCAATTTGCTTCTTGTTTTAAATGTGGGAAACTCATTTTACCTCCTCACTATGCAACGTATGCAGTTGAACCCACTTATAACAACATCCAAGTGCCACGAAAATTCCATAACTGGGTTGTATGAAAAAAAGTTTAAATGGAGGGATGGAAGAGCTGTTGTGCGAAAACTAATGCCGGGTAGACCAGTGCCGCTCCCCACCACCTTCCTCCGTCTGGCTTCTGATTGTGTTAAACTGTGCTTCATGCGCACTCCAATCACATGTTGTTAACAAGCCGCAGCTTCCAGCATTCAAGAATGGCACTGCTGTAACAACTGCAAAGAGGGGTCACGGGCGGCAAGTGACATACGAGCTACGCCGAGGCATCATTTTGGTGGCCCCTAAAGGCGCACTTTAAGAAATGTGGGAAGGTTGCTATGGCAGTATCTCAGCTTGAGAAATCCAGAAGAAACGCTGGGATGATATTGCCACAAGCATCTCGCCATGTGCTTCACTAGAAGCTTGCCGACATCCTTCTCCAAGGCATCCAGGTGCTCCTTATAGTGCAGCAGAAGGTCCCTCGCGAGAACTAGCCCCTGAAGGACTGAATCATCTACAGGGCCTCCTGCAGGGACAACGTTGAGGCAGCATGCCCTACCGTGTCAGTGCTGCCGTCGTGGCGGTCACTGTCGCTATCTGATGCAAGCATGTTCGTGACGATTGTCTCATCGGTTGGAAGCACTTCGTTTCCAAATTTATAGCAGTGCACTTTCTTTTCACCGGCAATGTCGTCCACTGCGGATCAGCGGGCTGATCAGTCATCTTCATACAAGGCTGAGAAACCACATGGCCAGGAATGACTTTGACGCAACAAACGAGAAGAAAGGGGGTTAACCGAGGGGCCCGATTATTATTAGTCATATCATGAGAAGCCAACAAACACTGACATCAAAGACAACATAGGGGAAATGTATGTGAAGGTTGTGGGTTCGGTTCCCACCTGCGGCAAGTTGTTTTTTCATCCACTTTAATTTCCATTAAGTTATTGTTTCTTCATTACATTTATTAAGCACAAGTAATTTCCCCTATGTTGTCCTTGGTGTCAGTGTTTGTTGGCTTCTCATGATATGTTCATGTTCTTATTATACATAGATGATATAACCAACCAAATCGACATCACCATTCGCCTCTTTGCAGACGACTGCATTCTTTATCATACTGTGCGTAACCACGAAGATCAAGCAAAACTGAACAAATCCCTAAATAAGGTAGTGCAGTGGTGTGCAGACTGGCAAATGGGGATAAATTCTGATAAAACTGTCTGCATGTCGGTCACAAACAAAAAATCAAGTCTGCAGTTCCCGTACGGTTTCAATGGCACTATTCTACAAAGTGTCACCCAGTATAAATACTTAGGCGTAATCATCTCATCCGACCTCACCTGGAATGCGCACATACAGTACGTAGCTAAAAAAGCCTTGAACAAACTGTTCTACCTCAAACGCACCTTATCGCATTCCGCCAGCCAGACAAAACAGCTTGCTTACGTCAGCCTCATCAGACCGGCACTCGAATACGTCAACATAGTATGGTTTCCACATTCCAAAAACCAAATTCATACGCTGGAACGCATACAAAGAAAAGCTGCCCGATTTATCTATAACCGTTTCAAACGCACAGATTCACCAACCGAACTTCTTTCTCGCGCAGGCCTCGCTACTCAAGAAATTCGAGCCAAGGTTCAACGATTGAAGTTCCTATACTTGGTATTGCACAGTGCACTGAAATTGGATCCCGCCACTTTTCTAAAGTACAAGCTCACTAGACCGACTCGGCATAAACACGCTTTCACGCTAGAGGAATTTCTTTGTAACAACAATACTTATTTCTTTTCATTCTTTCCGCGAGCTGTGCGAGAGTGGAACTGCTTAAACCCTGCTATTACTGCCCAGCCCACACTAGAAACATTTACCAATCATCTAGAAGAAGCAGTCACAATCACAACTTAGTCTTTTAGTTATTTTTTTTTTCTCTTCTGCAAGAGCAACTGTGTGAAGACCAGTGTGTTACTCAATAAATGAAAGCGTCCATGTTTTTCTGTGCTAACTCCTTGTTTGCTCAGTGTTTGCTCAAATTGTACTTTTTTGATGACCATATGCCCACTCCTGTAATAATCCCAATCGGGATTGACAGTATTGTGAAATAAATAAATAAATAAATAAATAAATAAATATGACGCAACAAACAAAGACAAGCACATGCAACTTAATTCGTTAGCATAATTGTGCAGAATGAGGGCCCATTGAGCAATATGGGAGCAGCGTTGTCAGCACAGTTGGCGCAGTCCATATGTGTTTTTGACCGTGGCGCGGTGTAGAGCTATGGGTGCAGCCCATTTGTGTTCGGAAGGGTAGAAGGGCGATGGAAGAGATGCGCACGAGGCTGTTGATGCAGAGAAGCACGCTGCGGCAGTTAAGGTAGCGGAAGATTGTGCAGCGGCTCGCATTTCACTTATTCATTTTTCTTTTCAAGGATTTCACATTCCATTACCTTTTGGCACAGACACCCAGCAGCCAGACTTCATCGTTATGACCGACGATGCGGCATGGGTGCATTCTAGTAAGCGGGTTATTTCTCCCATAGAAAATATGCAAAAGTTGACGGTGCAGCAGCTTCTTATTGTAATAACCAATAAATTTGAGAATTTTAGATTAGGGGACGCAAGCCGCTTGCGTCGCCTAACCTAAATCTCTCTATTATTAGAACCGGTATCGTTATAAGTGGGGCTCAACTGTTATGATATATGTGGCGCCATCATTCCAAATCTGCCAGAAGGCAAAAAAAAGTGTGTGATTCCATAAACATTGTCTATGAGCTCTGACAAATTGCTGGCATCTATGTACAGTCAAACCCGTTTATAACGATCTCGTGTATAACAATCTATCGGTTATAACGACCACATTTCGCGGTATTTACGATTTTCCAACACTGCCTATCAAAACTGCGTCCAGATATAATAAACATTCTTAAAGTGATGTACCTTTACAACAAACACACTCGTTTCTCTATGATAAACACTTTAAACCCGGCCGCTGTTAAAGGAGGACGCACACGAAGTCCTCTGCTCCCTTGCTCCAGTTGACCGCGACAAAGATTTGACTGCCGAGATAAGCGAGTGCTGCATGCAGATTTTAGAAGCCATGAGGAAAGTCGCATTCAGCTGTTCTATGGTAACTAGGCTTTCGCAGTGTTTCTCCAGCGTGCTTCACTGCAAAGCAGCACAGCAGGTGCGGCCTCCAATTTCGAGAGCCACGATGGCAACACCCTAGTGTGGATTTCTCCGTGTGGCACCAATGTCAGAAGCTATGTCGATGGCACTCATTTTTGCACAGTTCTCTGTGCAGCATTGCATGCACTACTTTATGTTATATGACTCTCAGTATGAGCTACCACGTTAAAGTGTGTGGCGAAGCGTCGCGCTTTGTTGCTAATACTAAGTGCGATAGTATGTTATTAGGACCAATTTGAACGAACAGCTGCTAAAGCGTTACTATCGGTATTCATGTGGCCCAAGTCGGTGTGAACACTGCACGACGTGCTGCTGCCACGCAAAGTTGCAAAAGTCTGTGGTTATGGTTCGTCGATGCTTCGTTTAGGCTATTACTGATAACGGCTTGCATCGGTGTTCTACCTCTCGAACTTCAAACCTTTTTGGCCGAAGTGACATAAAAAAGCATAACTTTGGTTCTGCAACCGTAACAGCAAGACCTATGCAAAATGCCGGCAGGCTGCAGTAGTTTCCACTTTCAGCTAGCTAGAGCACTTCACTATCGTATGCAGAATTCACTCGTCTTGCATATATATCACAATGTTGGCAAAAAAAATGGCAGTGGACACGCTCAGAGTTTCGAAATGGCAGGTGATTGGAACAGGCCACGAATGCCGTTTCGAAGAGGCTACAGTGCCATATTTTGCTCTTCAGATTACATTTTTAAAGGGACCCTGAACCACCCCTCGGCCTTGGTGAAATCACATAGTCCGCGGGTAGCATATGCTGCTCTGAACATCTCAGCCAGGTTTTGCTGTCGTACGTGGTGCATGGAGCTGGCAAGCGGATCGCGAAGTCACCTTTCTTTCAAGCGCTCTCTTTTCAACAGAAGGCCCTGTCCTCACTGTCTTCCGGAAGCATTATTTCGTCATAGGACACACCATTTCGTAATTCCCTTAGACGGCTGCTATTGGCTGATAGCTGACATCAAGCTGCTGTCCGCTGCATGGCGTAGCTATCATGGCTGCCACGGGGTGCCGCCACGAGTCCACTGGCTAAGTGCACTGTGGCTCGCTGAGGACAACTGCGTTTGGCTTATGTTGCGCGCGTTGTAGGCACCAAAGGCAGAAGTCGTGTCGTTTACATTGTGGGGATGCGCGACTCTCGCGCTTCCCCTGATATGTTGTTTTCTCGCATAGCTCCAGTCTCCTGCTTTGCCGTGTGGCTTTACTGTGGCGGTTGGTATGCTTGCAGGGTAGTACGAGAGATGGTGCGAATGTTACTCTGCTAATGCCACCTAACGGCGGAGTTACTTGGGTGCAAAAAGGAGAAGGCTCTTCCTCTTTGGCTCGGGGTCGGCAAGCGGTGCGGACGTTCTGCGTGTGCGCCGATCCATGCTTCTGCGAGACCGTCTTGCGAGGCCTTCCCTGGAATGGACCAACACGATCATTCGAACGCGCCACCATTCGCGTGACCGTACGTGCGAATGACCAGGCGTTGGTGTCCAGCATGGGGCGAACATATTCGCTCGTTATGCAGTCGCAGTGAGCCGGACTCCCGCAATTTGTGGCGCGCCCATCGGCATGTGATGTGGATAGCAACTCGGCCAGCAGGCATTACTCTATGAAAGGTGCAATAAATGTCCTTGTGATTGTTTGCACTACTGTGTTGTCGTTCCTTTGTCCCAAGAGCACGGGTGAGAACCCCACAACATTAACATCCAAAATGAAATTTTAACTGCGTGCCTCTGTGACCTTTAGAAGGCAGAGCATTGTGAGCACGCCCCACTGTGCTGTAGCCTTCACAGTGCAAGGCGCTGAAAAAGGAATAGGAGCACCGTGGAGGCCGTGTTTGATTGCCAATAACTCCACTTCTGCTGAATGCATTGAAGTACTTGTTGTGGCATAGTATTACTGAAATAGGCTTTTTTCACTTCAAATGCCTTTCTACACTTCAATAAAAAATGTTTCAAGGCCCCTTTAATTAAAACTTGCAGTTAGATGTGGAAAAGTGCCAGGAACTAAAATGAAGGTACTGAAAGTCCTATTTTGAGACCAAAGTGGTGTCGAGTCGTAACTGCCGATGCCAGCTAGTATCATTAATTCATGGGTGTTTTGAAGGCCGAGTCCACATATAAAAAAACTACAGGTAAAATGACCACTTTTCCTGGAAATATCGAGTTCTTTATAAGTGAATTCAACTTTAAGCGGAAAACAAAGACCGCAGAAAACACGCCCCTCCAGCGCTGATGAACTGGCTGCCATTTATGTTGCAGAACACAGACTGAATCAATGTGGCCTTCGATGTGATGAAAAAGTGCTGACATCCATGTTGTAAAAAAAAAAGGTGAAATAACCATAGATTTCAAATGCTGGCAATGCAGCTGCTTGTGTTGTAGGAAAAAAAAAAAAACTAAGTGGACATACTGAGTTCGTCCAAATTGCTTTAAAAACATGATTATTGCCGTTGAGACACACACACAAGTCAAAATGGACCATGATTGTGTTAACAACCTGAGCTCATCTGAGACACTTAAGGGTTTGGCATGTACATTTTGCATGACCATCCTTTGTGTTCAAACCTCTATGTTGGTGCTTTGGTTATCTTGTCCATGCAGCTGCTGCCAGATGATGCAGCCTTGGCTAAGCAACACAAGAAGGAGGAAAATGCAGCCTTGCAGTACGCAAAACGCTCGGCAATGGTGATCATGTCCTCTGAGAAGAAAGAGGAAGAGAAGAAAGATGAGGACAAGGATGATGACCTCACTTTGGTAAGTCTTATCTGGTTTTGAGGAACTTGGTAGTTGTACCCGAGATTCGTTAGAAGTGGAATTTGTTGCTTTGATAGCATAGGCAGACAAAACCAAGTGAGAAGAATCGTCTGTTACATCTGAAAGTATGTTGTGCGCGGGTTCGTTTTAACGGGCATGGGCTGTACTTCAAACCATTTCTTGAACAAGAAGAGAGACTGAGGAGCTCATGTTTTTGTTAATCATGACCATATAATGCCAACAGGCAATCACGCCAAGGAAAGCATAGAGGTAATTAGCTGTGGTTATAATTGAAATGTAGAAGATTATGAGGAAAAGGGAAACTGCAAGTGGATAAAAAGGTTACCTGTTGCCAGTGGGAGAAGTACCCATAACCTCTGCATTACGCATGCGTTGTGCTGCCAATTGTGCTACAGCGATGCCACCAATCCGTCCACTGACTTGGGTATTTATATGTACTAGATCTAGCCCTGGTAATGTTAGCCGGGCCCATAGCGGGTGGATGTAGAACATCTTTTATTTTATGTTATTTTTTTTTTGCCCAATGGCATTGTGTTAACACATGAACTGAAGTGAGCAAGCACATGGCTAATAAACATTTGTATGCTACATAATGCCATCAAAGCTGCCAGATTGAAGGCCCTTGCTATGAATTAGCAAAAAGAAGGGGGGGGGGAACAGGCTAGATTTTTGTTAATCACAACTATATACAGCCAACAGTCCATTTCTTGGCACTCTTTGGCCATTCCTGGACTTTGCACGACAAAACAAAGGAAAAAAAAAAACATCATTAGCAGCAAAGGTTATACAGTCGCCGACTGATTTTCCGGACTCCGAAAATTCAGACATGCTCGATTATTCGATCTGCTTTGCGGCACCGCCATTCTCCCCATAGACCATAATGTATAACAACTGCCGAAAGGTCGGACACCTTGCAACCTCTCATCTGATTTTTCGGACACTCCTTGAGCCAACTCAATCGAGAGCACCATGCACCCACTCTGACCGGTGCATGGTTCTACTTGCTGTATGCCATTTTTGTTTTGAACGGAGCCTCCTTACTGCCCCACGAAGTGGCGCTACTGCAAAGCTCCGCTCATCATCATCGTTTCTGCCTGGTTCGATAGAGTGGTTCTGCAGCAGTTCCAGTTTCAGCTTAGTAAGCCATGTCAAGACAATGCAGCAGTTGATTTGTTTGTTCGCGCACGACCCTGCGAGTAGGCCACGTTTTTCATTTGTGCAACTGGTGTCGGCATGGTGGTGTTTGCTTTGTGTGTTGTGTCGAAGTTCCATTGATCCAACGCGGCATACGGAAACATCGCGTCAAGTGTCTAATGGCGCCAACACTGCTTGCGCATACTGCATTAGGGAATGCCGGCAAGCGGGTGCCGGGAGGCCAAAGATTTGTCGCGTTCCAATGTGCTCCCTACCGACACGGAAAATGTTCTGCCGAGACTTACGCAGTGGTTGCATTGCGATTCCGGACACCATCTCATTTGACAGTTTCACAGATGCTGACACTGCTGTACTGACATGCGCAGAACTCGACAACGACGAGATCATTCGTCAGGTTTCTGCTGCACCGCCGGACGATGACCGAGTCGGAAGATGACGTACCATGTGCTACGCTGCCGTCGCATGCAGAGCGTGTACAAGCAGTGACTGTGCTTTCAGCCGCCTATAGTGACCATACGACCCTCTCCGAGATTCAGGCTTATCTGATTGCGCGTAAACGGAACAGCGTGCAACGGCGCATTCATGATTTCTTCAAGCCTATTGCCGAGCCCGAATAAGTGCGTGGAAATAAAGGATCTCATTTTTTTCCCTTAATCTGCTTTTTCGGACACCTGTTTATTTGGACATTTTCGCAGTCCCCGTGAGGTCCGAATAAACGATCGGTGACTGTATACCACGTTTACTCAAATCTAGGCCGGCCCAGATTCTAAGCCGACCCCGAAACTCCGAAGCCAGAAAAAAAAAAATAAGAACTTATAGAGTGTAGGCCAAACCAAAAAGTGAGCACAGCATTCACAAAATGAAAGCGGCATTTATTGAATACGAACATGCTGAGCTCATTCTACGTCATCAGCGCTGCTAGCCTTGTCGTTATCTTCCTTATCGCTGTCATCTGCTCGTTGCGACGCACACAAAAAGCATTTCCCGTTGCCCCCTCCAATGACAGACATTTTTCTTATCGATGCCGAAGTCCCGCTCAGCTTGAACACTTGGCAATGCCTCTGTGGCTAGCACAACTTTTTGTTTGAAAGCGGCACTATAGTGGCATCACCTGTGTCATGCCATTACGATAACGTCACGCCAATGCGACATAGGTCAAAATGGTGATGTCGCTCGTTTACTTCAGTTGGCTACTGGCGTGGCTAGTAGTGGCTGCGATACTGATCTTTACTGCAGAAACTTATGCAGTACTGTCTGTGGTTAAACACGTAAAGAATAGAGAAAGCAGTAATATTCACAGACTCGTTAAGTGTCGTAAGAGCACTGATGACTTTAAGAAAACACAAAAATCCAGTTTTTATTCAGCTTTACTCATACTTGTGCAATATTTATTCATCTCGTAGATATGTGATAATATGCTGGGTTCCTTGCCATAGATGCATCGAGGGAATGTGCTGGCAGACGAAATGGCCACATCAATTACATATCAAGCTGCTAATCCTACCGCTGCTATTCCTGCCACAGATCTCAAGCCTTTTTTGCGTACAAAACTGCGAAGCCACTCGCAACGCTTGTGAAACAATGAAACAAATAATAAGCTCCACTTGATTAAGCCAAAGTTAGGTTTCTGGCCCTTTGTTACAGAAACTGACGCACTGATGTCCTAGTCTGTCGTCTCAGAATAAGACACACATATGGTACTCACAATTTTCTACTGACTGGCAATGAATCTCCAACCTATAGTAGATGTGGTGAGAGGCTCACCGTACTCCATGTGCTCGTGGAGTGTCGGGAAGCTGAGAGAGAGAGAAGAAACTATTTTCCTCTAGCATACTGCTATTGTATCTCTCTCCATCATGCTTCTTGGGGCAGAACCGTTCTTTCACACCACTATGTTGTTTTAATGATGTCAAACTGCATGTTTTTAGCCCCATAAATTTACAGAACATGCCTCCAGGCTCTTGCATCTCAAGGGTTCTATTAAGGCAGTAGTGCCTCTTGCAAATATTTATCTATGACACATTTTACTATATCATCATTATTTCAAATGTATCTTTTGTGCCCATTGTACAGCTCATTAACCATTGGCATAATTTTATCTCATATAGGTTTTATGCACTTTTCAGCAACTCTCTTTTAGGCTCCTTTACAGCCACTTCACATCTACCTCGCATTATTCATAGTTCCACTGCACGCTCATTAGCACCAGCCTAGCGTTCTTTGGCCACATTTAGCCCTTGCGCCACAAAACACAACATTCATCATCAGCACTTTATGGAGGAAGTGGACCATTCTGCTGTTTTCTTTTTGCAGGAGGAAAACCAAAAGCTTGGCCTGTGCGAGGCTCTGCTAGAGGTGGGCGACTGGCTCAATGCTCAGAAGCTGATGCAGCGGCTGCCCGAACACTACGCTGTTTCTCAGCCTCACATTGCCCGTCGGCTGTGCCTGCTGGTGCACACCCTGGTGGAACCGCTGTACTCCAAGTGAGATACCTTGCATGTTTGGCGAGTAGTAGCAAACAATGTCCTCGATTTAGCCGACTATTTTTGATCCCTTAGTAGGAAGGCAAAACATGATTTCGAAGGCTTTGCTTGTAAGTGGTGGCTTCAGCTTCGCGGCCAGATTCATCCCTACACGGTTCGAACTTGAACTTTCACATTGATGACTGTTGCCCTGAAGCAGCACGAGAAAAAGCACATAGCGCGATATGGCTGCATCCATTGGATCTGTCGATATTGGCGTAAGCAGAGACCTAGAGGCATGCTGGGAAGAAATGGGAAATATCAAGGGAAATGCTTTGGCTTCCTCCACAAAGTGATTTCGCCTCCGCGAGTGCTCTCAATTTGCCATTGGAACATGAGCAGAAAACTTTGCTCTGGAAGTGCTTCGAATCTGCCATTGGAATTCGGTATTAGTGACCTTTTTAGTGACCTAAGTATCCAGTAAATTGACCTGGTAAAATTCCTCAAGAGACTTCAGTAGAAGTGTGTGAATATTGTATTTACTCTCATATTGATCGCACTCACGTAATGATTGCACCCCTGAATTTTGTTGTCAAAATTTGATTTTTTTTTTATTTCCCCTCTAATGAATGCACCTCGAACTTGCCACAGCGATATATTGTGTGCCAAGTCTAGCTAATAATGATCGCGCTTACCATCTGTCGAATGCTTCACGAACGACTCTTCAAGACAAACCAAGCAGTCTGCACGCACCATTCTTAAGTAAATTCCCCATTTCATTACAGTGAAACCTGAATTTTGTACTGATTTCATGCAGCTAGTGAAATTTAGGGCATAAGGTGCACTAAGCTCTGCAGGAAAGCCAGCTTCTCAGTAGCAAGGTGCACGGGCTTGCTGACCGCGAGCGTACACTTGGAGCACAACAAAAGGGGAGGGGGACGACTGTGTAACAGAATCCAAGCGCATTAAGAATGTTCTTTTTGAGAGTATAGGTGTATAGGTTCGATGGACCGATCCTTGGCAGCTGTGCCTGTCCACAAAGCCGCACTATGCAAATATGCCAGCTCCCCGCCACGTACCCATGTCGCACCTCCACACAGCGTATCGCATGCCTGTTACAACATTCAGGATAGAGCAATGGCCGGTGCACTACTGCAATACGTGCCCGAGTGAGACCCGGAACTTGTAGTACTGATTTTGCCGGTGCAGGGCATTCCGCTATGGGCATTACAACAATGACTTTGCACATGATATGCTAGAAAGCGCTATTCTACACAAGTATGGATGCATTAGGCACACTTACTTAAAGTTATAACCAAAAATATTTTTTATGCAATTGAAGCTGCCCTCTTACTCGCTCCTGTAGTATAACGTAGTATAATATATATTTGTGGTTATATTTTTGCAAATGCAGAACTTTGACAACAGTGAGCCAGTCTGATGGCTCATACTGAAGGAAAACAGAAGGGGCTTGCTGCACAAGCTGTGCTGTTAAAGTCCTGCTTTTGTGTGGCAGAAAAAATAGGAGGAAAAAAGACAATGATCTTGCAGTTATTTTTAAGCAACAGTCATAGCAAACAGTACTGCATCTCTTCATTTTAGTTGAGATTTAGTTCATTTTAGTTTTAGATGTCATCACATTTGCTGTCAAGCAAATCCTCTGAGTTTACGGGCATTTGATGCTGTATAATAAGGCACAGGTTGGCAGGAAGAGACAGCTAGTGGGAATTGCCTAATTTTACAAGTTAACAGGAGTCAAATACAGTCATTTAGTGCAACTTCTTACTAGTCTACTTTTTTTTTTTCCATTGACAATGTAAGTGTGATGTTCCAACGTTAAAATAACCAAACTGCTAATAAAGGCATGTGCCTATCATTATCTAGTGCTCAATTTGGTACTCGAAGCTAACTATTTGTATCCAATTCATATTGGAAGATTTCGATATTTGCACGCCCCTAGACTTAGGCTAAATTTGACTCACCCTCATTTTATCTCAAGGGGAAGATATCTACGTCCATTTGTTGCTATTTCTAAAGACATACCAAAGACCTTGTTACTGGTCCACCTGTGTCCATCAAAGCTGCTTTTCTAAGCGAAGTAGAGCTGGTGAAAATCTTCATATGTAAGCAGGCATTGTTAATTTGTTTTTGACAGCCCTACTTTTTTGATAAACCAGCAGCACAATGTTCCCCGCCCCCTTGCTATTGCAGTTGAACCCATCCCGTGAACATTTTGTACTTCCTGCCCGCATATTTTTCTCCCACATTCGGGTTGTGGGGTAGTGAGCTACGTAAATGCTGCCAAGCATTTGGTGCCGAAATGAAAATGAGTCCTCTTGTTAAAATGTTGGCTTCAGCTTGAGACATTCCTTGTTCAGTCGCTATAGATTGTTAACGTAAACAGGCCAATAAGAATTTCAAAGTTTGTTAGCAAATATATGAGTTAGCTGCATTTGTCTGTTTGGCAAAAGGAATGAGTCGTCTTTGCTTGTAGTAACACATTGGTGTTGCGATTCTGCCCAACAGGCACAGCGGACTGCCAGAGGGTTTCCGCCGACCGTACAATCCGCCATCGGGAGGCCTGCGGCCATTGCCCCTAGTGGAGACATTTGGCGAATTCCAGACGCTGGTGCTGCCCATGCTCATGTCTCTAGGTCCTCTGATGCACATAGATCCTGTGCTGATAGTGAAAGTTGTGCGTCTGGGACGAGCTTTCCTTCACCAGAAAGGCTCCACCACAGCAGACCTCCGTTTTGACCTGCTCACTTTGCTTGGAGAGACACTACTACCATCTCTGTCACTGCTCGACTGCAACTGTTGTGTTGCTGATGAGATCTGGTCTCTTGTGAAGCTCTATCCATACCAGCAAAGGTGTGTGACTTTCCTTTTTTCTGTGCAGTTGAACTTTATGAACTCGTGTATAAAATTTTACTTCTTTAAGCAAACGCATAATGCTTAAATGGTGCAGTGTGCACAGATAAAGAAAGGACAGTTGGTGCTGAAGAAAAGTGCAAGGATTTTGCTGTACGGTTTACACTTGTTACAACGGACCCGTGTACAACAGACTTTTGGATAAACGGACCATATGTCGACCTTAGTTTGCGCTACCTATTTTATTAATGCAACGAAGTTCGCTTTTAATGGACCGCGCCACAACGGACTATTGACTACAGCGGACGAAATTAGTGTCAATTTTTGCCAAAACCAAATGTATGAAACGGACCTTTGCAGTTGACACGGGCTAACAACCAGCGAAGGTCAGCCGGCAATCGCGGCTTAATTTGGCGCTCTCGAAGGAGGAAGGCGAGGCGGAAGCGCGCCGCCTCGCACGGCAGGGAGGGGTGGTGATGATGGTGAGGGAGGGTTCTATTCTGGCAGCGGCTGCTGCTTATGGTACGGTGCGCGGATGCCATATTTTGAAAGCGATCTGCGATGTGGACAAGTGCACTCAATGCCATTAGCTTCGTATGCGCTGTGCTTTAGACGTTTAGTTTGCGTTGAAGCGAGAGACAGCACAAAGGTCAATTCGCTCACTGCTGCTACCGTGATTCCTCACTCCAACGCCTTGACAGCAACGTCATCATCGCGCGAGATGTGTTCACGTTTACTTGTGTGTGCATGACACCCTGCTTGTTGATTTAGTTAGTAAGCGAACTTTATGCGGCCGATAAAACTGCTGTCCTTACTTTGCATAGCTATCTACTAATTTGCTATCGCAATCGATGTTGCGCCTCTCGGGTAAAACTGCAACTTTTTTTTCTTTTTCTTTTTTTATTATGTTGGACGTTCGTCACTCACTCTTGCAATGATGTTACACATCGTGACCAAAGCCTTGGAAATGAGGCGTTTCGGATGTCACAGACTTCAAATAAAATGGACTTTTTTTTTTTTTTTTTTCAGATTATCAGGGTTCATTGTAACAAGAGCTGACTGTATATGAAAATATAAGCTGCCTGTGTGCCTCTGAGTTTTCACTTGTCAAAGCACCACCCATTAATTGTGAATTATCTACACTCACTGCAATTAGATGTCAATGCAGGTGGAATGCCATGATACTAGTTGTCTTGTTTCTTTTTGACATTCCCACAAAGTAATAATTGGCCATTTATACAATAAAGAGTTAGGAGATGTGACTGTTTAGTTGAGAACTCACGAAGGGCCAATAGACTTGCTATGTACCGCTCTCTTTTATTTCAGTGACCAAAGGGGGTGCAGACATGTTTTCTGAAAATACCCTTCTCTTATACAAGGGGAGTCTAAACTGCCATTGCACACTTGTGTGTAGAGTCTTTCTTTCTGCTGTTGAGAGGTAATGTGGCTAGTCAAGGCAGTTTGAGATCACTTAGTAGTGATGGTTCTGGAAAGCCAACCTGGTTTATGTTCTCATATATTCAAATCAGCCTGTTCCTTAAGTGAAAAGAGTGTTTCACAGAAGTCAACAAGGTAGAACCTTGTTTATATGATCCCATTACATACAATTTTCCATCACCAACGTCCGCAATCGAAAACGCACACAAGAAAGGACTGAATACAGTTACACATTTTTTTTTACTGGTTCATACATTCCTTGAGGAGTTGGGTGCTCATAATCGCTTTTAACATCAAATAGTCAGTGGTCTGTGGATTTTTTTTTTTTTCAGGTACCTTCTTTATCATCACTGGAAGAATTCTGCCTACAAGAGCCATCCTCTTCTCATCAGGGTGAAAGCAGACTCGCTCAAGAAGATTAAATACATCATGAAGTATGTGTCTGTTCATCATCCTAAAATTTTTAACCAAGTGTGGAGGTTAGGGATGTTAGCAGTATATTCCATCTGAAACCTTTTTGTTATCTCTCTTTTTTTGCCATGTGGGTTGAAAAGGCATTCCCGCCAGGCGAATGTCTTTTCAACATTTCTTGTTATAGGACTTCATTTTTTTGTGAATCTGTGTTGTCTTGGAGCTTGATTGCTTTGCAAGCCATATATTTTTTAACATTATCCTCGAGTTGGTTATGAATCATTATAGGTTATACATAAATATATTACTTGGCACTTGCACCAATAATTTACTACTGAGGGCTTTGAGGGCTAAGGTTATTTGAATTGGCCTAAATCATTAGGTTTGGGGGGCTGATTTATGTGACTGATGCTGTTTTCAAGCAAGCACGTTTGAGCTGCCCGACGTCAACGCTGAAGTCAGTTGGGTTGTGTAATGGAAGATAGGAATTATTTAATCGAAGCTAAATGGAACAACTGGTTTTCCCTCAAGCAGCTTAGTTTCTCTCAGCTTTGCAGAGAAGGCTGTATTTGGAATTTCCTTTTGGCTTGCATTCTGTGATGCATGCTGCCAGCTGTATCGCTGAAACCAATGGCAGTCCACACAAGGCATACTGAAGTCACTCTTTGTTCAGAGCGCCAGCAGGCTGAATGCTGTCTTGGTTGCATCTCAACGGGCATTTCGAGCTCTTCTTCACCCGGAGAATTCGTGGAGCAACCTGAAATCGCCGTGGAAGACCCCAACAAAGCCTCTGTTCACAGCTCGGGCATTTTGCAAGGCCTTGGCTACTTCTCCATCAGTCCGCTTCCATCACTTCAGCAATGGGGAAGAGTTGTTTTCAACGGTGCCATCCACTGCTCAACTACTTCACTTCACTGAATCTTGCACGTCATCTCCTGTGTCAGCAATAGCATCAGAAACCAGCATGAGGCTTACACAGGAGAAAAATATCTGCTGCCTGTGTGCCTCTGAGCCTTCACTTGTCAAAGCACCACCCATGAATTGTGAATTGTCTACACTCACTGCAAATGGATGTCAATGCAGGTGGAATCAATTCATGTCAAATCTTTCTCGTCCACTGGAGAATGCTACAGGCCCACCTCTGAAGCCCCGCTTCTTGCTAATTCCTGGCACTACATTCTAATGCGATGAAGATCTTTACGTCACCCTACTTGACAACAACGATGAGCTGCTGCAACCTCCACAACTTTCCATGCGATCTTGGCACCTTTGCTTACAATGGCTCTACAGAAGGTCATCTTTTGCTATAGGCTCATTGCATCAAGGTTGTTCCAGTCTAACTGCTTGTCTTGCAATCACTCCAATGTCTTCACTCTGTTTGCCATCCACTGAGTAGCCTGTCAAGCAGTAAAAATCAGATTCATACTTTGTGACAACTGTTCTATGCTGAGTCAAGCAAGCGTCCGTTTCCAAGACTTCAGAAGCAGCATCACACGTGCTCAGAACAACACTGTTTTGGAAGTCAAGGGCAAGATAATGTGTTTAAGGCTGCAGTGAAGTTTTCACAAGTGCGTAGTCCAAGCATCGGAACAACTTTGCATCAAGTCTGGCAAGAAGGAAATGAGACAGCTGTCCACCATCAAGGCCAAGAAGGTTGCCTTATGACAATGATTATACCAGCAATACCTGCTGATGTGCAAGTGGAATGGTCCAGCAATATTTTTATCATTTGCCATTGGAAGAATGTTTATTTCGTTGGCACCCACTACCACCGTACCATCTTTGATTGTTATAGTCATGTCCAGTGGAGTGCGGATTTTTTCATACATCATAGGATGCATCCAGCCCGCCATAATATGTGTGACAACTGAGAAATGAGAAGATAGTGCACGCCGATACAAGCTGAAGACCTATTGTATGAAGCTGCTAGAAGAAAGGGCATTCTTTTCCTCATCGGTATGCAAGCACTCATCTGTCTTTGAAGTTGCACAAGCTGCTGTCATCATGAGCAAGTTCAAGAAGAGCCAGTCCTCCTGAAGCAGAGAGTCAACGAAGTAGAGTCCTGACATGTCCCTTCAAAGATGTGTCCCTTCAGAGAAGATGTGTCCCTTCAGAGAAGATGTGTCCCTTCAGAGAAGACGTGTCCCTTCGAGGAAGTGCATCTCTTGTGAATGTGTGGTGTACTGTGGTGACCAGTGCTTGTGTTGTGCCAAAGACAGCCTCAAGCAGTTGTGCTTCAGTGGTCATTTGCAAGTGGTGTGCAAGAAAGTGATGTGTTGGGGCGGGAGTGCTCTATGAAGATGATGGTAATTTTGCTATTTTTAATGTGTGGGGATAAAAAGAGATCGTACTTTTTAGGCTTTATTCTTTTGCCACTAAAGTTACAGGCCTTTGGGAACAAGCAGCATGAATTAAATTAACAAGTCACAGGCAACACAGTGCACTGGTGCCTTCTTTTCTTTTTCTTTTTCAATTTCTGGGTTTGCGTTGCTTGTTTTCAAGGTGTTCCCATCTACCATCTCACTCAACTTGCCACATTGATATTAAGCTTTTCTTTTATGGTAGCAGCCCAGCTTAACTAACAGCATCAACAATTTCTCTTCATCTTTCCCTTTTTGGTTTGCAGTGCCACTTATTTACAATATGGTGCAGCTTAGAAATGCAGGATTTTGTCATGAGTGTTGCACTGCATATCTTCAGTTACAAAACCAAGCAGTTGCTAGTGCTAACGTTGCCAAATGCATAAACACATGTACATACATAGTGACAGTCCTATTTGCCATATTTACCATGCATGATCTATATATAACTTCCTTTGCCTTGTTGCAGCATGAATTCTTTAAAGATTATTTGATGCATTTAAAGAATGAAGCATCAAGCTGTTTACTTGGATGGAATTCCACAAGAATAGTCTTATTCAAAGCTTGTCACTGTTCTATAGCACTGATGACTTGCATGGCATTCATGGCACTTGCATGGCATGATGACTTGCATTGTATAGTTGCATGGCATTCCATAGCCAGAAATGAAGCAGCCAGAAGTCCTGCAGTGCAATTAATTGTGTGCTATTGTCAATGCTAGAGCTCTTCCTTTCTGTGGTGGGATACATTTGCCTCAAGAGCATAAGATGCATAAGCCACAGTTGTGATTATTGGCATTTGTTGTATAGCTCAAGATGAAGATACTTCTTTTTATGGTACTGCGATGTACAACTGTGAGGTGGTGCGTAGCTTCACATTTCGAGATTACGGTAATCTCCTGTTTCAAAAATGTTGGAGAGAATCCATGACGAAGAGTACTGAGGGCTGTCCTGTGCTTTTCTGTGGCCTTTGGGATGGCTGGCAGCTAGTACTGTACTGGATTTCAGCCTTTTTCAAAAATAAATAAATAAATAAACTAAACTACCAGGTGCATGAGTGTTGAATAGTACTGGCTGCTTTGTGTCATGGGCTTAAACACCTGGTGCTAGGAGCCCTGGAGGGTAAGAGTTCATCACACACTCTAGAGCATTGGAGCAGTGTGGATGCAATAAGCAATTATGTAGACATTCTGTGTACATGTTTGCAGTGGGTTTAATTCTTTTGACAAAGGCGCTGCCTAGTGCACTCTTCAAATTCCTGAAAAATTTGTCTGCAATTGTGCGGTACATATTACTGGCACATTTAAATAGTAGCCATCACATCTTGGAATTAGGACTAGTACATGGGCAGTTGCAATAACCTTTGGCTGGAATCTAGTTTTAACTGTATATAACCATGTATGATGGGAACAAAAAGTACTATTTCTTGCTTTTACAAAAAATAATGCTTCACTTGTAGTAGACCTCTTAAAAATGACCATTTTCAAATTTGATTCCCTGTCAAACTGAATGGGACCTGCAGCACATAGCTTATAGCCCCCGGATGCAGTACAAAAAGTGTATTGAGGGAATGGTGATAAAGTTCAGTAGCCATATGTAATAGAAAGCAAAGAGCTTTTGTATCAACTTTTCTTTTGTTGATAGTTTTCGACTCCCTCATGTTTAGGTTGGTGGGGTGACCTGGAGGGAGGGATGCACTGTACTTACAAATACGAGGGCCTCATGCAAGGAGTTTCAAAGCAAAGACAGGAAGTAGGGACCAATCAGTGCTGAGCATGGAAAAGACAGCTGCTTGTTCTAAAAAAGAGTCTGCTTGATATAGACAATAAGAATTAAATGTTTCTTTGTAAATGCATCATGATCTGTGCTTATTCATTGTTTTACGAAGTGCAGTAAATGATAATGTTATTTTATGGCACTTGTGCCAGCTTGGCTTCTGATAAGCCATAGACTTCTGTGGACTCCTCAGTGTTAAATCTTAAGGTAGTCTACTGCACTTTCATGACAGAATTTACATCGTGCCTGTTTCACGCTTCATGTAGAATATTTCAATGTTTTGAGCTTCCCACAATGGGGGTAGTTTAAAGGGGCCCTAAATAGGCTTGCACCATCAGTGTGCAAGAACTGCAGGCATGTGTCCTTGTATTTAACGTGCGAGGGAAGGCTGCAAACTATCCTCCCTTATGATCTGCTTCTTGCCTGTGCTTGTCTTTAGTGAGCGACTACAGCTCTCTTCATCCATCCACATTTGTTGCTTAAGTACACGCATGAAGTGCGGAAAATTGTGGCAGTTGCGAGTAGAGCCGACAGTGAGAGGCGCACTAGCACATGCTGCTGGCACAGCGTGAGTGCCCAACACTGAGTATACCACAGAAGCACATAACGCCTGTTAAAGATGCACAGTATTGGATTCCACATATTGGAAGTGATGCAGTCCCCGTATAGGAGTGTGCTGCAGATGTGTGCCTGTGCACAGAGAAAGGGAGACTAGGTGATGTTAATGTAATAGTCGAACCCACTTATAACGATACCGGTTTTAACAATATATCGGTTATAACGATGAAAAGCTGCTACACCGTCGACTTTGTATGTTTTCTATGGGGAAATAACCCACTTACTACAATCTCCCCATGCCACATTATCGGTTATAATGATAAAGTCTGGCTGCTGGGTGTTCATGCCGAAAGTTAATGGAATGTGAAATCCTTGAAAAGAAAAAGGGGAATGCCAGCTGCAGCACGGTCGCCCGCCACACCAACTGCTGCCGCACGATTCTCTCCATCAGAGATGCTTCTAACCGATAAGGTGATCGTCTCGAACGTGCTTGCCTTAACATTGTTCCCGTGGGAGGCCCTGTAGATGATTCAGTCTCTCGGGGGCTTGTTTTCGTGAGAAGCCTTTCGCTACAGTACGTAGAGCAGTTGGATGCCTTCGAGAAGGATGCTGCCAAGCTTCGCGTATAGCAAGCAAGGCTGACGGACATGCTGTTTTCTCAAGCAAGCCAATGGGAAGTACGTGGCAAGATGCTTGTCGCGATCTCGCTACAGTGTTTCTTCTGTATTTCTCAAGCTGAGATGCTGCTGCTGCAACCTTCCCACATTTTGTGTAAGGCGCTTTTTGGGGCCACCGAAGCAATGCCTCGGCGGAGCTCATGTGTCACTTGCCTCCCTTGACCCTTCTTTGCAGTTGTTATAGCAGTGCCATTCTTGAACGCCCACAGCCGCGGCTTGTTAACAACATACGATTGGAGCACGCAGGAAGCATAGTTAAACAGTTAAACGAGTCAACACAACCAGAAGATGGGTGGAGGAAGGCGGCGGAGAGGAGAACTGGCCTCTTGCCATTATAATTTTCTAGGAACAGCTATGCCACCCCCATTTTGATTTTTTTTTCATGCGACCTGGTTGTAACAATTATCGGTTATAACAATGCAATTTTCGTGGCACTTGAATATTGTTATAAGTGGGTTCAACTGTATTGAGGGAATGCAAGTCAGTGTACCTGCTACAGGTAGCAAATTAGCAACAGTGATGGGCCAGTATATGAGAAGTTTGGAGCAAACTACACACACGCACGCCATGCAACGATGAATTATGATTGACCGACACATGTATACACACTCACTTAGAGTTGTGTTTGCTACTGTATTCTTGAACGGCCACGGAGTATTGTGTCTGCAGCCTCTCATAAAGGTGCAAGAATGCATAGAGCTGTTTGTAAAAGCAAGGCCTACTTGCATGTTTTTGGTACGTGGAGAGTTAACAGAACCATCCATGGCAGTTCTGCAGCATACATGTCTATGTGATGACATCAGAGGGCTGCCAGCAAAAATATATGGAACTGTATAGATGAGAAACTTGGGAGAACCTTAGTCTGTGCAAGACATTCCAGTACATTGAAGCATTGAGAGCTATGGCATTGTATGTGTAGCAGAATGACCTTGCAGCAGGGTACTCAAGATCCCGTCGGGCATCTGGCTGTGTACATAGCTCATAGCTCCCCATGGGCCACACTGTGCGGTGCATGCGACAGGTGGGGAGGAGAGTTGCTGATGTCTAAGGTAACTTAGATAAGCGATGTGAGAACTCGAGGGGCAATGGGGGGTGGGGGTGAAGAGTATCAGCACATGGTTTGCACTCAAGAGCTTGCCAGTTGCATATGGGACCCACAAGCTGAATGTTCACAACCCATTTTGTTCATCTTCTAGAGGTGTCCCTATTTTTAAACGCTATTACCATCTTTTTTACTTTGCATTTTGAACCTAATGCAACATCAAGTGAAAATGAAAAGCCAGGTAGGTTGCATGAAAGCTGTTTCATTGTTTACTCGCTAGCTGTCATTGAAATGTAAGTTCAATTCTTCTGGAAGTGTGCACTGAATGTGCGATAGCGTGGATAGTGTTTATTCTAAACAGGACTCGCCATTGCTGCATTCCTAACCCTTTCAGGGTCAATGACATAAATATACGGTGCCACGAACAAGTCTTTCCTGGCATGTGCTGCCACCATGTGGGAATATAGGGAATTTTTTTCTTGCACCTCCCTCTCAGTTTTCGTTGCATGGTTTGTTTTAGAGCTAGTTTGCTCCGGCGCATCTTGATATTACCGCTCGCGCATTGGCACATGGGCGGGCGGGCAGCAGCTTGAGTATTGTTCCGCAGGCGGTTTCGGCTTCTTGCCCTCGCAAAAACTAATGGCTATCTCGTTGGTAATTGCCCAAAGGGCGGCCGCCTGTTTTTCACTCGTTAATTGCTCACAAGGTTGAGCATAGGAAGGATGCTGCCATGCATGCATTTCCTTTTTTTTTCTTTTTCTTTGTTTATTTTGTGGGGGGGGGGGAAGACTCAATATCTAATTGCCTCTGGTTTGCGATAAGATGATTAGTGGAAGTTCGTCACACGTCTTGCTTTTTTGACGGGCACACAACCACAGTTTTTTTTAGTGCGCTCACCTATACAGTTCGATTACTCTATAGACGTAAATATTAGTGTAAAAGCAGGAACATTTCAGACTTGCGAAATATTCTCGTGTGAGCATATTCTAAGCCTTGAACTATAACAATGCACCAGATTTTTAGTTCTAAGTTTATTTTGTTTTTATATTGTTGTTATTCATGAATAAACAGTACATATATACCAAAGCAAAATATTTTTTTCTCACTTTATGGTCACCCTAGAAAAATTACGGTAAATTTTTTTCTAAATAGGTACCTCAGAAGAATTGGAATCTGAAATAAAAAATATCAACCCTGGGCGGTTGCATATGGCGAAAACAATTGACCCTGAAAGGGTTAATTATGCAGTGAGGCATCTTAAAACTGAGCCCTTTCATCTTGCAACAACTGTGCAGTGGTGTCCACTTATTCTTGCCACTTAGGGGCTGTGTTCTTGTTTCATAACATCAGTTGTGTTTATGGAAGTCTTTCATTATTACTGTCCAAAATAGAGCTGTAATAGAAAAAGTGTGCATTCAGAACTTTCTCAAGCTATAGGTTTGTGTGATAATGCTGTAGGTTTTACCTTGTCAGGAGCTTTAGTGTCGATGCTATAGTTACGGCTGTACAAGCACGAAAATGTTAAAGGCATTGTGAGATCCGTTTGTACCGAGGTCTTGCCCATCAGGATTGGAAACTGTTGGCTGTCGTGTGACCTCATTGCACTTGCATATACTACTATTGTCAGGTACAACTTTAGAAGGCAGTGGCATTTGCCCCTCAAAGGTGGGTGTACACAAGCTTTCACTAATGAGCGCCCACTCTAGACTGACATCACGACCTGGACGGCCAGTGACGCCTCCAACAGAGAATTTGGCAGCCCGCACTTCGAACTGGGCTGAGTCGTGCCAGTGGGACTATTTCGTTAGTCACAGAGCCAATTGCACTTCGGTCATCTGGGTGGGTGCTCTCCTGCCTTCTTAAGTTGTACCTGACTATAGCTTTATATGCCTGTTCTGTGCTGGTTACATTCCCAACTGTCTGTTAGAGGAGTAAAGCCACATGCTAAGGTATGTCTAGTGTAGCATGAAACTAAAAATAATATTGCACATAATTTTAGGTGAGGTTTGCAGTTACTCGGGAGAGCTTAACCTGCCATAAATGCATGTTGAAAAGACCTACCTTTGCCAAGTTTACAACAAGATTGCACGACTCTGGATAGGCCAAGTCGATTCACAGGGAAGCTCAGTATAGACCTCTCCAATGGGAGAAGAGAACACCTCCTCTTTGGACTGTTGTGCTCCGTACAAAATTTGCATGCTGCCTCTTCTGCACTGCTTTTGAGCGGGGCTCACACATATTTGCAACAGTAGAGGGTATTATGGCAGGAAAGGTCTATATGCTGTATGTGGCAGTGAGGTGCTGTGCCTTGCACCTTGCTTTGTAATGCACATGCTGTGTGTGCCTCCTATGGTCTACTTAAAGCATCACTTAAGCCAAGAATTAAGCCCGACTAAATTGGTGGATTAGTGTTCTGAACTGATATGTTGCTGTAGCGATGAGTGGAGCAACTAGTAGTTTGGAAAGGGTGTAATTCTAAGAGACCGGTAAGAGACACATGGAACCAGTTCCTGCTCATTGTACTGCAGGGTTATTTGCCCTTTACCCATCATTGGTGTACAAATAGACACAGCAGGAAGATTTCTTTTGCTTCACAGGAAATAAATGTGGTGTTCAATCATGATTTGCCTTTACTACCTCTTGACACAGCACAGATGTTTAAGGATTTCTGTAGTCTAATATAGATGTCTAGCTTTGCTTAGTGTCTGCCTTAAAAATAATTTTCTTGCAGAAATGTGAAAAGACTTTCAGGTGATGCTTCTGTACAGGAAAGATGACTTCAATAATGACAATGATGAGAGTGCATTGGTTACTTGAATAAAATATAAAGCGTGTTTTAGATGCAGTCCATCATGTTAGGTTGGCGGGAGGGTTAGAGCAAGAAGTTTTACTTGATGAAAATTACCTGTAGCAGCATGCCAGTGAGCATTTCAAATTGAATCGAATCAATTTCTATTTTCCAGTAAGAGAAACAGAACTGGATGGTCATTTTGGGCTAAAAGCTACGAGAGTAGCTTAACCTCTCACATCAGATACCTGACGTCAGATAGTAGCTTATTACAATAATTCAGTAGATTTAAGCATTTCATGCTTACATCTACTGAGTTATTGTAATAACATTAGAGTAATGAGTTTATTTACTTGTGTGTGTAAACAAAATAAATGATGACTGATGTACACCCAAAGGAAAGTTCTAGCAGTGTCCCAATTTGGAGTAGCTTGCATGCCACTCAAATGTGCCTTGTTGATGCAGTTTAGCAGTCGACATAATTGGGTGGAGAGGAGGCCTTGTGTGTACTGGCAGGGCCAAGTTTGGTGCTGTAAACTGCCACTTGGAGCAGCTCTGTGCAACATGTTTTGATTCTTGCATTCATTGCCCTTCGAGTTGTCCCCTGAGTTGTGTGGGAAAATGCAGTGACTCTTGGCAATGTGCTGATTTTTCTGTTGAAACTGCCTCATTGTGGCATTGTTTTATTTCTCAGGCGTCTAAGTAAAGAAAATGTGAAGCCTTCAGGCCGTCAGATAGGGAAGCTGAGCCACAGTAATCCCTGTTTCCTCTTTGACTACGTGAGTATTGGACAAACTTGGGCACAGTCAGGATCATAAGGCTTGACTGTGTTGTCTTTTGCCTGCCAAGCCTCTTCGTGAGTTTGGTGGCCTTATCCCCTCCATTTAAGTTTCATGTGCTTCACTGTGCCTGCAATGCAGATCCTGTCTCAGATCCAGACTTGGGACAACCTCATAGTGCCAGTGGTGGACTCTCTCAAGTACCTCACTATGCTGTCTTACGATGTCCTTGCCTGTATCCTTGAAGGCTTGTCTATTTTCTGTGATGGGGCACTGTTGATTTTGAGTTCTTTCTCTTCCAGCTGCATTTAGCGCATGCGGTGTCGAAGTGCTCACGTGGCAGAACTTTGATAGCTTGCAAACTAATCATTTGCAGTCCTTGTAGTGGGTTGTATTTAAAAACTTCTACAGTGTAGTCTTAGACGCTACAATACTCTACGATGGAGATTATCCATATCTTGAAATAAGATATTGATGTTTGTGAGGAGAGAGTAGCTGATTAAGCAGATCGAGGGCTCCAAGTTAGGCGAGGCAATGCACAGTTGTTGGAGGCCTGTAGTTGCCAGGGGAAGGATCAGGTGGTGAGAGTGCCTCAATGAGAGAGGAAAGAAGATGCAGTTCGTGCGAAGTGTGTGTGATGTGTGCGGGTGTACAGCACTTGGACAGCATGGGGGAAGAGTCGAGTGTGGTAATAAAGTGAATGTTTACGACGAACTTGTTGGCCTGTTGTCATCCATAACAAGTGGGGGCTCATCCGGTATCGACATGGGCATGGAGGCAATGAACATGCTGCCTGAAGAGTTGCTGCAGCATCTGCCGGGGCAAACAAACGGCTCCGCCATGCAACGTGAGCAAATCGCGGCAGCAGTTCAACAAAGGCTAACGGATGCCGAGACAGTGCCAGCAGGTTCTGTAACAGCAGCAGTCACAGTTCAACCGTCGGATGGTGCCACTCTGCAGGAGGTCAGCTCTCTCTAAATACATAAAATTTAACATCAAGTCTCCCGAGGAGTGTTTGGACAGGCTGGAGACGTTTTGTTTGGTCAATGATGTCGCCACCTACAAAAGGCTTACCCACAACATGAACGCTGCTCTGGAGTGTAGCACGAAGTTGTGCTGGCACTTCGTGACTATTTTTATGTCGTGAGAGGAATTGATGGTAGCCTTCATTGCGGAGTTATCTTCTATTGACGCGAAGCGCCACTTGAAACAAGAAATCAAGCTCTGCATGCAGCACCCAGAAGAAAATATAACGAACTTATTTACGTGATTGTGGCCTATTGTGACTGGTTCGGCAGTGAAGGTTTGGAATCGGTGTTGTGACAAAGGCGCCTGCAACTCAAAGATGTTTTAGAGGGCTAACAGTTTGCCAATCTTGTGGAGTTGGCTAAAGCAACTGATGGCCTCATGGAGCGTGCTTGGAGGTGGTTGCAGTACAAACCGCTGCCGCCTCTGACAGACCAAGTGGCGAGGAACCTTCCCTTCCAGTCGGCCGTGAACATGACCGGCCTGCCCAGAAGGCAGCCTAGAGTGTTGATGGCTACAGCTGTCGTGCCATTTCAGTCTCTGCCGGTGGGATCCTACTGGCCATTGCATCCGTAGAGCCATCCTATCATCGAGGCAAGCTGCATGGACTGACCACTCATGCTACAAGGCCGCCTCTCGCAGTGCCGTCTCAGGGATACCAACGGTGCAACTCCAGGGGTTTACCTGCTGTTGCTGCGGAGGTGTGGGTCCCCTAGCTTGCAGGTCGGCGTACCATCCCACCCCACTGCTACAAATGCAACGGAATGGGGCATTTATGATCACAATGTCCGAGAAACAGAAGACGGTGACTCCGGGTAATTTACCTACTATTACTGTGGAAGTGTGGGTCACCTAGCTTGTGCTTGTCCCGCAGGTGGGCATACCGTCCCACCCCACTACTATGAATGCAACAGAATCGAGTATTTCTGGTCATAGTGCCTGGGAAATGGAAGACTGTAGGTGCCACCCCGACGGGCCCCTACATGGCTCCACTGCAGGTAGTGGTTTCAGCCGGCACAAAGGAGCCCCTTGTAGAGGTGCTGATCAAGAAGACTATGTTCCAAGCCCTACTGAATACAGGCTCAAGCATGCGCTTACTTGGAATGCCGAGGGCAAAGGTGGCAGAGGAGAAAGGTACCAAGCTCGGGACAGAGGGCTGTGCACTCCGTCTGGCAGCAGGTTGGTCCCAGTCTACCACATCCAAAGAGCAAGTGAGCTGCAAGCAGCCGCAACCAGTGCTTCCTGTGTGTGCCAGACCTATGTTGGTACATTGTTCTTTTTGAGTGCAACAGGCATCTATACATGTAGCACTAGGCGGAGGGACTATTGGAACTGACCCGCAATGCATTGTGCCGTTCGCTAAGCGTAACAAGGGTCCAACCACAGTGCTTGCACCAGAGGAAGATGCAGAGTGAGTATTACCACTTGCGCACCCTCTTCGGAGGGGTCTTAGAGTTCTTGACATAGGGAGTGCCATTCCAAGCAAAGAGGGCAAGCACCGTGCTGTAGCAACAAAACTGCCACCAGGCATGGCGGAAATGCTTGGTGACTTCAGCCCTTTGTTACTGCAATTCCTGCATGCACTACCTCGCCCAGCACTGCATAGACACAGGGGTTAGTGTGCCTGGGAGATGCAAGTCCTGTCCAGTGAATGCTAAGAAGCAGAAAATCATTGAAGGCTGCATACATGGCCTCCTAGAGCAGGGTCTTATAAAGCAAAGCAGCAGCCTTTGGGCTAGTGTCCTGGCGTTCGTTACGAAGAATTCTGGAGGCTACTGGCTTGCTGTAGGCTACCGACCGTTGAATGCATGAACCAAGGTACCTGCCTACCCAATGCCTCGAATGGACTGGCTGCTAGCGCCACTTGGGTGAGCTCAGTGGTTCTCAAGCTTCAATCTCTCGCTAGGTTTATTTTTTTTCCAGATTCCTGTTTGCAATGCCCACATTATGAAAATGGCCTTCATCTGCCATCAGAATTCGTATAAATTTGTCAGGATGTCCTTCGGTGTGGCAGCTCGCCCGGCAGCTTTTAAAACCTTGATAGACTGTGTGCTACAGGGAATTACTCACCACTTCGCTATGGCATTTTTAGATAATGTTCTAGTCTACTCGTAGACGCTTGAGAATCATGTTTAGTAGGTGGGGCAAGTGCTGCCATGTATTGAAGGTACTTGCCTTACGATTAACCCGGACAAAATACAGTTATGCCGTCAGTCCCTTAAGTTTTTGGCCCACGTCATCTCACCTGGGCAGTGCAGACCAGATGAAAAGGTGCATGCAATGCTAGATTAGCCAAGAGCCAGCACAATTAAGCATTTGAAAGCCTTCCTGAGGCTTGCTGGCTATTATAAGAACTTACCCACACTTTTCACTGACAGCACATCCACTCGTGGACCTTTCGGAGAAGAATGAGCCATGGCAGTGAGCAGACAGTCGAAAGCAGGCTTTTGCTGCACTTAAGCAATCCTTAGCTCCGGATGTAGTTGTGGGCCTTCCAGGTCTAAACCAACCTTTCATGTTTGAAACTGATGCAAGCAGTGTCAGCATTGCAGCAGTGCTACTGCAGGCTGGCCCTGGTGAACTGCAGCCTGTTTCCTTAGTAGGGTTCTTGTAGAGACCGAAAGCCATTGTACTGTCCAGGAGTGGGGAGTGCCTTGCAATAGTGCGGGTAGTGGACAAGTTCAAGGCCTACCTCGAATTTACTGAGTTTGAGATGTACTATGACCACTCGTCCTTCCCATGGATGTTTAGCACCAACTAAGATTTGCCTAGATGTCGAGTGTTGGGTCTTATGACTGCAGGTCTTCAGTTGCCAAATCAAGCACAGATGGGGACCTGAATATATTCCTGGAGGTGCCTTGAGCACAGCCCCTCTCCAGTGTGAAGACCACCCAAGTGACAGTCTGCAAGAGACACTGTTCCCCATTGCTGCTCCAGAACCTCAAGCGAAAATTATATTTGAGAAAGTAGCAGCAGCGTTAGAAGAGGTTGCCACGCTCTTAGGTAACACAAGACTTCTCATCCAAGAATAGGCTCTTGATGGCCGTCACTAAAAACTGGAGACTGTGGTCCAAGAGACTAGGCTCCCAAGCTCTGACCCTGATCACCGCCTTCTTCATAATCTGGCAGAGACAACAGAACTGGAGTCAAGCAGACTGCTGGTTCAGCAAAGAGGCAGCAAGAAGGTACCATGGCTACCTGCTCACCTCCGACACCTAGTACTGAAGATGGCACACGACCACCCCACTGCAGACAATGCTGGATTTTTCAAAACCCTGAGACGTGTGTCAGCACAGTTCGTATGGCTAGGCATGCAGGCTGACGTATCAAAGTATGACCAGTATGCGCTCTCTATCGGTGCGCAAAAGCTCGACACCAAAATCCTGAGGACCTCATATGAACAGTCAGTGGGCCGGAGTTCCCATGGACGAGCTTAATGTCGATATAATTGGGCCCTTGCCCACTACACCTCGTGGTTACAAATACTTTCTGGCTGTTATCGACAGATTAATTAAGTATTCAGAGCTCTTGCTTGTGTGAGTGAAAACAAGTACGAAAATCTTACGAGTGTATGGTTGCAGTTTTCTGTTGCCATGGCACATCTGTGGCCATTACAAGTGATAATGGGAAGCCCTTCGTGAGCATGTTATGGCGCAGTCTCCTAAAACACTGGGGCACCACAAGAATATCACACTGTGCAATGCCGACTGGCGGGAAAAATAGTTGAGCACCACCACAATGGCACCATTAAGCAGTGCTTACGAGCATACTGATCCGGCAGTGGCACACATTGCCATTGCTGCAGAACTTCAGCAGTGCCTTGAAGAGGCCCTCAAGTGTTCTCAGAAACATCAAGAAACTGCTTGGCAAGTGCAGAAGTCTAGTTACGACTGTCATCAGCAGCCAACTACCGTTAAGGACGGTGACCTTGTGCTCTTAGATAGACACACCTTGAGTGGTGCTGCCAAGAGTGTCTCAGCCAAGTTGGCACTGCGGCCACGTAATTCTTAGGGTGGTCAAGAGGTTAGCTGACAGTGACTTTGTTTTGAGTGACTCTACTATGAGACATCGTTCAACTATTGCTCACGCAGACCCCTTGATGCTCTATGATGAACCACAGCTTCTCTTTTTCCATACTGCTTAATGTTTTGAGCGAAGGGGGGGGGGGGGGTATTGTGAGGAGAGAGTGGCAGCTTAAACAGACAGGGAGCTCCAAGGGATGCGGGGCAAGTCACTGTTCTCGGAGGCTGCACGTCCTATTGATATTGTTGCTAGGGAAAGGACCAGGTGGCACGAGTGCGGCGGTGAGAGAGGAAGGAAGACATGGGTGGTGTGAAGTGTGTGTTACATGTGGTGTGTGTGGGTGGGCAGCGTGTAGAAAGAGTCGCGGAGTGCGATCATAAATTGAATGTTTGCGACGAATGTGTCAGCCTGTCATCGTTAGTAACAAGTAACAGCCAATGAGTGCACCTGGGTATAAGCAGCATTTTTTTGGTATAAATGCTCTATTAGACAGCAGTAGAGTCAACCACAGGCCAGTTAATGGTGGTCCTATGAGCCCTCTTGGAGTTGCTGCTTTAGCAAGGCTCACCTAATTGTGCTCCTTCTTAAAATAGCATCAAAACATCACTTTCATTTGAACTAACTTAAGACAGTGCCACGATTCCACTTCGAGAGCTTGAATATCCCACTTTTGACTTTTGTTTACTCCATGCTGTGCATCTCAGCTGCAGAGCAATGTAGTTAATTTGAATATAGGTGGAAATTAGCTTTACATTAGAACCTCGTTGATACATTCCCGTTATGTACATTTTCCCAGTGCCAACATTCATCATCGAGAAAACAGAAAATTACCCAATAGAGTTATGCTCATTTTTTTCCGTTTCCTAGTTTCCGGCAAACGCGATTTCTTGGTAACAACGTTCAGTTGATACGACGATCAAATGATACACTTTCCGCCCGCTAGATCTCGTGTAGACAAGAAAATAGATGAGGCGTGCGCGGTCGAAAACAGTATATAGCTGCCCGCTGCGGCAACTTCACCGCAATACTCGCCCACCCGCCTCACATGAAAATGCCGGCGCACTCAATTTCTCATTTCGGTACCAGCAAATCTTCTCCAAGGTCATCGCACGTGTCATTCAGAGCTATCACTACCAATCCTATTGCGATAAGCATCTTCACCTATGTTTCACAACTTGTGGTGCCGTCGGAAGCGTAGCACATGCTTTTAATAGGCGATAACTGAAACTCGCCGCTGTTGCCTGCTGTAGACTGATCGTATACATTTTCCGGCCACTAAACTCCATGTGGACAAGAAAAGGCGCGGGGCACGTGTGATCGAGAACAGTGTACAGCTGCCTGTCGGGAGTGAAAACAACGGCACGCGCAGTTGCTTATTCCGGCACCAGCAAAACTCTGCCCGGGTCGTCACACACTGCATTCACAGCTACCACCACCAAACCTACTGCGATAAGCACCTTCAGTTATGTTTTACAGCGTGTGGTGCGTTGTGCCATTGGTAGCGTACTCCATGCTTTTAGTAGGCAGTAATCCAAACGCACCGCGGTTCTCTACTGCAGGTGGTGTGATTCACCACACCATGCATGATGCACCATGCACCATGATTCATCGCACCACCTGGTGTGATGCATCACATTTCGTTTCCGTGGCATGCATCTGATGTAGCCCACCAGCTCGATTTTGTTTCGGTTTCCAGTCGCCCTCTTAAAACATCAGGCAATAGAAAACAAAACGCCGCCGCCATGATGATCCGCGTGACAGTGCTTCGCATTACGTAGAGTCGACACCAGTCGAGTCTGTCAGATTTCTTTAGTCTGGATCGTACATTTTCCTGGTTAGTAGGTTTTTTCTCGCAGTTTCTTTTTTTTCTAAAACATATGAACGAGGTTCTAGTGTAATCGTTTTAGTAACCTTAAATTGCATTTTATGGCTGCGTGCCCTGTAATCAGTACCCACCGTATTTGCGTGTACTCAACTTCTTTTTCCCAATTCAAGCATCGAATGGTAGGTGGCTGAGATTTCCTCATGCTGTGTTTGAATGTAGGCCGGTATATTTATTTAATGAGATGTTAAATGTAAAGTTCGCAATCTGGGCTACATTCAAGGATGTCATTGAGGTTTGCAAGAGTTAACGAAGTAGTTTTTGAATTCAAGAGAGTCAGCTGCAACCGCTTGTTGTCACTGACATTTACAAACAAACTTAGGGCAGGCTGTGGAAAACATTATACTTTGTATGGCTTACTGAGAAAGAGCAAAGGGCATTTATGTCAGGTTACAAGCAATAAATGTCTTCCCTTAAAACAAAGGGTGTGCAAATATAAAATATTAATATTATCGGGTATTATATTTTTAATATTCAATTCAAAACTAGGTATTGGAAAGTTTTTGAAAATTTGGTTGGATGCAAATATTTTAAACTAATTGAATATATTGCTGGCTGTGTGGGAGCAAACATGGTTCTTAGCGTTTGTTTGTTTCTATCTAACCTAAAGATATGTGTCGTATTTTGTGCGGAATTTTGTGATAATTTCGTACTGCTGGTGAAATTTCACCTAAGAAGCATGCTTAGCCAGTGGACAGATAAGCTGTGCGGGAACACCAGCCTCTTACTAGCAAGGGATATGAGTTTGCAGACAGCGAGGGCACACTCTTTTGCAGCTGCCACCCCCAAGCCTGAGCTTATCGCTCGACAGCAAATGCGATGAGTGACAACTGGCACAGGGTCAAATGCCTCCCAGTTTACGAGCAGTTGTTGCTGCATAATAAGGCACAGCTGGGCGAGAACAGACAGCTAGTGGGAATTGCTCAGTTTTCTAAGTTAACGTAAGCCAAACATACACTCATTCAGTATAACAGCTCACTAGTTTAATTTTTTGCCATTGACAGTATAATTGCAATGTTTCAGTGTGTTAAAATAGCCCCACTTGCTAATAAATGCATCCACATATGATTATTTGATATTTGATTCGACATTCAAAGCTAAGTACAGCTTTACACCTTTATTGCAAAGTTCTTGGGGCTTCCAAAATCATTCATTATACAGGTAATCTTGCTCTAAAGGTTGCACACCACAGAGCTCACAATAGAACCAGGACAGACTTGTTCCTTCATCGTACAAGTTCGTTTTGTTGTAGATGCGCATGACTATATTCGTAGTTGACGCATATTTAAAACTATTCATATTGATAGTCGCACACCCCTACTTAAAACAAGCAATGTTTTTTCTTGTGTCACTGGCTGGTGGAGTTACATTCGTGGTGGTGTTGCTACATATTCTAGAACTTGGCCACACCTTTAATCTAAACACTTCCTTATTCCCTGTTTTCACGAAGGAATAAGCTGAGAAAATATAAATGCTAGTGCCTTTTTCACCTAGAGTTGAACCCCCGTATTCAGAAATGCACCTTAATTGAAGACCATGCTTGACTTTATCTCGATGATTCCTGGTGCAGACATGCTGAAGACGCTCATTGAGTTTCCTTCACGACGTTCACGTTGGGCATTATTTGGACCAAGTCAAGCATGGGCTTCAATAAGATGCATTTCTGATTATGGGAGTAAGTGTCCTCCCAAACTTGGGTCAACTTGGGCGTGGAATAAAACAGGTGCTTAGGTTCAAGTTTACTTCTTTGTGTGCAAATGTTGAATGCCACAACAATTGTACGATTGGCTTATATGTGAAAAATATGGTACTTTGAGCAGATACATTGTTATAAGTGGCTTTCCTTGACCGTTTGTGCCTCACAGACTGTGTTGTTGAGGCTCTTTCTTCACCTGAAAAGGATCGCATGAAGCATGATGGCACCAGCATCTCAATGTGGCTGCAGAGTAAGTTTGTCAACAGTGTTGAAAATGACGTAGCACATTAATTAACTTTATGTGCCAGCCACCTTCTGTTCAATAATTCAACCACAAATATGTGGTAGCATTTTGTAATTATGAACTATCACTCAGGACAGTGCTTCCCATGATACTGCATTGCAGAGTATTTAAAAAAAGTGAATGTGACCCCCATCTCTTCTTCCTATTTTCCCTTGTGTTTAGGGGAGCCATAAGCAACTTTTAACATAAGAAAAAAAATATTTTACTTCAATTTCTTGTCAGGAGGGATCATTTGGATAGGAAATCAATGCTAAAGAAAACACACACACTATTGGGGACAATCTTTATAATGACGATGCTGCTTCTTACCGCATAATTTTTAAAAACTTAAACTGCTTAGATACTGTAGATTTTATATTTCAGAAGGTGGCGGGGGGGGGGGGGTGCAGTACTTTTACAAAAGTGTGGGTATTGACAGTATAGCCTTAGAGCTAGCCATGGCATGTTATTGGACCAATGTGTATCCTCATATGCAACCTGGGTGGTTGATTTTGGTTATATATTTAGCTCCTACTACTGCGCCACCTTAAAGGGGTACCGACACATACTTTAAAGTTGTAGGAGCTTTACCATACACTTCTCGTGCTTAAAGTAATCGCACTTAGGCAAATGTACAGGTTGAGTTAATAAAGTAAAATAATTAGATACTAAAGTTGGTCTTGCAATACCGAACTTGGCATAACTGGGATTGTCGGGATCTCGTAACGCAGCAAAGTTACAGTACTTACAGTTAGCAAAGTTACAGTTACAGTTACAGGTTCCCTAATTGCACCCTCTCCTTATAATCGAATAAATATGGTAACTGATGTCATGCACCACTGTGTCTCTTATGGTGATGTTGCTAAAAAAAATTAGAAATAAAAGGCTGAATGAAATGTCGACACTGAAGAAGACAAGGTGAATGTACATGGTGGTTCATATGATTTGATGAATTAATGTCATGTCTCTATATTCTGTCTTTCTGTTTCTCTTTCATGTTCATTATTCACTCATTTTGTGTCAGTTACGTCGACCTTGTCTTGTTTAGCATTGACACTTAAGTTAACTCCTTTTTTTTTTCTTTCCCCCATTCTCTGCAGTAAAGTACTTAGTGAGTTCAAACCTCCTGAAAATTCTTAATAGGAACAAATTAGATGGCAGAAAGAAGGTTTGCATGTTACGCGTGTATTTTGTCAGGATCCAACTGCCAAAGTAACAATGTAAACACTCAGAACTGACTGTTTTGTATTTATCAGGCCTCGCCAGCTTCTGTGGAGCTGTCTTCAAGAAGTACTCCATTGACTTGACAGGGCTTCTTCAGCTTGTCGCTAACCAGCTGAAGGCTGAGAGAAGGTAACTCAGTTTCAACCGAGAGTGATTACATGAACTGTCATTCATTAACTGGCTACAATAGGTGTGTGTTTTCTTTCCTTTCATAAGCCTGGACCTGCTGGTACTCAAGGAAATAGTGCAGAAAATGACTGGCATTGAGTCTACTGAGCAGGCCACTCAAGATCAACTGGAGGCTATGTGTGGAGGAGAGCTCCTCAAAGCTGAGGTGAACTTGATACCTCCATACTTCGTTATTTTAAAAACACTGTAGCGTTTTGAGGCGCATCGCCAGGTGTATGTGTAGGGTACGGCAAAGTAGAAAAAGTGTGACTTCCCACCTATGTAAGCACTCGCACTGAATAGTTAGATTTCATGAGCTGGCTGTTCTGCTGTCTAGATTAATATATTTATGGAAGTGGAAACTTTGTGGAATAAGTAACTCAAAACTTTAGTTGCATGTGCCTTATAGCTCAGCGAACAACTCTATCACCTGTGCCATATGTTAATGCATGTGTTGCACACAGGTGGCATTAAAATAACTGCGTGCTGGGTATGTTGGGAATCATACTTGATACTACAGTGCAAAATTAAAAAGTACAAAAAAGACAAGGCGTACAAGCACTTCAGTGCTTTGCCCGTCTTGTCTTTCTTTTTGTATTGTGTAATTTTGCGCTGTAGTTACAGGTGGTGCGTTCACTAACCAGCCATCATGGCTGCATTCTAGTGGAGGCAGAAATTAAAAATAGCCTTATAATGATGCTTTGTCAATTAAATGGATCAAACAGTCCTACACCATAATGTACTTCATAGCACTTGAGGGCTCATCATGATTTAAAAAAAAATGTCAGTCAGTCATTCAAAGCTTCGGCAATGACTGCTCTCCAGCTGAGGTAGACAGTGGATGAACAAAGGGGACCTGCTTGCAGGGAGGCTACTTCCACCAGTTGAGGAACACGAAGAAGTCGTCGCAGCGGCTGAAGGATTCATTGCTGGAGCAGGACCTGGCACTTCCCCTGTGTTTACTCATGGCCCAGCAGAAGAATTGCATCCTTTACAGAGAGCAGGAGGCCTCACATCTGAAGCTAGTCGGCAAGCTGTATGACCAGGTGATGGCATGCTGCAATTTAAACATTCTTCAGACCTACTGGTGCCTTGCGGTGCCCGTGTCCTGCTAGGATCTACTGAATTCGGTGTCGCATGTTAGGGCACAGGCATTGCATTTTAGCTTTTGGCTTCGGCCTATAGTGCTCATGGCTGTGTATGGTGTTTGACACCAAGAAGCATACCTACTAACTCCCAAATTTTCTTTAAAGTTTACAAATTAGGCTTGTTTTATGATTTTATGCATGTTTCGTCAAGGTTTACGAAAAATATTTATTTTTCGTTAAACATTTCACTTGTCAGTCTTCTACCATATACTTTGGAGTCTTCTGATAGTGAAGGGACACCAGATGGGTACTTGCTTGAGCAAGTTTATTCAAACAGGTTCCTGAAGCAGGTGAAATCAGCTACAGCAAAGTTGCTGAAAAAATCACTAATATAAAAACTGTGTTTGTCAGTTTCAGCTGTTTGAAGTTTGCTGCTGCTTGTCGGCTCTGTCTAAAGGTAAATCATCATTAATAGTGTGTGTATCACACAAAAGCGTGAGATCAGAGCAGGCTTTAAAAGATGTGTGCTATTTTCCTCCCTTCCAGTGTTGTGTCCTCTATTGTGCATTACTGTGTCGTTTAAGGTTACCAGGTTAGAACGTGTGTGAAGGTATGCAACCACTTCAGTCATTGAGAATGCATCGTAGGACCAGTGTGAATGAGCAAGGGAGAGGAGGAAGGAAACACAGGATGAATGGTCATTTTGTCTTTCCTTCCTAATTTCGTTGCAATAGTCCCAAGGTGCATTGTGAATCCATGCAGTGACAGCTCAGTACTCTGTGATAGTCATCACAGTTTATGGCCACAATAAAGTTGTTTGCATGGCCATATATGCTGTCGTGTTCATTAAAAATGTTGAGGTTTGGAGTGATCCAAGAAAAGTATCCTTTGATCACTGTTGTCTCTTTACAGTGCCAGGACACGCTTGTGCAGTTCTGCAGCTTCCTCTCAAGCAGCCTGAGCACGGAAGAATATGCAGGAAGGCTACCTTCAGTGGACCAACTCCTGTCAAAATTTCATGTGCAGGCAGATGTGTCTTTCTTTCTGGCAAGGCCCATGTTTGGACACCAGATCAACGTGAGTGTGCCTCCTCGCCTTCCCAACATTTTTTATTGATGCGAAAACATCAAATGGCTCATTGAGCAAAAAAAAGCCAGCGTCCAGCATCTGTAGCAATGAAACGGCACCTGAATTTGGCTATGACGCCATGTCACGAGCGCATCTCAACGGAGCAAAGTGGGTTAAAGGGAACACCTGCTGCTGCAGTAGCGTGCCAGGTGTTGCGTGAGAGGAGAGGGCATCACCGCCGTGTTATCTGTGCCTCTTGCCTGCGTTGTTACTGTGCCTCCGTAAGGCCAAACCAAAACCCGCTAAGCATCTCAGCGCGTTCGCTTGCCCACAAAGAGTTCATAACTTGAAGGACCATTCAGCAGCATTCAATTGGGCATTAATGCTTTTGCATTCACAACTCATAAGTGCTTACGGGTCCTCAGAATATTTTTTTTTTTTTTTCACGAAGCTAATGAATGCACTTTTTTTCCTGAAAATTGTGTGCAAAGTTGAGGGATGTACTGATTATGTGGAGTAAAACTTCGAAAACCCTTCTAATTGACCTTACATTTAAAGAGGGCCTCCTGCTAGCCCCACTATCCATGAATCGTGGCCTTCGAGTCTTGACGAAGTTTCCCAGCTCCTCTGCCATCAAAATTTTTTGTTGAAGCGGATGTCATACCAACCACGCTACGCTACCATTATGTCGCAAATGAATGGAGTCGAAGCTTGAAGGGTTGCAAAGTACAGCAGCACTGTAACCACACCACCACTCATAGGGACCACGAAAATAGTGTCAATTGGGTTTTCACATGGAGGAAGGAAAGCATAGGAGAGCCCCAGCTAGCCCAGATCAGTTGTGGACGCCCAGTGGTGTTTCTTGCAAAGGAGCACTGGCACTAGTGTGCCAAACCTCAATGTTGCCATAGCAACCGCACTCCTGAAGCTCTCATTGCTGCTCTTGGCGACTGAAAAGTGAGGTAAAATTTTTCGACACATATCTTTCTTGCAGCACATTCTGTTCATGAGAGAAGCTGACTTTGGAGTGTTGTGTGTAAGCTAGAAAGTTGTGTTTTGAGTCTTAGTGTGAGTGTCAGCCAGCAACAGAGACACTCAAGCAATCACGGCACGGGTCTTCGTCTTCAACGTGCCATGAAGAAATACACGAGTGCGACTGCTTCACTAAAACCTAAAACTGCTAGAGATGTTTCGTGGGCTTTGTTCTGACTTGCATCGGCAGCCCACACTTATGGCGGCCCTTAGCAATGCAAGGTCAAAGCTTGCTCTTACCTGCCCTGGTGAGCTGATTGGAGGCCCAAAGGGAGTGCACACCAACATGGCTGCACTTCCGTCTTCAAAACTGTGACGTCAGCACCTCTCGTATTTTGTTCCTTTCCTCCATGGGTTGTGACAACAAACAAAAAGTTTTGACTTCGGTCGATTTGTCTTTGGGATTGGATCGAAACCTAAAGGTTCAGGTTGCCAATGTTATGCTAAAACCTGTGGGATTTAGAATATATGCTTTAAAATCATCAGTTTGGCCATTATTTGAATATAATGGAAGGGTTGACTTCAAGCTACAAAAATCTTGAAGAAGCTCAAATTGCAATCAAGTAAAAGCAATAAATGTCTGTCTGATACGTTTGTAGCTTGTCCTTGCCAACTAGCTCACTCTCCTAGTTCTCTTTCCCTTTGCAGTGTGCAGCCATAACAATTTTCTATGCATTTTGAGTGCTGCCTGTGCAGTCACTATGAGCCATTATGCACAATTTTCAAAGTGGCAAGGACTAATTTTAATAATAGGACCTTTGCAAAATGCATTTCTTTTCTCAAATTTTTTAACCGGTTCTAGTTGATAGCACTGTGACATCGCACAATAGCAGCACAAGTGCTATGAGGCTTGCCAAAATGAGTGCTGTCATTCAGATTATTAAATTGTTGGTGCTGCAGCATTAATGTGATGGCCCACAAGCCTCCCTCCTGACGACTTGCAGACTCCAGTGCTGCTTAGATTTAGTGATCAGATCAAAACGAGTGTGCTGACTGTCATGACAATTTGGGCTTGTTGGTATGGCCGTATCTAAGATAATTATAGCACAGGTACATCGGGAAGAAGCCATGTAAGTGTGCTACAATCGTCATTGATGTGTCCATCGGTTGTCATAGCAGTGTTCACACTTCATGATGCCAAGTGCACAGCTTCCAACTGCTAAAGCTACTCATTCACTATTCAGAGGCAGTCCACTACATGTATGACACTAATATAAAACATGGCATGCATTGTGCAATATAATTAGATGTGATATTAACATTCGTACCAGTAAGAATACCTGGGCTGCAGTTTTGACACTCTTCCACTTCTTTATTATCACTGTGGTGCTCATCCTGCTCTGCTTATCCTGTTCTGTTTTTCTGCAGCTCAAGTTTGATGAAGCCAAGAGGAAAGACAAGAGCTTCAAGACCCTGGCTGCTGCTCAAAAGGTAAATTTAAAACAACGGTGTGCTTTTCAGCATTTTGCTATGTGTACCTGTAAAAGCTTCTATGTAGCATCTTTTCTTTCTTGCCTTCTTACTAAATTTATTATTCTTGTTCCAAGGTGCATTTAGGGAAGCAATTCACCTTATTGAGGAAAAAAAGAGAGAGAGAGAGGCAAACAAAAATGTGTCACTAGACATCTTGACAGCAATCTCGTTAGTGTATCAACATAGTATGCAGAGTTTCATGGTGGTCGCACACAGAAAGATGTCTCTCAGTGTGAGGTAGTCTTTTTAGTAATCTGGTACAGTAGTATACAAGCATCGTATCCTAATGGAAGATTATATGGCAATGCACTTCCTATTAGTGAAAGAAGTGAAATATGGGTTTGAATCATTCATATTTAAAACAGCACCAAAAAACATGTACAAGGGAGGACACAGGACAAGCGCTGACTGCCAACAACACCTTTATTGGAACCTGCGCAAATATATACAATTTGCAACAGGCATAAAGAGTGATAGAAGAAGGGGAGGGGAAGGCGAGTCATCGTCGGTCAACTACTGCTGCGCATGCGTCAAAAACATTAACCAATATAAAAGAATCCATAACATGGTGGACACGGCCAAACTGCTTAACTTCTAAGGAACTTAAGTTCGTTATCACAAAGTGCTATGGAAGGGGAACTAACACAGGTGGCTCCTAACTGACACATTGAAAATGCCTCAAAGATTTCTCTGGCCATCTGATTGCTGTACCTTTTCAACACACGTGTGTCGTCAAGGAGTGGAGAACAGCCACACTTGGCACAATGAACAGCCAGATTACTGCCATTCTTAATCTTGACACAGTGCGCATGCTCACGCAAACGTTCATTGATACAGCGTCCTGTTTGCCCTATGTAAGTGCAGCCGCAAGAGGTGGGAATGGAATACACCACATTGGTACTGCAATCTACAGCGCTCGTCCTGTGTCCTCCCTTGTCCGTGTTTTTTGGCGGTGTTTTAAATATGAATGATCCGTACCAACTAGCTCGCACCCAAACCCTTCTGAGTCATGGGTTTGAAGTAAACTATGCTAGCACCTGCTGTGACAAAAAACCTGCTATGAGAAATTAAAAAGAAGAATGCAGTGAATGCAAGTTTTTCTACAGAAGTGTGGCTCATGCATAAAATTAAGGCGCGTGAACACACGGACCTTGTGCATTTGTTGAGATGCTGCATTAAACTTGACCACCTTACTTTGAAGCCTCAAAACTAATTGGAACAAATGAAATGCTTGCAAGGAATATAGATTAAACGACAATGAAACGAACTTCAGTATAACGAAATTCTCATCGTAACAAAGTATTTCCTTTCATAACCTCTTGTGCATAGAACACCATGTATCTAGAACCTCAATATAACGAAGTGTGTTTTGTGGAGATGCGCGACTTTCCCGTGTCCCCTGATATGTTGTTTTCACGCATAGCTCCCATCTCCTGTAATCCGGCTTCGCCATGTGGCTTGGTGCCAGTGGCAGTCAGTCTGGTTGAAGCGCATTGCGAGAGATGGCACGAGTGTTGTTCTGCTAACGCCACCTAACAGCCGGGTTACTTGGGCGCAAAAAGGAGAAGATTCTTGTTCTTTGGCTCGTGGTCGACAAGTGGCGCAGACATTCTGCGCATGTGCCAATCCATGCTTCTGCAAGACCGTCTCACGAGGCCTTCCCCGGAATGGACGAACACGATCGTTCGAACAAGCCACCATTCACCCGACCGTACATGCGAACGCCCAGGCGTTGGTTTCCAGCATGGAGCAAACATATTCGCTCGCCATCCTGTCGCAGCATGTTGTGCGGCATCCATTGGCATGTTTTGTGGATAGCAACTTGGCTAGCTGGTATTAGTCTATGAAAGGTGCAATAAATGCCCTTATGATTGTTTACATTACTGTGTTGTCGTTCCTTTGTCCCAAGAGCACGGATGAGAACACCACTGTTTGTATGCAATTTCAGTATAACTACATTTTACTGCCGCCGCAAAAGAATGCCGAGACAATAAATTGAAACTTTCGCGGACACAGACGGTCAAAGGATTTAATTATAAGTGGCTGCTTGCAAATGCGCCTCTCAAATCACTGGCTTCGCCTTGCCTCGGGACAAGAGTGACCACTGTAGTGGAGCCACATCAGTTTTCATTTAAAGTGCAAATCCGATAAGATCCTATCGTGCCCTGCACACTCTGTGCTTTAGGTGCGAGTGAAAGTGTGCGAGGGTGGTACAAGAAAGATGGTGGCTTCACGAGTGCCACCTTCCAGCGTGAGCAAAGGAAAGAGGGGGAGGGGAGCAAGCTTGCGGTAACGCAATCAAGCGCTTGCGAGGGGGCGGGGGTTGGAGGGAGTAGGGTGTAAGTTTGCGCACGTCTCGATTTCTGGCACACGTCTCAGCTGTGGCTGAGCATGGCTGTAAGCAAAGCTGAGTGCATACGCAGTTGCGCACACTCCTTTAGAGGTAATCTGCTGCGTGTTCAGAGTGGGCATGCCGAGACTGTGTGGCATCATGTAAGGTGTCCTCCGGCAGGTTTAGTATTGGAGGTTGCATAATCTTGAGTTTCGGTGACCCGTTGGAGCGTGAAGCAAATGAAGCATTCGCGCCCACTGCCAGCACTTTTCATGATAGCATCATCCCAATGTGTGGGAAACTGTACCATTCGTCGCCGACTCCTAAATTCATCAAAATTAATTGTTTTGTCATTGAAGTTTGCTTTCTTCAATTGCCCAATAATTTGGAAAATACTGTGGTCTCTTTCCTTGTAAGAATAATCGATAGGCAACTGTACTTGTTTGTATATAAGGTCAAATTTCAGTACAAAGAAATTTCAATATACAAAGGCAGATTGCCTCTTACCGACTTCATAATATTGAGGTTTAACTGTATTATCAAAAGAATTATTGAAAAAGAGCTAGTACGAGCAGAGATATCACAAGGGCAATGTTTACTTTTCCCATTCCTCTTTAACGTCTGTGGGGTCTCTCACACCCGTACTCTTGGGACAAAGGAACGACAACACAGTAGTGCAAACAATCACAAGGGCATTTATTGCACCTTTCATAGATCAATGCCTGCTAGCCGAGTTGCTATCCACAAAACATGCCAATGGGCGCGCAACAAATCTAGAAGTCCGACTCACCGCGACCGGTTTGCGAGCGAATATGTTCGCCCCATGCTGGATCCCAAGGCCTGGTCATTCGCGTGTACGGTCACGCGGACGGTGGCGCGTTCCAAGGCGGCCACGCGAGACGGTCTCGCAGAAGCATGGGTCGGCGCACGCGCAGGTCGGCACGTCCGTCCCGCTTGCTTCCCGAACCCCCAAAGAGAGCGCCTTGTCCCCCGGCGCCCGAGTAACACCGCAGCGGCGCAACACTCGCGCCATCTCTCGCACCGCGCTTGTACTACTCCGACCGCCGTGGCCCACGCGGCGACGTCGCACGGAGACGCGGGCTATGCGGGAAAACAAGATATCAGGGGATGCGCGAGAGTCGCGCATCCCCACTTGTCCTCCAGTCCAAAGGAGCGGGGCAGCGCTGATGGTGGCAGCCCGTCTGTGGGGCTATGTTTCATTCCTACGTGGGCAGGTGTGGCCAAACGTGAGCAGACAGTCTGTTTCTCCCGGAAGTGTGCAATTCTTATGAAACTTCGGAGTGCAGATTTTTGATTACTTCAGCCTGTTCAGCCAACTGCATCAATTAATATATGCAGTAACAGTAGAATGAAGCGTGCTGTTCCAAAGATCTTGCTTGCTTCATCTCAGCTATCGGCTAATGGCAACTCTCTATGGGAATCTGCTCTATGATGACACATGATAGCTGCCAGCCCTGCTGGCTGCTTTGAAATGGGTTAGGATGGGGCCATGTGTTTGAAAAGAGGGCATTCTAAGAACGTACATCTTTGCACTCCGCTTGTGAACTCCATATGCCACTCTTGATTGCAAAATTAAGCTGAGTTGTTCACAGTTGCATATCTAGTACTATCTGCTGCATGTGTGAATGCAGTAAAATTCGTCCTCGCTCGATTCGACCCTCGTTAATTAGGAAAATCGGATAATTCAGACTTGTCCTTTGGTCCTGGCAGGTGTGTGCATTATTTAATGCAATGAAATGCATTAATTCAGATGTATTTGGCCGTACATCGGTCAATTCGGACAACTCTCGGAGCATGGCGAGTGCAGAGGGCTGCAAATGTGCGACGCAAAAGAGCAAAAACTGCATTAGCGTCCGTGGAAAGAAGTGGCATAGTTCGCATCGCCATAGTCATCAGTGGAAATAATACGTAAATGACAGCAATGCCAGAACGCTTCGTGCCTATTTGTGCATTTAAAGCCTTTATTCTTGCTTTTACTGCCGTCCATAGCACCGCTTTGGCCACGTGCCTTCTTGGCTGCGTAGTAGCCATCCATGATCCGTGACTCAGTGCGTGCGTCGGCTGTGCGCCTTCATAACTGCAAGGTCGCCGTCCATGATTCCGTTAACAGCGGCCACAATTTCGGCCGCATCGGTTGCGGCAAGCAGCAGTTTCGATTTTACTCAGTGCAAAGCTGTAGAGGATGTCGACCACCATCTACATCACGATGCACGGCAACCTGGTGAAAAAAAAATGATCAGGGGCCGTATTCTGAAATGATCACTTTCAGCGACACTATCACCTTAGCCGAACCTTCGACATCAGCGCATGCTGATTGGCTGTTTTAGCAAAATTGGATGAGCTGATTGGCTGGTTGAGCACTAACTACATCATTAGATTTTGTTCATCGAGCCAATCAGTGCATGCCTGATGGCGATACTATCACCGAGGCGGTAGTGTCGTCAAAGTGTATAATTTCAGAATACGTCCCTTGGATGTGCGAGTGGTAGTAAAAAGCATGTCTCAGATTAAGAGGTACGCTGTGAAGGAAGTCTCGAGGCCTTTGCCACTGCAAGCACTGATCATTCACAAGATGGGGACAATTGCAGTTTCCGCACTGCCTTTCTGCAAAATAGAAACAGAATTTGCCAATTCACTCACTAAATAGAAGTGTGTTGATATAGTAAGCATTTGTTTAGGGTTTTCTTGATACCCTCAATAATTCGACTTTGGATAATTCGGACATTTCTTTTCGGTCCCGTGAAACCCGAAATAACAAGGTTTGACGGCATATGCTGCTGCAGTATTTTCTATTACCTATAGTGTTTGCAACTGGTTTGTTAGAGGGGTTCTAAACCAACCCTCGGGCTTGGTGAAAAAACACAGTGCACGGATAGCATATGCTGCTGTGAAGATCTCGGCTAATTTTTGCAGTCGTGCATCGCGAATGGAGCACGCAAGCAGATTGCAAAGTCACCTTTGTCTCAGACGCTTTTTATTGAACAGAAACCTGGTCCTCACTATTTTCTTGACGCTTTATTCCGTATTATAGCAGACTCCCATACATCGCTGCGTTTGGCCAATAGCTGACATCAGTCAAGAAGGGTGTTAAGATCAATGCGCTTCTTGCTATTGTTACTGTGTGTATTTATTGACACACTTTAATAAACAGGCTGAAATAAGCAAAAATCTGCTTTCCTATTTTAATAATAATTGCACACTTTTGAATGAAGCAGACTATCGTCTGCCCATGTTCTGTGGTAGCCAACATGTGGTGCCGAACAGTACGCTCGTATGCGTGCACCTAGTGTGTGAACTGGGCTCGCTACGTGCGATCGACCATCTGCCATTTGATGTGCGTACAGGTGTATATTCTATCGAGCCCTGTTAACTGTTGCACTGCATCCGCCAACCTTCACTTCCCTGCACCCCTTGGGCACACAGATACATGTCTGTGGTAAGCAGCGTTTGTCCATTTATTACTCACAGCAGCCGCTTCTTTCTCATCCTTCCGCATGGCTATTTTGAATGCCACAAATGCATCGTCCGCTGTCATATGCAGGAACACTATACAACTCGCTGACCTGCAAGGCATTTATTGTACGTTATGAATCCACTGAAGACGGCAACAGTAGCTAGACCGTGTAGAAATTAAGCTTTGACCTCTTGGCTTATTGGTGTCTTAGCCGTCGGGTCTCTCTAATTTTCGGCTGGTTTTGAGCACTCAAAAGCCTATCACCATGCGAAACTTTTGGTCAAACCTCTCGCACGCTTGCTCCTGATTGCTCCTGGTTCGGTGCCTTGGCAGATCTCGCTTCATATTGAGCTATTCATAGCGCTTCAAGATGTACAAGTTTGATGTGGCTACTATCCCTTGGTCAAGCTTGTGCTGTACAAGGACAGTCCACACCATCTGACATGGCTACACTGGAGCATATGAGAGCGTGTGGGTGCTGAAGCCCTGTCGTGCGCAAAGCAAATACTGCGCATACTCGCTGCAGGTACATATAGCTGTGGTCTGCTACATAGCATAGATACCACTGCCGTCGTGGGGTGTCGTGAGGAGTTCACTGGCTGAGTACACTGCGGCTTGCTGAGGACAGCTGCATTTGGCACGTCGTAGGCACCAAAATTGGAAATGGTGGCATCTACGTAAACATCCAAAACCAAATTTGAACTGCTCACCTTGGGGACATTCAGTAGGCACAGCATTGTGGGCATGCTCCGCGCTGCCGTGGCCTTCGCAGTGCAAGTCATTGAAGAAGGAAAGGAAGCGTCGCTCACGTGATGTTTCTTTGCCAATAACTCAGCTTCTGCTGAACACATTGAAGCGGCAAAGTATTTCTGCAATAGTCTAATTTAACTTCATATGCATTTCTCGACTTCGATAAAAAAGTGGTGCGGGACCCCTTTAAGGCTTTTGGGAATGTTAATTTGTTCAGTTCATTAAAGAAAGGTCTTCTTGGTTTGTGGACTCTGACTTTTCATGTTGAAATCCTTTATCCATGGGAAGGAGCAGTGAATGTTGGGGAATAATGTGTTCTGTGCAGCGCTTACAACTCCATGTAACACTTTCCTCTCTAGCTCCAGCGCTACGTAGACGCCGTGGACCAAGTGATGTCCCAAGTCGTTGAGAACATTAGGCCACTGCATCCTGCAAAAACATGGGAAGACCTGAGGTGAGTTGGTAGAGCTGACGCAACTGAGGGTGCCTTGCACTTTGCGTTGGAGAAAATCAGTCAGAAATTACAACTTTAGTCATTCTTCATTAGAGAGCTTTAGCTTGTCTGGTATTCAGGTAAATGCACGTGCGCTGGCCATTTCACCAGACGAGCAGAGGTACAAACATGAACGGCCTGCACGAGGCAGCAACCTGGTGGGCTCAGAGCTCAATCAGACACAGAGCTAATATATTGCAGTAATCAAGTGTATTCTAATTCGCTGCTGGTGTAAGTTTCAGCATTGGCATAATTGTGTTGCTGCTGTAAATTTACGCCAGCAGCAAAGTAAAATACACTTCGTTGCTGCAATATTAGCTGTGTTTGTCTGGTTGAGCTCTGAGCCACCAGGTGGCTGCACTGTGCAAGCTGTCGATGTTCGCTCAAGTAAAACACCCAGACCGCTTGTGTTTACTGGAATAAGACACGCTAAAGCTCTCTATTATTGCGATTCTGATGCCTTTCTGCACCTATCTAAGAATGTTGGTTTAAAAGGAAATTCTGGCATTTCTTTTATTATCGTGATAAAGACTTAGACATGCAAGTATTGCACTTTAAATGGAGCAAATGGACCCCTGATACAGTCGAGCCTGCTTATAACGAACCTGAGTGTTAGCGGCGTCTGTTCATTGAACGCTGAAGTTCGTAGTAAGTGGGCAGTGCGTGACGGCGAGGAGAAGGTAGAAGGGCACGAAACGGATAGTTTGCCTCCCGAGGAGGCTTGGGAAAACAAACTGCGCGCACAATGGGGTCGGAGGTCATCGTTATTTCGCTCAATTCTTATTGGAAAATTTTGATATTCGCACACCCCTAATTCTGTGTTTTCCACTGGCATTATTAAGGTAATTGTGCAGAAATGTTCTGACAGCCAGGAATGGTTGATCAGCACTATGTACTTTCATGCGGCTTATTTTCTGTGTCTAGACATACAAGGCCTTGCGTGCTGCAGCATTGAAAAGACCAGAGTGCTGTTCTAGCTCAAGTGTTAGTAACAGTTGCAGTGAACTCTTATCTGTAATACACTCTTTGAGTTAACTTTGTATCCTTTGGTCTCATTATCACCACAGCCCACAGTTCTATGTGACTTTTTGGTCGCTGTCCATGTATGACCTGCATGTACCTACATCGAGCTACCAGCGTGAGATGCAGAAACTGAGAGATGCATCCAATTCTGAAGAGACAAAGGACATGGTAAGTATTGTTAAATTATGCAAAGTATTCTCTAGCCACCTCCTTGAATTTTTCACATCTCCAGTCAGGGTAGCCTCTAAGCTGCAGCTGGTTCATTGTGCTGTGAACAGGTGTTTCACCCTGACTTCAAACGTTCTCTCATATACATCCGATGGTGCGTCAGTCATAGATCAGCATCTCACTCACCAGTACAGCGACTCATACTCGCTTCACACTTATTCCACAGGTATGAAATAAAGTATTAGTGAATGATGAAGGGTGTGAGTGGACGTGGGTATGAAGTGGAGTAAGTGCTGGTGAGTTTGAGTGGACGTGAGTATGTATGTGAATGTGTGCTAGTGAATGGGAGTTGATGTGAATATGAGCATGAGTTAGTGCCAATAAGTGTGAATGAAAGTGTCTATGAATGTGAGTGAGTGTTGGTGAGTATCAGCAGGAATACGAGCGAGTACCGATGCATGTGAGTGCACATGTGTACACGTGAGTGCATTGCCTACAAAAATATTGTTGAGTGAGAATCCACTTATGCTACCCTAAGAATAGTGTTGTAGTTAATGTACATGCTCGCATAGGGAGTCAGGCTTGTGTCTATTTTTCTGACGCCACCGTTTACTGAGTGTTGTCAAGTGGAACTTCAAAGTTGAGAAGAGAAGCGAACTCAAACAGCTGCACTGACCATGCTGTGTTGCTTTCAGTGCTGCTGAGAGTACCAACTCTTCAATTAATTACTGTTCATCATATTCAGTTATACCTTAGGTTCCGTTGTACTTTAGAGACAGAATTTTTGTAGTGCTTTGCTAAACTAGAACTGCAATTGTTCGTTGCATTTGTATGGGGGACATTCACACAAATGTTTCCTTCTTGTACACTGCCTTGTTTCCAGTCTAACCCAGTGCAGAGACGGCCATCGCAAGTATGCTTTCTCTAAAATTATTCTATATTTAATTACGGGGTCTGCTTGTTCTATTTGAAATAAAATATGCTGGCATCAGCATGGAAGCCTAAAACCCTGAAAATGCCCAAGCAAAAGGTAGTAATGTGATCTGTTGCCATGAAAAGATGCCATTGCTGTGCCTGTGCTTATTTGTGTAGTAATGTTGTGCAGTTTCGTCAAGTGCTGTTTTCTCTAGGACGTTATTTTCATGTATGCAGTCACTAAGTTATCTGGCTTCATGCTACATATCGACTGGATGGCAGTCTTTTCCTTTCAATTTACCCTATTTATTTGATCTTCACATGGCCTCGATATTAAGGTGCACCCAATTTCTCATGGCTAGAGACAAAGAATGGAATGCAGTCTATTGTAACATACAACCCAAATTTCTTATGCAAAAAATGCAAGATGCAGAACCCTTGGTCGTTTCCTCACTACTTACCAGACTTTCATGGTAAGAGAGGGAAATAGCGATTTGCTCTCACTCGTAAAAAAAGAATTACTGCATTCGAGCCACAGTAGACCAGGCATCACTTGTAGTGACTGTACGAGAGTTTAAGGTGGGAAGATTGGTGGGATGAGACTGGGACACCACCTAATACCGCTTGTTCCATACTCGACTCTAATGCAAGTGTCATACTTCAGTGCATTAAGATCAAGTAAATATGGTACTGCTTGTGATATGAGGTAACATAGACTTGCATTGGAGGGTGAATCCGCCCATCCACTCGCCTTGTGGTGTTCCCCCAAATCCTGTAAGCCACCATTTCTGTATCTCTCATTCTAACTTCCCACCTCTGGCAACATTGGTCACCTTGCCATTTCCTGCCACTAGCAAACCATTGCGTAAGCATAGTATGAAGATGACATGTGTTTTGTGGCTGCAGGCCCCCAGCAAACGCAAGAAGGAAAAAGACCGGTGTGATGCCCTAGCTGACAAACTGGCCGAGGAAGAGCGCAAACAGCAGGAGCACTGCACTCGGGTTCTTGCTCGACTGCGTAGTGAAAAGGATGCCTGGTTTCAGTCAAGTATGTATTTTTACTCATGTGCTGGGCTTGTCTTCTGTGATATTGTGCCATGTGCTATTCACTTGGGGTAGCCAAGTAAATAGTGCGTACCGTGTTCCTAACAGTCTAGGTACACGAATGGTTCTGAGCAAAATGTTACGTTTGAAATGAGTATAAGTGCATCACAAAAGGCTCACAAAAATTGGACATACTACAGTCAATCCCGGATATATGGAACTCTAAGGAGATCGCAACGTAGTTCGATACCATAGTGTTGCGCATATAACTCGCACCAAAATTTTAACAAATTGAACAGCAAAGTGGGGATGCAGATTATATGCGAATATCACCATGAAGTGGCTTCATGGCAGCGTGCTCTGTGCTACGTGAAGCCACATCTCGGGTCAAGGTTCTCGGCCATTTTAAGTTTTGTTATCTCCTAGGGAACCCCACCACCTCCCCATCCTTGCATGTTGAAGCTCCCATCTCTCTTTCACGGTCGCCCATTCTCTTCTTCAGTAGGGGTTGCCATTTTGCATTAGTAGTTAGCAAATAGCGCATGCAGCGTCAGCAAACTCGTTTGTCACTCGTTCCCTCGGCACACCCTTAGTCTGCACGAAGTGCTTTGCGGTAGAGCGGTGAGCCAAATCACTGTTGGGATTTTCAGCTCACTCACAGTTGCTCCGTAGCCGTTGCTGATGTGAGGGCTTCTCTGTCCGTGAGGTCATCTGCTATTGTGTGAGTGCTAGCTGCAAAGTGGTCCAATTCACATCAGATGCCATGTGACTGATTCGTCTACAACAACGTCTGGCATGTGAATCCAGCTTTGTCAGCATCACTGAAGAATGGTGGAGCAAAGCCACTGGCTCAATACGGTCGCCGACCGGTAAACCAGGCACCGATAATTCGGACATGCTCGGTAGTTCGGACAGCTTTGCGGCACTGCCAATGGCCCCATAGACTTAACGTGTAAAGTTGACCGATATTTCGGACAGCTGCCAGCTCTACATTCAATTATGCAAACTCCGTTTGTGGTTGTTACGTATGCCGACTCTGCTGCCATCATCTCCTCTGGCAACCTCGATGAGACACCAAGTATCGCTTCAGAGATTACACATTATGGTAATGCCTAAGGGCTTGCCTTGGCCACAGCACTGCGCCTCAGAGATATAACTGCCATTCTTAGAAGCTTTGCCCTAATTGTTAGGTCGCATCAACATCATGATCATCACATCCTATTCTGGCACCACCGCGCTGGCCCGCTCTTATCTCAGGATGTCTACCAACCGGGAAAACCAAGAATTCTCAGGGATTTTGAATAGTCTGGAAATACTGAGGGAAATCTCGGGGAATTTGTGCTCCTATCATTGAAAATTAGCTCTCATTTTATTGAAAGGGAACTAAATTTGTGGTAATGCTGGCTCGCATAACGAAGAGGGATCGTGACAAATCGCCGTGTGGTCGGCTGGAGGAGTTTGCCACTGCACAGTCAACGATAGACTTTCCGGATGCCCGATAAGTCAATCTATAAGAACGTCTGAAATATTGGACGCAAGAACACTTTGGGGTCTGATTTTCAGGGCTTTTTGCTGTGACTGCAGGTCCGAAATGGCTATAATCAAAGCCACCACTGCCGCCATTTTTATCACGTCGCCAGCTTGCTGTCAATTGATAAAAATATCTCATATTCCTTTCAGTCACGACGTCCACATTTGTCGATGCGACCTATTTTTGCCAGATCTGTGCAGTGGTAGCAAGGAATAAAGCACAAACATTAAGTTTAGTTGAAATTGAACATTCTGATAACTTAAATTGCTTCCATTTTGCTTCTGAGTTATGTCTCGTTACAGAGCACTGCTTTGATGAAGACACTGCCATGTTTTACGTGATGCTTTACTTGGGGCATGTCAGTAGCAACCTCTAAATACATGTATATTTTCTTTTTTGAAATGCTTGAGGCCAATGAATAACCGGTGCATGTAATTCGAGCGGGGGATTTAATCCTCTTTATGAAGAAACGTAGCGTGATTGAGTTTACAATATTCAAATATTTAGTTACTCTGTAATTATAATGCCTCATCATAAAATGTTCAAAGAGTAATTCCACCACCTTGATTTGCTTTCAGTGGAATCTCAAGCACCATCTATGTTTCACACATGTATCGACAGTCAGTCATAATTTGAGACTGAAAGGGATATTCGAAAACATTTATTTCTGTATGCATCTCCGTTTTATTCATATTTGAGAATGTTCGGCTCAATTTGCAAATGGTATTTACCTCTTTCATTTTTCAAAGATATTATTTGACATAATAGTTCTGTGGAAACCCGCAAGGTGGAGATAAGTAATTAATAAAGGGAAAATGAGACATCCACCCAAACAAGCAACCTGTTTGGATTTCCTTTGTAGCAATTTCTACATTTCGGTGGATGTCTCATTTTCCCATTATTTAATTACTTCCCTCTACCTTGCGGGCTTCCGCAAAACTATTACGTCAAACTCTTGCCTTTGCTTATAAGTGGTCTTTGTGCTGTATTCACTTTCTGCAAACAAACTGAAAAGCCACCGAGCGACAATATGCACACGCTCAGTGCAGACCTCGTGGCACCTGACACGCAGGCCGGAGCAAATCTCTCACCTAGGCAATCCCTGTGAGGCCGCTGAACCAGCGCGCACACGCCACCTTTGCCACTTCCCTGGCTTCTTCCATACTGGAGCCATGGGATCAACTTACATTCACGTCGTGCACCCCACCTCTTTATTTTATTCTTCTTTTCCTCGTTTTGCTGCACAGCGCACTCCCAGTAATAATATTGCATGTTCGGTGTTAGATGATTTTTCAAGGTCACATGCCATAAACAGCGACATTGCAGGCAGTGCGCCTACATCACGTGAAGGAATTAGTGTGTTTGGCCTTGACTTCTGGCTGGAAGTGGGACTCCCCCGTGAGGAAGGTTGTGCAGTTTTCTATTTGGTATTTCAGCAGTTTTCATTCCATGCGGCTGGTTAGTACTTTGCAGACACGGTGGCCACCACATGATATATGCTCTGCACTCGTTTGCTTGCAGCTCCCAATCTCGACAAAGCACCCTTTAATGTGTTGCTAGCGATACGTGCGTTGATTGCTCCACTAGCAGGCAAAGGCAACTTTTGCATCAGTATTATGTCCTCAAGTTATGAAAGTATATCTTCCTCTAACTCTGCCACAACTGCTTTGATGACATTTTTGCAGTTAGTAAGTTGTCTACCTGATGAGGTGCTTGTTTATTTAAAATTATCACGTGCACCCAGGAATATGTATAGAAATGTTAAGCTGGGAAAGACAGTTGACTTGGGATGGTACCTCTTCCTCTTGCATTATTGTTGAGGGTGGATCTTTTTCCATTTAATTTATGCACAGGGTCATCCAAGAACGAGACCATCATGCAGTTCCTGCAGTTGTGTGTGTTTCCACGCTGCACATTCACAGCATTGGACGCCTTGTACTGTGCCAAGTTTGTTCACTTGATCCACATCCTCAAGACGCCCAACTTCTCCACCCTCATCTGCTATGACAAGGTGAGGTGATTCATCAGGATAGCTTTCCTTTCAACAAGGAAGTTGTTGAACTGCACATTGCAAATGTGGAGCTGGTCATTGCGCAGTAGTTTCAGTTGTATGTTTTCATTTCTTCATTTACTTGTCACACATGTGAGCAAACATAAAGGCAAGATGTATTATGGAGAAACAAAGACTTCGGAAGATTTTATTCCAGAAAAATTTATATCAGCAGCTGTTTCCATTAAGCCAAGCCATGCTCTACACATGCCAGACCTTCTGTGTCCTTGCAATCCCAACATGTCGCTTCCAAAGGCAGTGATGCCAGATTTCCTTAGTACTGCAGTCAGCTTCATTCATATTGAACTTGATAATTAAAAAAAAAAAATGACCATGTGTTAGCATGTAATTCACCATAAAAGATTTATTAAATATTTACTGGAAACGTGCATTTGTCTTCAACTTTATTATACATATTGCCTTAGGAATGGCTTCTGCAACAGGTGAATTATAAAAATATTTATGGCATGCAGACAAATGTCAACAGCTTTATAGCGCTTCAGGAATGCTTCAGGAATTATGTGCATCGAACAGAATGATTCTACCTTCATTATTTGCAAAATGGTGAAGGGATGAGTGACAGCAACTGCCTGAAAATTAAAAGCTGAGAAAACATTGTCCAAAGTCTTGTTTGTCAGAATCATTGCAAGAAAGCCTGAGAGCACCTTAAACCTGCCTGGACAGCAGTCCTTTACCAGTGAGGCAGATCTTGAAATGTCAGTCTCGGAAATGCTCAAAATGCACAGCTCACCGTTGCCGAAATGCACTCGAAACAAGTGCGCCGCTGATTCAAATCTGCGTCAACCATTAGGAGCTCTCTGCATTTGCCAGTTGACTGCAGTAATGAATCGTGATGCTAGTTTTCTCTTTTTGCAGTCACTCTTGTTTTGCTTTTATTTTTGTGTGCATGAATGAGGTTTTACAGTCGAAACCCGCGGTAACGAAATCCCGAGGGAACGAAATTCTCGCCGCAACGAAATATTTTCGGATCCCCGGCGAACAGCCATAGGAGTCAATGCATTTCCTATCTCGCGACAACGAAACTTTTTTCTATAGCAATCCCTCATCAACGAAATTTTCTGAAACGACAGTCCGCAAATAATCTACTCATGTAACACTAGTAGTGTCCGGAAACTGCTCAAATGCATTCGTTGTGCGCTTAAATTGCATTAACTACCGCCACAGCACACTTGCGTGGCCGCCGCCATCATTGTTTACAATAAAAAAAGCCTCGCACCACCTCTCGTGACAGACGACAGCAATGATGATAATGGTGGTCGTTCGCCCGTCGCAACGGGACGATCGCAACGGGTGACTGCGCAGTGTCCGGGCCAAAAATGCAATTAGCATTTAAATGATACAAATAAAAAAAAAGACAAGAACCGTAGGCGATCTCGCAGTGAGCACATTTTATTTAATCCTGTGTGCCATTACAGTTTGTGCTAAATGCGGAGCGAAACGCCTGCGTGCGTGGCAGCCAAATCGACATCTACTGCACGTGAAGGCTCCGACAACCCGGATGACGCTTTAGTATCAGTGGGCTTTGTGTACCGCCGCACATGGTCGTTCGCTCAGTGTCGTTGGTGCTAGAGTGCGTCAATTGTGTGTCTCTGTGCCGATCGGACCATTTGCTTTGACAGCCTGCTAAGATGCCGCCTCCAGCCAAAAAGAGGAAATTTATCACACTGCAGGATAAGGCTGAAATTATTGCCCAAGCTGGAAAGGGCAGGAAGAAAATGGATATCGCCGAAGAATTTGGAATTGCGTGCAGTTCGATATCGACAATTCTGAAAAACAAGGCCTCCATTCTCGGCGCGCTCGGAAATGGTGTGAGTGCAAAAAACAAAACGGTGAGCGCTGCGGCTTTTCCAGACGTTTACAAGGCGGTGTTTGCATGGTTTTGTGAACAGCGTGCCAACAAAGTGCCGCTGTCTGGCAGAGTTCTTCAGCAGAAAGCGCTGGACTTCGCATGCATTCTCGGGCACGCTGATTTTAAGGCTAGCCCTGGCTGGTTGAGCCGTTTCAAAGCCCGCCACGACATAGTGGCCAAAGTCATTTCCGGGGAGGCAGCAGCCGTCGACCCTTTGACAACGTCGTCGTGGCTGCTGACCAACAAAGAAGTATTGGACCAGTACAAGCCCTCGGACATTTACAACGCAGATGAGACGGCCTTATTCTACGAGATGCTGCCATCGAAGACCCTGGACTTAAAAGGCCAAAAATGCCGCGGGGGGAAACACAGCAAGCGGCTTGTAACGATTTTGTTGTGCACCAACATGGACGGCACAGATAAACGGCCACTACTTGTGATCGGCAGAAGTAAGAAGCCCCGCTGCTTCAAGGGAAATCGTCGGCTGCCCGTACAGTACACCGCGAACCTGAAGGCATGGATGACCCGGGCCATATTTGGCAGTTGGCTCGAGGCCTTCGATACGGACATGCGGAAGGCAGGCAGATCGGTCTGCCTTTTTGTGGACAATTGCAGTGGCCATCATGTCGATGACGTGGAACTGGGAAACGTGCGCTTGGTTTTTTTTCCACCGAACTGCACTTCCGTGCTGCAGCCGCTTGATCAAGGCGTCATTCGTAGCGTGAAGTGCGCCTACAAGGAGAGGCTGATTCAGCGTCTGCTGCTGAACCTCCAGTTGAAGCGTCCCACCGTAGTGGACATGTTCATGGCGCTTGAGATGATGGCCGCCGCATGGGTTGCGACGTCGCCAGGCGTGATAGCTAATTGTTTTAATCATGCCGGCTTCATTGCCACTCGGCAAGCATCATGCGCTGATCCAGTGGCATCGCAAGAAGATTCGCCTGAAGGTGCACTAGTTGACAGTGCTGACGGCGCAGTGCCGCCATCGCTGGCCCACGCATGGGATGAACTTTCTGCCGTGACAGATGGTGTTCCGGATGGCCTCAGCATCGATGACTTCCTTTGTGTGGATGAAGGTGTTGTCGTCCATGAAGAGGTCACTGATGAAGTCATCATAAGTAGCGTTTGCCAAGGTGCCGACGACGCCGACGACCACCAGACACCAAATCAAGAGAGGACTGCGAACCCGCGGGATGTGTTGAATGCCTTCGATGTAATTCGATCATTTTTCGGTGAGCATGATGACGACGTGGCAATGGACCACTTCTTGCAGTGCGAGTCGAGAGCAGTAAAATTGCTGCAAGGCAAGGCTCGGCAAAGTAAGCTGACTGACTTTTGGCAATAAATTTTTTTTTTTTTTTTTTTTGCAAGCCAGTTTCCTTCCTTGTCTTTTCTGCCTCATTCTCGCGCTAACGAAATTCCCGCAAAAGCGAAATGTTTTGCTTTCCCCGGCGATTTCGTTATTGCAGGTTTCGACTGTATTAATAGACACGATATAGTACAAGGCAATAAGATACAGGAGGAGGTCCCGAGGTCAAAGACTTTAATGGGACCTCCTGTACAGTGTATAAGTAAAAATATAAACAACAGTTGCAACAAATAGTGTAAAATATTCAAAAAGATAACAAACTTAGTATTGCTGGCTAGCTCAGACTTAGATGCAGGCTGTCTCAAGCTCTAATCTCCTGTTTACGGTGATACCAAGATGGCAGTGCATTGTTATATTTTGTTATACTACAGTACTTCACCATGAGGCAACAAAAAAAAGCCCTAGGATTGCAAAAATTAAATAAATAGGAAAATACAAAATTTTGACCAAATTGACTATTTCAAAAAACTATGTTCACCCCTAACTATGATTCTAGCTCAAGTCCACTTGGCAGGTTTTGCATATTGTCTCTGAACCTCTTTTTCCCTTTCAGTGCACCACTGCCTACAGTTGACCTTTAGTATATTATTTTATTTGCTCTGTTACTGAAACTTTGTTGTTGCCAATACAGTGCATATGTTGTCCTAGAAAGATACCACATCAGTCTACATTGACCTGCATTTGCTGTGTTCATTGTCTCTCTAACCTGCAGCTCACTTGCCTTCTGCAGATCTTTTGTGACATCACATACACTGTAACAGCATGTACAGAAAATGAGGCCAATAGGTATGGTCGCTTCCTTTGCTCCATGTTGGAGACGGTGATGCGCTGGCACAGTGACAAGGCCATCTTTGACAAAGTAAGTGCTATGTGCTTCTTTCGTTTACTTGCTTGTTTTATAGAGGTGGCTGTTACTGGTTCTTTCAACTCTCAATGTGTCTGTATGCTCATCAATATGCTCCACCACAAGACTAGTTATCTTACACAGCCTCCATATTTGCTTTTGCTAACTGTTGGGGTTTGACAGTTGCAACAAAGAACTCATAGTAACCAACATCACTGGTGATTCCAAAGGTGATGCCAAGTTTAAGATGGTCACTATCTATGATTGCGTCAATGGTGACTATGATTTTGTTCACAGCAGTTGCAGCAAACATTAGTTTCATTCTGGCTCATGCAATGTGCATACAATGCTAAACATGGCAGAAGCTGTCGAGGATGAAGAGCAATTCTACTGCAGCACCGCACAGTGGCATCAAACCTGCTGGCTTCGTTGCGATGCTGTTGCCAGCCAGCTCACTAGCGAAAAAATAAGGATGGGCGTGTGTTAGTGAAGATGCAGGTGAAGATGAAGATTAAGATGCAGTTCTTGCGCCATGGCCTTACTGCAAAGGAAGTTATGAGGCCTTTGCCACTGCAAGCACTAATCAGATGCAAGATGATGAGAATTGCAGCTTCCGCACTGATTTTGGGCAAAATCGAAACAGGATTTGTTCATTCATTCAGTGAATAAAAGTGTATGGACGTAGTAAGCATTTGTTCATGGTTATTTTGATACCCTTCATAATTAGTCATTTGGTGAAATTGGTGTTTTCTCTTCCCGTCTTTGTCTTCGTCTTCTTCTTCTTTTCTTTAGTTTCGAGAAATCAAAATTAATGGTTTTACTGTACTGCAGTGAATTAGAAGGCCATACGAACTACAACTTAAGTCAGGGTCACTCCCATGTCACTCCACCACCTTCATAGTGGAGCTGAAATATTTAAGAAACACAAACAAGTATACGGATGCCTTCGCATTTCGCCACTGGCAAAATGCGGCCGCAGTGGCCGCGATTCGATCCCGTGAACTCGTGCTTAGCAGCCCAACACCATAGCCTCTAAGCAACCTTGGCGGGTCTTTCCATAAAAGCAGTGCAGAAGCTTCAATTCTCGTCATCTCATGAGTGATTAACACTCACATTGAGACCTACAGGTGTTGTAGGTTTCGCGACTTCCTTTGCAGCACAGCCACGGCATGCATCTTCATCTGACGCGCTCTTCACTACCGTGCACACATCCCGATTATTATTTCACCAGTAAGCTGGTTGCCTACAAATTGTCCATCCATCGCGATAGAGCCGGTGCACTACATCCTCGACAGCTTTGCACCGAGTCAAAACGAAATCACTGTTTGGCACAACTGCTGCAGATGAAACCGCGGCTGCTATGCGGACTCTGTTGCTTCGTTTCAGTTGAATGCTAGCACTGTTTTTTGCTCTTTTGCATCGCAAATTTGAGATGCTCAGTGGTTGCCGAGCTCTGAGGGCTGTCTAGATTAACCAGTGTGCAGCCAAATATGTCTAATTTAACAAGAGTTTGATTGCATTAAATACCATAATTATTTCCACAATGATCGCACTTTTCTTTTTCAAGAGAAATTGATGCAAATTTAGGGGTGCGATCATTACACAGGGTAAATTTTCCTGTTGTTTCATTGCGCATTTGCTACGGGATGACAACAGGTCAACAAACAGGCGGCTGCCACTGTAACAGCGCAGGACATCAAAACAAAAATGGCTGGCGGCCAACGGAGCAAGCCGAACGTGCCTAACGCAATTTTTTTTTTTCATGTGAGTCTATTACATGGATTCAAACGGTTTCTGCCATCACAGCCACCATTTTGAATTCTTGCAGGAGTGTGCCAACTTCCCTGGTTTCATGACCAAGTTTCGTGGTGCTAGCCAGTCATCGGACATTGCCACTGATCACGTTGACTACGAGAACTACAGACACGTCTGTCACAAATGGCACTTCAAAATCACTAAGGTATTTCTCTTTTCTTAATGACCACTCATGTTGCTTGAACCTAGCATAAAATGTCCTACTTGGTGACCTTTTCTTAAGTCATTGCTGCTAATTGTTTGATAATTTCTGGAAGCTGTCATTGTCGAACTAGGTAAAGCAGTATGGTTCAGAAAAAAGTAACACACACAAAACGTTAACCTGTAAGTGTTGATTTGTTGCTAGAAAGCATTCTTTAGCTAGATGCACTGTAAATGTATATGCTGTGAAGACAACTTAGACATAAGCACCACTGTACGGGACCACGGAGCTAGCAGTGCACGATCTCTGCCACGACGGCCGCATTTTAGATGGAGGTGAAATGCGAAAACACCCGTGTACTTCAATTTAGGTGCATGTTAAAAAACACCAGGTGGTCCAAATTATTCCGCAGTCGCTCACTACGACTCGCCTTATAATCAGATCATGGTTTTGGCATGTAAAACCCCATAATTTAATTTTAATTTTTAGCCGTCTGTGCATGATTTAGTGTTCGTCTACTTGAAGCACATCTGAGCAATAATTAGGGGCATGCAAACTTCTAAATTTCGAATATCTGCATGCCCCTAATTATTCTATTCTTATTCAATATGAAAGTATGCCATTCTAATTGTCAAATATATTTCTTTTGAATATTTAAAGGATAGCAACACTTAATTAGAGTCTTAAAGGAGAGATAATGATGGAAGTGAGGACTGTTCTGGATGATTTTTGTGTAAGCAGCCATAGTTGCTGCTCAAGGGTACCAGTTCCTGAGAGAATGCACAGGGCAGATAACTCATGCTTAATTATTTCCTATCATTCATGAATGCCCCACGTTTAGAAAGCCTTTATACGAGTGTTTTTTGTCTTGATTTAGGTAAACCAATTTGTTATTTGGCCATTTTTGTCATGTTTCCGTACCTCTAAAAACAGCAAGCAGTGTTGTAGTATCACATTTTTCTCCTTGATCAAACTCAACATGCTGGTGACATGCTGTTCTCCTTTTTTACTGTCATTAAAGGGAAAAATTGTCATCCGAGTTCTTCAGGTGTGAAGTTTGGACTATGACTTTTCTTATCTTTCTTCCAGGCACTTGTGATCTGCCTAGAATCTGGTGATTATGTTCAAATCCGGAACAGCTTGATTGTGCTCACCAAGGTGCTGCCTCACTTTCCTGTGATGACAAATTTGGGCCAGGCGCTGGAGAGGCGCATAGAGAAGATTCGGCAGGAAGAGAAGGACAAGCGGCCAGACCTTTTTGTCTTGGCTACAGGGTGTGTTTTCAGCTGCTGTTGTTTTGCCTACTCTTTCGGTGTCCTTGAAGACCATGTCACATGAAAAGTATGCTGAAAAAAGTACCTGTTCACGATTTCATTGTGGACATGTGCAATTCTACTGGCTCTGACCAGTTCGTGAGCTCTGGAAGTAATGCAGTCTGTTGTGTAGTTAAATGTAAACATGCAGCTGGTTGCACAACACTGTCGACAAAATTGGCACTCTTGGTCACTGAAGTGCTGGCATCAATCACCTACCAGAAGATGCTTACAAAGTATTCAGAATTGTTTGCACACTAGGCAAGCAGAGGAAAGCAGCTTCAAAAGAACCCTTGAATTGCTTGCAATCTCTTACAAAAACCTGTGTATGATACAAACCTGCATATAATATGAAGTGAAACGTTTGGGATGTGAAATGGAAAAAAAGAAAGTTTTATCGGCGTATAACACAAATGGGGAAAAGTAGCAGAAAGCATTTATTTAAAATGCACTCTGCACTTCAATCACTGTCTTACTCAGCCGCGCTCTCTTTGGATAGTTCTTTGTCAAACATACCATGTTTACTCGCGTAATGAATGCACTTTTCTCCCCAAAAAATATGCATAAAGTTGGTGGTGCATTCGTTATGCGGGGTAAAAATATTGAGTGCTGTCTTTTTTTTTTTTTTTTTCACAGCCACCTCTAAAAAAGTCAGTTTCACCCAAAATGTGAGCCATCAACTGCGATAGCAAATGTGCAGACTGCTCCGCGAAGTAAGGATAGTAGTTTTATCGGCCATATAAACTTGCAAACATTCACTTCAACACGAGCTGAGCATCGAGAACGCAGCATGCACAAAGGTATGAGCCGCCATTGGCTCAGCCCCCGATGCAGATCGCTTTAAAGATAGGGCGCACCGTGGCCGCACAATGCGCGGTTGCAGGGAGGGCGCTTGCAGCCATCTGCCATTCACGACGTGACAATAACTCGCGTCTTCTCGATGCCAGTGGACCAGACATACTGTATTTACTCGCATAATGATCACACTTTTTTTTTCACCAAATTTGACACAAATTCAGGTGTGCGATCATTATGTGGGTTAAATTTTCCACGAAAATTAACATTTTCTTTTTTCATCCCGCATTTTCTGCGGGATGACAAGCAGGCGGCTGCTGTTGTCAGTGCGGGACACCAAAACAAAAATGGCACCCGGCGGAACAAGCCGAATGCGCAAACGCGATTATTTTTGTTCTCGTGAGTACATTACGCGCATTGAAACAGTTTCTTCCATATCAGTAATGAATAATATCTTAAAATTTGGAGTAAGAGAATCAGACTTAAAATTTGGAGTGTTCTGTCAATCAGTCACTGAATAAATTGATCAGTAACCTAATTGAATCAATCAGTCATGGAAAGCAGTCAAGACTTCTATGCTAAGTGGTAGGTGTGAGCAAAGGATCTTATTATAACCATTGTTTACCAGTTAGAATTGGAGCCTAAGTCATTATTTCTTCATATTCTATTGTTAGAAATAGTTGCATCAACAAGGGGGTCTTAAATCCGGAATGTTGGGACCTCCTTGCACAGATTGCCCTCAGTCAGGATGTATCGTGCTGCCTTGAAATACACAGTGCATCTGCGAAAATTAGGTGCTTAGTTCTTAGTATGTATTGCAGCCCATGGAGTATGGCTCCACGTCATTACACTTGGCCAATGTGCTTGGTACTCCGTGCTTGATTTACTAATTAATTTTTCCTGTTACTTTGCCTTCTCAACCTATACAACCAGCACATTACACTTCTAATTATCACATATTGCTTCTACTTGCAGGTATGCTGGCCAGCTAAAAAACAAGAAACCAGATTTGATTCCTGAGCACGAATTCCATGTGAAGGACAACAAAGAGGTGGGTGTACCTTTGTGTATTGTGGATGCGTATCCTCAAAAGCATAGCTATGGTTTGACGTATTGGAATGCTAAAGGAAAAGTATTAAGGTCTATTATTGGTAGATTGCACATTAGGAATGGTAGATGAGCAGCTTTCACTGATATGGGAGGTTTGTGATGTGAGATGTAAGGTTGACATCATCTAGCAGTCCTTGTACAGACTGCTTTGTGATTCACTAAACTATGGTGTTATATATAGTGTATGACTGAGGCTCACTGAAAACTCAACTCTGGCAGCGTTTAGGTAGATGTCGCTGTAGCGGCTGCAGGCGAAATAATGGTGTTGTTACTGTGAATTTGTTTTATTGTTTGCTTCAGCATAAAAGACTCTGTATCAGCTTCTCTGGTCATGTTTAGTCAAAAGTTAAGTGCTGGTTCTTTCGCAGTGCACATAGCCATTGGCTAGGGATAAATGTAACAAAGTGAGTCCTTTGTAGTACCTAGGCAGTCCCCAGATTTTTATCACGCAACTCACACATGCACTCAAGGGTTGGGCAAAGGTGGTGCAGCTCTTGCATTTCTGTGCCCTTGACAGAATGGAAGTACGCCCACAGAAACAGGCATTCTAGCAACTTTTTTTCTTGCTCTGCTTTGGTTCTTCAGACCTGCAATGGGCTGGGCAGCTAGCGTGCAGATGTATGCAAGGCAGAATCTAAAGAAAAAGATATGCAGATCCAGCACACATTTTGAGATCTGTGCAGTGGGGGTCCAACTGCGCCATTTTGCTACAATTCGACATGGCTGCTCCTGGCTGTGCCTACTCAATTGTCATTTGCGCCATATGCACTATTCGTTAACTACTAAATGCTAAATGGTGGCTTATAAATATGGGTGACCATGAAGGAGGGAAAAGGGTTTGTCAACACACAGGGGTGGGTAAAGGGTAGGGGTTCCCTAGGAGATAACGAAACTTTGAACCGTGGAGAACTTTGCTTTAATGTATAGCTTCACAGAAGCACACGGTGTGCTGCCATGAAGCCACACCTCAAGGCTAAATTCACATACAACCTGCACCCCGACCTTACTGTAAAATTTTCAGGCAAACCTTTTATTGGATCACAAGTTTCGGTGGCAGTCTGGTCACGCAAAAGCCCAGTTGCTCTCGGAGCAGAGCAGCTGCGGGAAAGGGCAGCTTGATGAGTTGACGGCTGTGCTGATGCTGGATCACGTCATTAGCAAGGATTCAATCTGCATAGGTGTGCGCTCACACCATGTGCACAGCCAGTCGGAGCCGTTTTGCTTCTGCTGGGGAGGGAAAGGGCAGGAAAGGGTTCCACGCATGCTGCCGCCGGCTCCATTTCTATTCAGTTAATTCTCTGAAAACAGATGGGACGGCCATGCCTTGTGCGGAGGAACTGGCAGCGTTCGACCAGCGGTGGTGAGAACTCGCTTGTGAAAGGGCTCGTCGTCGTCACACCGATCCAGCCGCTAAGGCCTAAATATAGTCTGACGTAGCGGGAACGCACGCACACGTTATGTCACGTTGGCGAGAACAAGATCGTCTATAGTTTGACTGATGGTCCAACACACTGGCACTGTCAACATAACCAGACGCAACCAAGGCACTCCAACGTGCCCGGCATCTAACAACACTCACCTGCGCACTGATAACATCAGACTATAGATGCATCTTTAGAGCCGTCGAGGAGAGGGAGCTGGAGGACAAAGTAATCAGGCACCGTTACCTGTGGTGACAAGGCGCTTAAAAAAAAATGTCTTTTTTTTTATTTTTAAATGAATTTGAATGAAATTTGCGTAGTTAATGTATTTTTGCAAGCTGATTTGAAAGATGCAATTACTTCTTTTTCTATAGATATTTTTTATATCCAACACAGTATGTTCTTTGTTTGGAGCCTAATTACCTAATGAACAGAAACTTGCATGGTAACGTACAGCACACGAAATCATTCGGAAGTGTTCATAGTGTGTCGTAAGCTATAAATCGTTGTTTAAGACCATTTTGAAGCAAAGTCACAGGTTGTCAAACTTGGTCGTAAAAATTTTCCATATTGATAATCTTTTGTTATCAAGGTGAGCATTTTTTTATGAATAACTTTGACAGCCAATAACTTTGCTTAAGCAAGGCCTAAAAACAATTATTTATAGCTTATGACATACTATGAACATTCACAATTGATTCCATGTGCTGTATGTCACCGTGCAAGTTGCTGTTCATTAGCTAATTAGGCTCCAAACAAAGAACATCTTGTTTTGGATATCATAAGAAATATTCATTATAAAAAACAACAAAATTGCTTTTTTCAAGTCAGCTCATAAACATGTTAACTGTGCAAATTTCACTCAAATTGTTTAAAAAATAAGACATCTTTTGAAGTGTCTTGTCCCCCATTTTGCGGTAGGGGAAAGATTTGTAATTTTTTATTTTTTAATTTTGAGGTTATACCGGCGAAAATGTGGTATATTTCGAATTAGCAAAGCATTTACTATCCAGGCGTGCAATAAAAAGGTTATTTTTGGAGTGCATTTCTGGATTTTTTTGCCATCTAAGCATACAAAAATAGGGGTCAGTCAGTGCATTCTATACATACACCACTGTAGCACGGGCATTGTAATACTAATGGGGTATAAATTTTGTAATGAAAGTTTATTGATCTTGCTGGTGCACGTATGATACACCAATAGGTAATTCTTAAATTTCTTTACCTGATCCCTTCCATTTGCAGGTGTATTCTGAGCAAGCTTTTAGACCTGTGCCCCTCTCCACTCATTTCTCATGGATACACGTAACTAAGCTCAAATACAAGTCGTTAAATAGTCATTTTGATACAACCTGATATTATAGTGTGTTCTTAATATGAATTCTGAGGGCCTTTTTCTTTTATTAGCACTGTCATATATGTGAATTGTGTTGATGCGCTTGTTTTGCACACATTAATGGGTCTACAGGAAATGAAATCCGGTCGAAACCACTTATAACAATAGTTAAGTGCCAAGAAAATTCCATTGTTATAACCGGATTGTATGAAAAAAAAAAAATTTTAATACGGGGATAGAAGAGCTGTTGGGAGAAAACTAATGGCGGGGAGGCCAGTGTCCCTCCCCACCACCTTCCTGCATCCAGCTGCAAATTGTCTTCACTCGTTTAACTGCTTAACTCTGCTTCCTCTGCGCTCTGATCGTGTGTAACAAGCTGCGGCTGTCGGCGTTCAAGAATGGCAGTGCTATAACTGCAGAGAATGCTTATGGGCGGCAAGCAACGTGCGAGCTCCTCCGAGGCATCGTTTAAAAAAATTCAAGAAGGTTGCCGCAGCAGCCTGTAAGCTTGAGAAATCCAGAAGAAATGCTTGAGCAAGATTCCCACAAGCATCTCGCCACCCACATACATCTCACTGGCTTGTACAGGAAAACCTCCTGTCCTTTGGATTTGCTCGCTTTACGCGAAGCTTGCCGACATCCTTCTCAAAGGCATCCAACTGCTACACGTGCTGTACCGAAAGGCTCCTCGCGAGAATGAAGCCCCGGAGGGACTGAATCATCTGCAAGGCCTCCTGTGAGGACAATGTAGAGGCAGCCTGCCCTAACGCATCATCGCTGCGGTCATCGCCATCGCTATCGGATGCAAGCACGTTCCCGCCAATCACCTCATTGCTTAGAAGTGCTTAGTTTCCAAATCTACAGCAGTGCACTTTCTTTTCGCCGGCAACTTCGTGCATTGCCAATGATCAGCGGGTGTGTCAGCCATCTTCCATTTCCACGGTGAGTCTAAAGAGGCTGAGAAACCATGTGGCCAGGGACAACTGTGGTGCAACCAACAAAGACGAGCTTGAGCGACTTAATCCGCTGGCAGAACTGCACAGAATGAGGGACCAGCGAGCAATCTGGGAGCAGCGTGGCAGCACAGCACAGTCAGCGCAGTTGGCGTGGTTCATTCGGGTTTCAAAAGGAGTAGCGGCATAGAGCTATTGGCGCAGCCCATTTGTGTTCGGAGGGGTGGAAGAACAGCGGGAGAGAGGCGCACAAGGCTGGCAATGTGGAGAAAGCTGGAAAATTGGCTCACGGCGGCTGTTGGGGTGGCGGGCGATCGTGCAGAGGCTCAAATTTTTCTTTTTTCTTTTCAAGGATTTTGCATTTCATTACCTTTTGGCACAGTCGCTCAGCAGCCAGACTTCATCGTTTTAACCCATAATGCAGCATGGGGGCATTGTAGTAAGCGGATTATTTCAGCATAGAAAACATACAAAAGTTGACAGTGCAGCAGCTCCTCATTGTTATAACCAATATGTTGTTAAAACCAACATTGTTATAAGTGGCTTCGACTGTAGCAAAGAAACAAAGATTGCACAAGTAACGTTTATGTCGTTGATTTTTTTTTTTTTGCCTGTGTTGTAGGTCTAATGAACACAAATATGTAGATAATAATAATAGCAATAATCTTTATTTGCACGGAAATGTAACATGAGGGGATTGAAAATAAAGAAAGGAAGGGGACGATAGCTCTGGGTGGCATCCTAGGCATGGTAGAGTGGTGCAAACCTGTATGAGACGTGCTTGCCTATCAGCCACAGGCTGAGAGAGTGAGAAGGGTGGGGGTGGGTATACACCACACAAGGCTCTAGATTTACGAGATGTGTGTGCAAGAAGGAACAGAAGCAAGAATATTAATACAATGGAGACTAACATAGTTCACCGAAGGCTCAGCTACATCAATTTTGTTTTCTTCAGCTGCTTTGTGAGCGGAGTGTGAAATGCATTTAAATAAAGCGAAAATAATTTTTTTTTTTTCCACATAATGGGATTCCTTGTATTATTTCACAATTCGCTTTTGTGTAAAGGTAGCATTGTTTAGGCGTTAGGCCACTGTAATGCTAAAGATGCTACTAGCAACATTTTTTTCACTCACATATTTGTGCTTAGTGTACATTTGCTGGCATTTCATACGTTTCCTTTAGCACCTACTTAGTATGGCTATAGTACAAGAGGATTTAGTATAAAAATGAATGCCCAGTATGTACTTGCGTAATGCTGCAGAGTGATGACTTCAGTTTTTAATGGTTTTTAAATAGTCGCCCTTTTTTTAAGAATCTGCTGTTATTTGCTTTACCCATTTCAAGCAAAAGAAAGTTGCACAGTTGGTGAACTTAAGAGCAAATTAAGTTTTTCCGTCTTTTATTAGTAAATACTCTACATAACCACATGAAACTTAGAAAGTGGTGGCGTTGGGCTTTTCAAGCACTGCACTTCTTGCAATTCTAATACTTTTTCATATTTTTCAGCAAAGCAAAAGAAAATAAAAACAGAATACAGTGGAAAAAAATGTGCACACAGTCGAACCCACTTACAACGATCCTAGATATAACAATCTATTGGTTACAACGCCCACATTTCAGTGAATTTGATTTTCCAACCCTATCTATTGAAACGGCTTCCAGCTATAATGAAAATTTTTTAAAAATCGCCGTACTTTTACAACAAATGCTTCGAACCCACTCACAGTAAAATGAGGGCGCACTTCCAAGTACCAAAGCATAGAAGTGCGAAGAAACTGCACACAGCAGCGTGCACCTCGCTCCAATCCAACCCCAACAATGATGCGGCCTTCAAGGTGAGCGAGCAACTGCTGCATGCAGATTTGAAAGTCGCAAAGAAGGTCACGTGTAGTCACATGCTTTCAATGCGCACCTCCAGGGAGGAGGTGTACAGCATAAACAGCACGGTTCAGGGCATGTGCCAGTACTATAGCGGATGCTAGAACAGCATCACCACATGCGTTACGCCAATTTTAAGGATTTGGAATGACCAGCTATGTCCTTCCACCATGGGAACATCTACCACTCAAGCATTTCTGTTGACATGGCGCAAGTCCGCTAAAATGCTGCACCACGTGCTGCCGCCACGTAATGTTGTAAAGGATCGGCACTTACCATGCTGTTATCAGGAGATCACGGTTTGGTGGCGCTTATTTTACGGCATTCATGTGGCTGACATGCAGTCATAATGCTAAAACTACAATGTCCGAGATCTGTCCGGGTTTCTTCTTTAGATGGACAGTTCTAACTGCAGTTTCCAGCTAGGTGCGGTAGTCACTGGGAACGAAAATGACACTGAAAATCTGTTTTCTGACCAAAGTTCTGTCGAATTGGAACCGTGGACACCAGCTTCAGTGCGGTTAATTCTTTAGTGCTTTTAAGGCTGAGTCCATGTATAACGAACTGCTGATATAACAACCACTTTTCGCAGAACTATCGATTTCGTTATAAATGGGTTCGACTGTGTTTGCTACTGAATGTATTGAATTTTTCTTGGACCACGTTTTGTCTCGTCAACCATGCATGAAAAGGATTTCAAACATAATTTCACACATTTCAATATGTGTACCCTTTTATATGCTTGTGTATGAATGAAGGAGGCACTCCTTACCAGTTTGCCTGTTTACTTGCTCCAGGGCCGAGCAGCAGGCTCTTCCCAGGCCAAAGCATCCGACTCTGTTGCACAGCTTCGAACTGCAGCAGGCTTGCCCTCTGGTGGTGGTGGTAAGTGTCATCCTTGGTATGACCAAGGAACCTGTACGGGTTCTGAAACATCCGTGTTTTTTTTTACCTTGACTTCGTTCAGTGTCTGCAACTTCATGTTCATGTTGCTTGACAAATTTTTTACGAACTATTGACTACCCTGAGCCACTGTTGAGGCATTCATGCTTGTGTTGTGGTTGCTTATCTGCATCACAGCTGTTGTGCTTTTCCCTCTTGCATGTGCCTGCATCTGTCATTGCACTGTATTCATTGTGATCATAGAATTCTGTTTGGTATCCTTCTGACTGTTATATCTGTTGCCTTAGGTGGAGACACTCAGAAGGAGAGAAAAGCAGAGGCCATGGCGAGAGTGTCGCCGCAACCTGGGGCAGTGGTATCAAAATCAGCCAGCGTCAGTGCTTCAGGCTCAGGGGTAAACAGCAGCAGCAGCAGTACCTCATCATCTAAAACAAGCTCATCAACTGCGCGCCGGGAATCGAGCCGGTAGGCATCTGGATGCTGTCCTACACTGGAGATGATGAAGGCTTGAACATATGCAAATTTTTTTTCTTTTATACAGTGAACTTCCATATAGGGGAGATGTGGCTTTTGCATTGCAAAATGTGGCCAGAATTTTTTTTTTTATCATTTTCAATTTCTGCAGCCGTTTTTCTATCTGATTCTGAGTTATGTTCACTGAAACCCACATAGGAATGCTCTGAAATACATGTGACATCAGCCAGGGTGGTGAAATATTTCGTGGAAACCCAGAAAAATGGTGTTTCAAGCCACAATATTTCCGAAACTGCACAAACGAACACTCCCATTTTGGTCTCATTGGAAAGTGCAATTCTCTGTCTTCAAATTTGCTACTTCAGCTATCTCATAGAGAGAGAAACGAGCACAAAAAGGAAATCATTGAAGGTCGTTCTCAAGTGTTCGATTGGCCATGACTGCCATGCGATTCCAGCGCCCTTTCCATTTGGGCCAGCATTCGCTCTATAAGGGCCATCGTGTGCTCTTCACACCTCACGAGCTCTCGACCACCATGATTCAACAAGTGTGGAAAGGGGTGCGGTGCGGGCATCACAAGAAGCACAGCCAATACCTCTGTTTCTAGATGTTTCAGACCGGCAGCTGAGCATTTCGAATGTCAGCGATGTGGCATACAATCCTCAGACCTGTAGCTTAACATTTCGTGCATCAGCACCTCCAACTCAGTGATTAAGCACATCGAATGTGGACTTCTCGGACCCACAATTATGCAAATTAATCATACTCTTTGAACTTGGTGCTAAAGCATTTTTCGGGTGCCTCTGACTCAGCAATCAAGCACATCATGCGCAGGCTCCTCGGACCTGCAGCTAAGCATTTTGCGTATCAACAACTCGGGCTCCACGACCGGGCACATTGTGCACCGAAGTCTCCTCCCTACCACCACCACTCACCCGTTTTTTTTTTAAATCCTCTCCATACCTGGTATGACGGGAAGCTTGCTCATAGATTTTAGGATATTCACCACTGGTGCTAGTTCCTAGGGGGCAGTGAAATTAGTGTCATGGTTACTTCCAGCTTGCCTTCCATATGAACCAGTCACACATCTAGTCACTGGTTTGCCTGATGGTACAGTGCCACAAGCCTAATGGTGCTTCCTTTTCTCTCCCATCAGGTCAGCGAACAAGGAGAGCAGTGGTGACAGTCACGACAAGATTGCTGGCACACTTGCCGACCGGAAGAGTGCATCCTTGATGCATGATGACCCTCGGCAGTCCAAGGATGACATGCACAAGAGTGACCATTGGTCAGAAATTAGTGAAGGTCAGTGGGGCACCATTGTGTACTATTTTGAGCTATCCCCCTCATCTCATCCTCATGAAACACTCTGTTTACTTTTGTTCTGTGGAGGCTGTCAGAAGTCTACCCACACCACTATAGGCACGTGTAGATACCCCAAAAACACAAACTTGTGTATAAAAGTTATCAGAGGGAATTTTGGCACTGTGATAAGGTATCATGGGAATGACCTATAGTATACATGAATTTGTATTAATTTTCGTGCTTGTGACTTCACACATTCCTGTGGTTATTTATTACACTTTATCTTTCTAAATTTCCAAGAAATCACTTTACTAGAGACATGAAGGCGGTAGGTTTCCCTGCACGTACATAATCATTGCAAATTATTGTGTATACATATGAATTATTGTGTATACATATGTGATTTTTCGGTCTACAAAAATTGTTGGACTTATTGGATATTCCAAACTTCATAAATGCACCGTCAGTGTTCCCATAAAGGTAATGCATTTTCGCGACCGATTTTTCGGACGAATTTGGGTGCTGAAGTTAGATTTTCTGGACTAAATTGCTCGTTCCAAGCCACGCTACCTGATCTTGGAGACCGCCATGTTGGATTTTACACTGGCTTGGCTTAAGTGGCTCGCTCTATAGCTTTCAAGATTGGGACGCACACGCGATCCCCATGTCTTAGAGGCCATGCCCGCTCTTCCTTGGCCGACAAAGCACCCGAGGGGACGGCACTTTTTGCTTATCTTTTATTTTTTTCGGTCAGCACTATCGTCATAATCATTTAATGTGGGATCAGTTTTATTTGTATTTTTTTTTTTTCATTCTTTTTTCTTTAAGTTTTGGTTGCTATTTTGCATGTGGTATCCAGAGAGCCAGTGTGTCTTGGAGACGTCGCATCTTTGTGCGCTTTTGTGCGGCTTCGTATCTGTTTGATCGGCACACGTGTTTGTGCGACTTTGCATTTGTGTGATGGGCACCACCTCCTGTGCCTTCGCGAGAGCCAAATGGCGCGAAGAAACATGGCTTGTTTCTTCTATCTCCGTGGCAATCTCAGCCAACGGAGATCAACAATGTGGTGACACTCTTGTTGACTGTATATGGGGACATTACTCTTGCACAAATCTAAGCAAATCTGATAGCCTCCATGTGGTGCCCTGCCCTCGGAGGCAGGGCATCATTAGGGATTTTCTTAAGCCGCTCTAAGCCTTATTTTATAAATTTCATTTTTCTGACTATTTTTCAGTCCCCGTGGGTTCCGGAAAATCGGTCGGCTGCTATAACACAATATTTTGTTGGAAGTGATCGATTTGCGAAGCTACAAAGCTGCTCTATGTTAGCGAGACAAAGTTTACGCAAATCAGTTTTGCTGCCCGTCATTCCCATGCTGCCTGTGCTGCCGTACTTGCTGTTCCTGTAGACACTAGTGCTAGAGTTCACCCTAGTAATTTTTGTAGGAGGTAAGGCCCAAAAGCACTCAGTGATTCTTCATGCACAGCATCAGACATCTTCAGTGATGTTTCTTGCAGATCTGACATGGACACAGGTCTTGGAGGCAACAGAAAATACTTTCGTAAATGCTATAGGCTGCCTTGGGAGCTTTTTTGTGGCATCAAGGGTACAACTGATGATTGCACCAAGAAGGGGCAGAATCGATCTTGCTGTGAATCTTTAATGCAGTTAGCATTGAAGCTATGTAGTGGCAGACCGTACTGCTAGTGCCGAAACGTGTGCGGCTGGTATTCTCTCTTGCGCTTCTTATCGCACACGCTTCGGCATTTAGTGCCGCGGCTGTAAAGACCGTGCGTCGTGCAGGTTTAATTCCACCGAGCATTGGAGAAATTTAGAGGGCCATTTTTGTCATAGTAGAGGGGCGGGCACATAGTCGGTGACCCAAATTGGTATCCAAAGACGTTCACTGAAGAACAGCACAAACCAAGTGCCACATGCTCACTGCTCCAAGTCAGCATCAAAGTTATTCATATACAGTCGAGTCCCGCTACAACGAAATTGACGGTGCACGAAAAAAAATTCGTAGAAGCGAAAATTTCGTTGTTGTGAAATTCACAAAAATATGGCTAATCTGAACTGGTAAACCACAAACAAACTTTTATTTCCAGAAGTCAAGCAGTGTCGACTGCTTCCCTTTTTTTCCTAGGAGCATCATGACGCGATTTTCGCATTCGGCGAGTAGCTGCATCGCGACGTCGTCATCATGCACAGCCACGCTGTTTCTGATGACATCGAACGCATCCAGTACGCGAGATGTGGCTGGTGGATGCAGGTCTGGCACTTCGTCGTCATCCGACTGCCCCCCGTCGTCGCGGACACTTTTTATGATGTCCTCATCGCTCAATTCTTCACGGGCGATCACATTGACGTCAGTGTCGATGAAGTCGTCCAGCTCGACACTGGATGGCACACTTCCGGCACCTTGAAGGGCCGCCCAGGACGCAATTACGTCTGCTGGCGGTTGCACTGCTCCGTTGCAGTCAGCAGCATCCTCAGCGGAGTCGGTGTCTGGGTCTCCTAGCTTGAAGCCAGCGTGCGTGAAGCAGTTCGCGATAACTGGCCGTCCAGTTGCAACCCACGCAGCAGCCATCATCTGCAGCGCCATGTACAGGTCTAACTTCGTGTCACGACCGGTCTCCACGTTCAATAGGAGACGCTGCATCACTCGCTGGCGGTAGGCGCACTTCAGACTTCTAATGACACCTTGGTCAAGTGGCTGTATAATCGAAGTGCAGTTCGGCGGAAAGTACTTCAGCTCCACATTTGTGAGCTCCACATCCAGAATATGATGGGCGGAGCAATTGTCAAGCAATAAGCACACCCGCCGGCCCTGCCTCCTCATGTCGCAGTCAAATGACGCGACCCACTCGGAGAAAATGGCCCGCGTCATCCAGGAGCGGCTGTTGGCGACATACTTTACGGGAAGGCTCCTGTTACCTTTGAAGCAACGGGGCCTCGCACTCTTCCCAATGACTAGCGGTGGGCGCTTGTCTGATCCGTCCGCGTTGGCGCACAGCAGCACGGTCACGCGCTTCTTGCTGTGTTTCCCACCGTGGCAACGCTGACCTTTCATTTCGAGGGTTTTTGACGGCAGCATCTCGTAAAACAGGCCTGTCTCGTCAGCGTTATAAATGTCACACTTGGCATAGTCTTTCAACAACGCCGAAACGTTCGTGGAGATCCAGGCGGATGCGCTGCCTGTGTCTGCCGATGCCGACTCGCCAGAGAGCGTCTTGCCGACAATGTCATGGCGGGCCTTGAATCTGCTGAGCCAGCCTGTGCTCGCCTTGAAATCGTCGATTCCCCGCAGGCAAGCGTAATTCAGGGCCTTCTGTTGCACGGCGTTTCCACTGATGGGTATGTTTTTCGCCCTTGTCTCGACAAACCACGTGTACATAGCCTTGTCGAGGTCTTCGTGCGCCGACGGCGTCAGCTTCTTCCGCTTGGCTGATGTGCCCGAAGCAAGAGCTTGCACTATTGCTTCTTTTGACTTCAAGATGGTGGACAGCGAACTGGGAGAAATCCCAAACTTCTTCGCAACGTCGCCTTTCTTCTCTCCACTTGCGACTTCGGCCAGGATCCGAGCTTTATCCTCCAAGGATAAAAACTTTCGACATGACGGCGCCATGTTGGAAAGCACGCTAAAACAGAACGGCTTCTCTGATCAAACCGAACACCGCAACACGTGCACAACACGAACTGCCAATTGCACTAGCACTAACTACGCACCGACGGCGCCGAGATGCAGCATGGACTGACGAGACGACTGAGCGTCGGCTTTGGATTGTCTGCGGCTAAAAAGTTTCAAGCCAATCCCAAAGGTAGGCCAGTCTCATCGCCGTCGGCATCGAGCAATGGCGGCCCCCATGCTCGGTCATCAGCGGCAGTTTCTTGCGGTGCCAACACGCGATGCTAACTTTGCAGACGCTTTTTTATGTGCAAAAAGTTCGAAATTGCGTTTCCTGCGCGGCAAATTAAATTTCGAGCCTGGAAGTACTTCGTCAGATTTCGTTAAAGCGGAACGGCATAAGAAAAAGTGTTCGTTGTGGTGAGGATATTTATGCATTGACTCCTATGGGCAGCTGACGGGGAACTGAGAATTATTCGTTGTACCGGACATTTCGTTGAAGCGGCGTTCGTTGTAGCGGGGTTCGACTGTAAGAGCAGTACATACCTAGTGCTGCATCCGCAGTTCCACATGTTGGCATCAAAGAAGTTCGTTAAATTGACCCAGGTTGGTCCGACGGTTGGTTTCGAACCCTGTTCCCTGAGTACAGCAGCCAGATACGCTACCCATTTGACAATGGGCTACCCAGTGACCCAGGTTGGCGGGAACAGCTAGATAGGCATATAGATAGATAGACAGCCTGCACCCAGAAAGGGCGTGAAGTACTCTAAGAATTCTAAACACATTTAAAAAATGTTCAGTTAACTCTGTTGCAATGTTTCGCTTTTATGTGACGTGATCTTGCAGTATGATTGTTACAACACCTTTAAGGACTGCTAATTGCAGAAAAATGGGCTCTCTTACTTGATTGTATGCCTCTTGTAAGCCATGCAACAGATTCTGAGATTGGTGCCTATTCACTCTATGCAGCCAGAAGTGCTGCAAATGGCGATGCATATGGCTGTATACTGCATTTATTCGAATATAGGGGTCAGTTTTTTTCCCCCAGTATCCTTAGACTAGAAGTCAAATCTTTATCCTTATATGCAAATTTTGCTTTTAGATGTGGCTTCACGGCAGCGCGAATTTCGCCTTATGGTCTGGCTTTACGGCAGCACGCTGCGATACCGTGAAGCCACACTATAAGGCAAAATGCACTTGTAACTCGCATTCTGCATGTTGAAGCTCATGTCTCTCCTATTTCTTGGTCAACATTTTGCATTGTGGCGGTGTTAGTAATTCAGTATTTTTGGCAGTGTCCACTGAGTCTGATTGATCTGGCGGCCACTCTGCAAGGTCTTATGTTAGTGCACATACTTCTGTCTTTTTTTTTTTTTTTCTGGAGTTCCCTAACAGCACCCTTGCCATATATTCGAATAAATAGGGTAAATGCTAACGAAATTGTGATAAGGCAGACATCTTCCAAATTCTTCTAAAATCTTTAATAATTTGGGAGGTTCTAGCTCCACATAAACTTGAATTGAGAACCAAAGACCATGCTTGTTGCTGTGCGTTGTATATTCATGTTCTCTGGATGCAAGTTAATGTCATCATTACATTGTGACATCTGTGTGTTTGAGCATAGAATTTTACTGCTGTGTCCCTCAGTCGATCCACTGCCTGCTTGCAGAGCACAAGCGTCGGCGGTTGGACACTGCAAGCAACAGCGTGACCTTAGGTGGCGGCACCAGTAGCAAGGTTGGGGGCAGCCCACGGGCTGCCACGGGGGGTCGTGGTGGTAGTGGCTCCTCCCAGCAGAGCCCCAAGGTGGTGGACGATCTCTCGAGCAAGGTGACCTCCGCCGGGGAAGACCTGCGCTCTTCGTCTGAGAAGTGGGCTCACCCCAAGGACCTGCACGATGGGGATAAGGCTAAAGTCAAAAAGGGCAGCCGCAAGCGAGACCACTCAGAGGAAAGCGCCCCTGAAGGCAAGCGCAAGAAGGATGAAGACTCTGGTAGGCAACCTATTGTATTTCATGCTAAATTCCACGGTTTGTTCCAGGAACCCTAGAGTTAGGGTGACATCGAGTCCTGTGCTACGCCACCTGTTGGATAGATCTGCCTTCATGAGCTGACAATAATGAATAGAACCCACTGATCATAAAGGCTTCCAGTTTCAATTGTTTTCTGAAGGAAATCTGGAAAGCAGAACATTAAGCAATTGAAGATTGCACATTATGGCCGACTATTAAAACTAAAAACCTGATTGATGTTCAAGACATCACAGATCGATTTCTTCAACTTCAGAGGGACAAAAAAGTACTTGATTTTATTTTATGGACATTCTACTGTCACATGGCAGTGATAGTGAAGAATGCAGCAAAACTGTGAATGGGAAGACTAGTGTTTCATTGGGCGAACCTGTGCCCTCAAAAACAGGCTACACTCAATGCACAACGATAGCAGCGAGCACAGTCGGTGATTGGCGGAAATCTTATCTGCCGGTCAAGCGCGTCTGCTTTTATAAATGAGGATGACTTCTTGGACGAGTTGCTGTTTACTTAACATGATGCTTTCTAGCGCAAAAACTTGAGGAAAAAAAGAAAAGCAGAGAGGCAAAAGGAAAGGAAAGATGAGCACTTGTCTTTCCTTTTGCCTCTCTGTTGTTTTTCTAGTTTTTGCACTAAAAAGCATCATGTTTTGTACACAAGTCATCGAAGATTCCAGAATAATTGGTGGTACCCGCATGTCTTCCAGAAAGTTCCACACAATTCGCATCACACATGCAGTCGGATTACATACGCTTCGGTGACAACAGAACCATCGATAACATTCTAGAAACTTCTGATGCATGCGGGCACATCCTGTGCTTAGCAATAACATTTGTTAGACGGTGTAAAGTGCTCAGCCGTGAAAGATGAACAAGTCCACATGTCAGTATATATCATTAGTTTTTTCCAGGCCTCATATAAGGATTGAGTTGTGATCAGTTGTTTAATACTACAGTCAACATCCGATTTTATGGACTCCTTAGGGAACGCAAGAACGTCCGAAAAATTGGGCAGTCTGAAAAAACATGCATGCCGAAAACACACCATTTTATAGGTATTTCTCAGATGAAGAGGGTCGAGGACGAAGGATCAAGCTTGCACAGCTCTGCCAACGCATCGTTAGGGTGGCTCTCGAAAGAGCAGTTTCTAAAAGTAAATTAAAGTCTGACAGTGGGGGTGCTGTCAGTGCAGCCGGCGCTATCTTCAGCTGGGTCAACACTACAGCAGGGTCAACACTACCTCTTAATGCATTAGCAGTGTGAAAAACATTGTTGATTCTCTTTTGCCTGGTGTTCTGCTTGCACTCAATGTTTGCTTCACCAGCATCATCAATGTTTGTGCCAACTCAGAGCTCCTTCGCTGTGTAGGCACTGGCTCTTCATTTCTCACTGTCAGAGTCGTCCGAATCCACCATCACTTGACGGATGATTTCATCGTCGGTTAACTGTGCACAGAGTTCAAGATTGTTATCAGCGTTTACGAATCGTTCAGAAGTTATTTCGGTTGCAATCAAAATGCCAGGGGTGTGCAGGTCGTAGAACACAAAGTCCATGGAAAGAGATTGATCAGACACTCTCTCTGCGGGCAAGACAGCCGTCTTGGTGCCGAGTGTGAAACCCGCGTGTCGAAAGCAGTTGCGAAGCGTCTCTCGTGTAACCGCCTGCACGAGTCCACTAACATGCCGACAGCATACCTAAGGTCAGCGGTGTAACATTTGCCGCTGTCTGAGCACAGCACCATGTGACTGAGCATGTGTGACCTGTACAGAAGCTTCAGGTTGTAGATCACACCTTGGTCCATCGGCTATGGATTGCTGTAGTGTTCGGTAGTGAAAATTCTATCTGTATAGCCTTTAGGTCTTTGACGTGGCCATGCACAGCACTGTTGTCTAGGAACAGCAGAACTTTTCCATTCTGCTGTTGGAAGCTTCTGACCAACTTGCGAATGTACACTTGCAATAACTGCTGTGTTATCCAGGCCTTCTTGTCCTTGTACTGAACAGGTAGGGTTGCCCCCTTGAAACACCTTGGATTCTTGTATTTTCCCTGTGACGAGCATCGGAAGCTTCTTGCTGCCTGACATGTTGCTGCCGACGAAGGTGGTCAGCCGCTCTTTTCTGTGTTTGCCGCCATGGCAGGGGTCACCAGCAAATGTAAGCGTTTTCTCTGGCAGCATTTTTTAGAGCAATCCAGTTTCATCAACTGCTGCAACAAAGAATGTAGCTTTCTATTCCGGTACTGCATGACGGCTGAATCGTCGACAGCGCCACTTTCCCCACACATCATTTTGAACTTATGTTCATTGCAATTATTATTTCTGAGCCACCCTTCGCTGAAATTGAAGTCTGCAACGTTCATTTAAAGCGCGAAAGATTGTCTTTTGCTTCAAGGTGTAACCCGAGACCAGGATTCGCTTTGCAGTCATGGTATGTAGCCACACGAGGAGCGCCCGCTCAAGTTTCGGATAAATGCCCTGACTCACATTCTTATTTTGAGCCCTGCTTGACTTTCCGGCCACTTCCAAGATCTTCAACTTGTTTTTCATGAAATCCAAAACTGTTTGCTTCAAAATTCTAAACTCTTTGCCCATGTGTGCTTGTGACCGGCCACTTTCAGCTTCCTTGACGACGGTATCTTTTTCTTTTCCATCGTCAGCCTATGGTAGGGCTTTGCATGCTTCGAAGCCATCACTGTCAGCAGCAAATTCACTCGATGAAAAGCACAGCACCAAACTGCGGGAAGCTTCTTAGCGAATGTCGAGGAGAGTGCACAACAGCGCAACATGATCACCGACTAACAGATTGGCTACCAACAGATTGGTGTGCGAGAGTGCTGGCTTGAGGTTTCAATACAATACGATGGCCGTGGTGCTACAGCTGGCTATGGCTAGCGGATCGGCATGCGACACTAGGGGTTTGAGGCTCCGAGATAATCAAAATGGTGGTCATGGATGCCACGTTGGACCTGTGGCTAGGGGTAAAAAGTACAGAAAATCAGACTGTGAAAGGTTTGAGCGTCGGAAATTTTAGGTGTTTTTATACATTGGCTCTATCGGGTACGTGACGGTGCCCTGAAGGAGTCACAATTATCGGGCATGCTCAGAAAATTGGACATTGACTGTAATTGGGTATTTTCAACAAGAGACAACCATATTGTACCTGTGAATTCTTAGTTACCTTAGCTATTGATAGCTAGCAACATTGTTATGACGAACTTGTGCAGCAGCTGACTTTCTTCTACAAAACTTTTAAGCATTAGGCTGTTGAACTTTATTATATTTGATTTGAGATTTGCCTTTCTTCTTGATTCAATTCAATATGTTATTTGAAATCAACTTATTTGGTTTTTGCACACCCCTAGTATTCAGAGTAGTGGTGCACTTCTGATAAACTTATTGTGCTCCCTGTCTGTCCAGCCAAAAGCTCGAGCAAGCGCAATGGGGAGGATGTCAAGGAGAAGGATCGCTATAGGAGGGTGAGGGATGTGCAGTCCTTCCCAGGACTGCCTCATGACCAGCCACTCTCCTCCCTCCAGGAAGAGGTATCGCCCAAAATTCGTGGGGAACGGCGAGCCGATCGTGATGACAAGAAGCAATATCCTTCCTGCCTCTGTTTGTCTGGGAGAGTTTGGGATGTTTGGAAAGTTTGGTGATATGTCTGAAAAAAATCTATCTGCTAGCTAAGAGGAATCTCTTTTGAAAATATGCAGTAGCCGTGATGGGCTACAGTGAATTGGCAAACACCGTGTGAAAAAAAAAAAGACGTGCTCACCATTGCATCTCATGCACAAGGCTCTTAAAGAAGGGTAAGTTGTGTGGGAAGAGTTGGAGGGTGCATTATAATCAGTGACAGAGCTGCCCCCAAAGCTGTCACGTCGGCTATTGAAAAAGAAGTATGGAGCCGGTCATATTGAAGTCGCACGTAAAGTGCTGTACAGTACATTGTGTTCGTGAAGGAGTAGGCAAAATGAACCTTTTTCGTAATTGTAACACTAGCATTTTTGTGAGGTAAATTTAACAACTAATGGCAGTGCAGTAATTTTTTCATACGGTGCATACGAGCGCAGTTTGCTTGTCTTTATGACATGGAAAATGTAGGTGTGGCTCTCATGATGAAACTGTCGTATTTTCTCACATAGAACTTGCGAAAATAACTGCATACAACAATGCTCAATTCTTTGCAAAAGCAAGTCTCCATTCAAGGATGGACGACTCATCCACATCTTATCTTCGACCAGCGACTCTGTACTCACCACTCTTCAGCAATGCTGATAAAGCTGGATTCACGCAACGGATGTGATCGCGGATGAATCAGTCATGTGACGTGTAATGTGAATCTGATCTCTTTGCAGTTATGATTCACACTACAGAGGATGGCAGTGTGGACACAGCCCTTACATGGGCGACAGCGATGGAGCCAAAAATCCTATGATTTGACTTCCGCCATATCTCGCCCGCAGAAACGGGGACCATTTGGTCACATGATATTGTTATGTGAAGCTGAAGTAGGATACTATTTACAATTTATTTACAGGGAAGCTCACGGAGGCCAAAATGGCGACGCTATATCAAGCCGGCACACACGTTGTCTTCGTCCTCCTCAGTGCAGCCACACTGTGGCGGCTGTTCCGTAGCATCACCCCCGGCTGTAGAAGCACTGTCCCAGTGCTTAATCTACACATCCGCGGTGAAAGGTGTATGGTATGGTTTTAGTCTTGCCACGTGAGCGATGTCACTTGCAGCTGATGATAACGCTGAGAGATCGGCGGGGATGATTTCATATGTGACATCGGTCACTTGTCATAGCACACGGTAAGGGCCAGTGTAGCACGATAGCAGCTTTTCGGAAAGGCCCACACGTCAAACGGGTGACCAGAGAAGCACCAGAGAACCCGGAGAAAAGTGCACGTCACGATGGTGGCAATCATAGAGGCATCTCTGATGCTCCTGTGAGGCCTCGAGACGGGTGCGGGCTAGCTGGCGCGCGTGTTCGGCGTGTGCGATCGCGTCGCGGGCATATTCAGTGGCGGAACGTGTGGCCGAGGGCAGCAAAGTGTCCAAGGGCAACACAGGTTCTCGGCCATATAGGAGATAGAATGGTGAATAGCAGGCGGTGTCGTGACGCGATGAATTATACGTGAACATCACATATGGTAAGTAAAGATCCCAGTCATGGTGGTTGGTCGCAACGTACTTCGAAAGCATGTCGGTGATGGTCCGGTTGAGGCGCTCTGTGAGGCCGATGGTCTGTGGGTGGTAGGACGTGCTGAACTTGTGCTTTGTTGAGCAGGAACGGAGGATGTCCTCGACAACTGCCGACAGAAAGCTGCGGCCACGGTCAGTGAGTAATTGTGCGGAGCACCGTGCACTAAAATTATGTCATACAGCAGAAAGTCCGCAACGGCAGTAGCGCAACTTGTCAGGAGGGCTCTGGTGATTGCGTACTGTGTAGCATAATCGGTAGCGACGGCAACCCATTTATTTCCGGAGCCCGAGAGAGGAAATGGTCCAAGAAGGTCTAGACCAACATGGAAAAAGGGTTCGGATGGGATGTCAATCGGCTGGAGACATCCAGCTGGAGGTGGGCAGGGCTTCTTCCGGCGCTGACAGGGCTCACAAGCGGCAATGTAGCGCCGCACGGAGTGGGCGAGACCCGGCCAAAAGAATCGACGGCGTACACGGTCGTATGTGCGCGAGACGCCCAAGTGTCCAGCCAAGGGAACGTCGTGAAGTTGCTGAATGACAGTCGAACGCAGGTGCGATGGAATGACGAGCAGAAGGTCAAGGCCATGTGGATCAAAATTGCGGTGGTATAATGCCCCCTCCTTAAGGAGAAACATCCGGAGAGAGGCGTCACCAGGAGTTGACTCCAGACGGTCGATGAAGGCACGTAATGAAGGATCGCGCCGTTGCCCATTGCCGATTTGAAGCAACTGGGACACAGAGAAAATGCAAGCGATGGCATCCGCATCAGCCGGTTCGTCGACGGGGTAGCAGGACAAACAATCGGCATCCTGGTGCAAGCGTCCCGTCTTATATACGATGGAGAAGGTATATTCTTGCAGGCGTACCGCCCAGCGAGCGAGTCGTCCCGTGGGGCCCTTGAGCGAGGACAGCCAGCAGGGAGCGTGGTGATCAGTGATGACACAGAAGGGGCGTCCGTAGAAGTATGGACAAAATTTCGCAACAGCCCACACAAGAGCGAGGCACTCACGCTCTGTGATTGAATAATTGCGCTCGGCGGGTGATAGAAGTCGGCTGGCATAGGCTATAACGCGGTCATGTCCACGCAGGCGCTGTGCTAACACTGCTCCTATGCCATGACCACTGGCATCCGTTCGAACTTCCGTTGAGGCAGACGGGTCAAAGTGGGCCAAAATTGAAGGTGGGGTAAGGAGAGTAGTCAGCTGCGAAAAAGATGCGGCATGGTCAGCACCCCAAGAAAAAGGGGCGTCTTTCTTCAAGAGGTCGGTAAGGGGACGTTTGATGGTCGCAAAATCCTTCACAAAGCGTCGGAAATAAGAGCACAGCCCTACAAAACTACGAACGTCGTTGGTAGACTTCGGAACAGGAAAATTGGTAACGGCGCGAATTTTGTCCGGATCAGGTCGCACGCCTCTGGCGTCTACGAGGCGTCCAAGGACGGCGATTTGGCGGCGAGCGAAATGACATTTTGACGAGTTCAACTGGAGACCGGCGCGGCGGAATACGTCAAGAATCGCTGAAAGACGGTCTAGATGCGTGTCGAATGTGGGCGAATAAACGATGACGGTCGTCCAGATAGCACCAACAGGTGGACCACTTGAACCCCTGAAGCAAAGAGTCCATCATTCGTTCGAAGGTGGCGGGCGTGTTACAGAGACCGAAAGGCATCACCTTGAACTGCTAAGGCCGTCAGGGGTAACAAATGCAGTCTTCTCTCGGTCCGTGTCATCGACGGATATCTGCCAGTAGCCGGACCGTAAGTCGATAGAAGAAAAATAGGGGGCACCTTACAGGCAGCCTAGAGCGTCATCAATACGTGGCAAAGGGTACACGTCTTTTTTTGTGAGTTTGTTGAGGTGGCGATAATCTACACAAAAGCGCCACGTTCCATGCTTCTTTTTGACAAGTACGACGGGAGATGCCCAGGGTCTACAGGAAGGCTCGATAATGTCCTTTGCAAGCATCTTTTTGACTTCCTGTTGGATAACAGCTCGTTCCGACGCGGAAACACGATATGGAAGTCGGTGAATAGGGTTCGCATCGCCAGTATTTATGCGATGGTTCACGACGGACGTTTGACCTAAGGGTCTATTGTCAAAGTCAAAAATGTCGCGATACCCTTCAAGAACGCGGCAAAGAGCTTCAGCTTGAGCAAGTGTAAGGTCAGAGGAAACCATCTTCTTAATGTCGACGTCAGTACCGTGCGATGACATCACGGTATGGGCTGAGCTGTAACGATCTTCCACTGTGAATGGCTCGACCTCATCATCCTACAAAGCGCTAATTATAGCCAAGGAGATCCCCTGAGGCAGAACTTGTGCAGTTAGCGCGAAATTGACAAGTGGAAGGCAGGTGCGGTTGCCAGTAATTTTCAGCACAGTGTGCGGCACGGTAACACCATGTGTAAGCATAACGGCCGGAATTGGTGCGGCCACGTAATTGCCGTCAGGTACAGCTGGTGAGGACAACAAGTCGATGTGTGTCACAGAGTGAGGCGGTAGGCGAATAAAATCCATGCAGCTCAGATGGCTTGGAGGCGGGTCCACAGGGTCGGCAAGAAGAGGCAAGTCAAGGCGAAGTGAGCTGGCCGAACAGTCAATGAGGGCAGAATGATTGGCAAGAAAATCCAGACCAAGAATGAGTTCGGGAGGGCAATGCTCAATGACAGTGAAGAGAACGGCGGTGTGTCTCTCAGCAATGGTGAGTCGGGCAGAACACATGCCAACAATAGCGACAGTCCCTCCGTCGGTGACTTGTACAACTCGGTTCGGGGCAGGCATCAGAACTTTCTTGAGCCGACGGCGAAGAGCAGCACTCATAATGGACACATGCGCCCTGGTGTCAATCAACGCGCACACAGGAACATTGTCGACGAGAACGTCCAAAAGATTCTTGTTCGTGGGTAAGGTGAAGCGAGGATTTCGTGCCAATGTCGTCAATGCAGCTTCACCTCCAGAAGCTGCACTGTCTAGTTTTCCGGTCGGAGGTGCGGTCGGGAGGTGCGGCGCTCCACAAAGTCAAATCGTGATCAACACGCACGATCGGGGAGAGGGTGGGTTTTCCTAGGCAGCGTGCATGCTGCCGTGAAGCCACACCTTAAATCAAGATTTCCACAATCTCGCACCCCAACTTTAATGCTAAGTCTTTTTAATTTGTTGTGCGGGTTATGCATGCAAAAATATGCTACATGCAAGAGAGAAGCCCCAGAATCTGCAGCTGGCACTTCGCCCCATATAAGCAATGACAAGTGCCACCATTAGTTGGGCAAATATAGAAGGACATGCATATTTCGTTTAATGTGCTTGAAAAAAAGATTTGGACTTACCACTGCACTTTTCTTGCTGAAATTTAGCAGAAAGATCGCATAGTCTGTCTCATTCAGTGTAACACATGACACAGTTAATTGCTTAGTTTTTAAAGGGACTGTCAACCGATTTTTAAGGACCAAGTATTTTATGCACAATGCAAAACTCGCCCTCGGTAGTGGCTACATTTGCAGCGGTTACTTTCCAAAAGCGTGTGGATGTTTAGTAAGCGGAATTTTTCGATCTGAGCAGCCTCTAAAAAAATAAGAGTCCCTCCTGCAGGACTTTTATTAAAGTTTTTCCAATCCAATCCCTCCTCCAGCAATGCTGAGAAGGGAGAGTAACGTTGATTGCCCCTCCTTGCAAATTGTGAAAGCAGCCCATCATTCTGCTTTCACAAGAGCGAGTGTAACTGTGGTTATGCACCACCATTTCAACCTTTTCAACCACTTTTGAAAATAAATAGCTGGTGCAGTAAGTTTGCATTGTTGTACAGCCATTTCTTATATTTGTATAGAGTTTTCCCTCAAGTACACACATACATCATAGCTGGCTGGCCTCTGTTGTCGTCGTCCTGTTGATAGACGAGCCAAGCCAACTCATCGAAAATGAAGGCAAAGGCAGTGCCACTTTTCTGCTCTCTACAAACGAAGGCTTATCTATAAGCACATTGTAAGTCAGGAAAAACTTACGATAACGAAAGGTATATTGCATTTAAATACTATTAAAAAGACCAGGAACCACGTACACTAGTAGGTCACGTGGCGGACCTCTTATGCAGCTTCATGTTTTTACCGCGTCGGGCACCGAAGGTCATTTTTCGCTACTTTTAGTGATGAATTAAAGATGCAATGTTTATTGAGAAAAACATGGCTCGTTTTAGCCACCACGATGGGGAATCATTCCATCTGCGGGGTTGTCTCGATTCATGTTCTGAGTGGTTGTCTGTCCCTTTAAGAAAGAAGTGCAAAGTTGCCTTCGTTTACGGGAATGCGAGCTGCTGCCACAATAGTGCAAGCATAAATTTGCGTCGCCGCCTGCTGGCAGCTACAGAAAGCAGCCCGTCAGGGAGAGTGGCTGCTTGTTGCCCGCTCTACTGGAACACGTGGCAGCCCTACTACCTGAAACGCTGCTTTCTGCAGCTTCCGGCAAGCGGCGACGCAAGTTTATGCTGGTTCCGTTAAGCAACTGCTCGCGTCACCGTAAACGAAGGCAAATTGCACTTTTTTTTTTCTTAAAAATCTGGAAATTAGCTGTGGCAAGTGTTACACTGAGCGACATAGACTCCAAAATGCTATGTTCATGCAAAATTTTAGCAAGAACAGTGCAGTGGTAAGGGCAAAATCTTTTTTTCTAATACATTAAGCAAAATGTGCATGTCCCTGTACAATGTAGAAACACGCTCTTGGAAATTAAGGGAAGTAAGCATTGTGTTGTAAAGTCAAGCCTGGGTAACTCTTTTGGTCTTGCATTTTTTCTTGTATTCTCTTCACTGTGGCAGTTCTAGTTGCATATTGTGCCGTTGTATTTGCCTCCTTAACTTGTCATACTCATCGTTCGAGTAGCAGCAGTTCAGCATCTGCAAAGAAGAGGTCATCATTCTGATCACAATGTTCCACTTGGTTGCTGTGTCAAGCTGTCATCGGTCACCCGTCCCTGTCGCCTCCAAGAGTGCCTGTACAGAAGCAAAAGTTGTGTTAATCATTACAAACATTTCATTGTGTTAGCAATGTGCGGCTGTTCATGTTGCCTGTCTCATCCTCCATCTCCTGGCCTGTTTCTGTACAATAAAAATTATCATGGTGCCAGGAAAGTAACTCCTCATTATTCGGTGTTCATGCTGGCTCTTTTTACTTTTTAGCACTTGAAACCCTTCAGCTCGAATCTGAAAATGTCATTTCGCAGGCCTTGAGGTAAGTGTTCGAAAACTTGGAAGCAGACAAACATAGCTTGTATATTTTCTCATCTGCTCGGTGCCACTGAGTCTGCATGGCTCAAACTTTATATCGGCACCTGACTTGTGAGGTAACATTGTAGGCAGTCACTCTATAGGCCCTTTTTTGGGACTTTTCACCAGTGGAAATTGTAGCTTATCGTAGGCACTATTAACATGCATACTTCCTCGTTTCATACAAGGTGATGTCGCAAACTGTTGAGACTGGCTCTGCTTTGAAGAAAGTAATTTTAGTGCATTCAAATGCTGTCGCCTTTGAAATAGTTCCCTTGTGCAGCAATACAGCACTTTGTGAACCCGTCCTGGACGTCATCTTTCCCAGAACTGTCAAGCGTTGTCCTGCACTGTGGACTTGATTTAAACAATCGTATCAAAATGGTGACTACTGAGCCGAGTTCTATTTTTGGGAAGAGAGCCTAATAAGCAGAAGCAAGTCCTTACAAATTGCCTCTCTTTCACGTTGAGGATCATCACTGGAAAACAAACTTAAGTGCATGGGTAAGACCCCGAGACTATGCAACAATCATCGCCACGTAAAAGTTTGTCTCCACAACTGTAATAAGGCTGGGTATGTTCACAGTTCAACACAGTGCATGCTCGCAATGTTTTTTGGCAATCAATGTTGTAATTCGTCCCAAATAGCCAGACTAGAGTTCAACCGCCAAGTTATAGGTAATCTGAGGGCAACTGTTTGGAGAAAACAGCCCGATCAGGGGTGCATGAGGAGCTGGATGCTTCCCGACAGCAATGCACTCTGTCACAGAGGACTCTGCACACGTTTCTTGCAGGAAACAACATGGTTTCTACCCTGCTAGTCAGATCTGGCACCTGCTTATTTCACTCTTCCCAAAGTTAAAAGCCAGCTAGAAAGTCTCCATTTCTGCACAGTTGCCTTGAGCTTTAATTGCAGAAGGGTGCTTGCCTCGAAGAGAGATGTGCAGGACATATTCATGAAGTGGCAGGAACGCTGCAAGCGCTGTATTGCTCCACAAGGGGACTGTGTTTGAATGCACATGAATTCAAAACAGCCTGTCTTGAAGTGTTTTGATATTACCATGTATGTACATAACCATTACCATCTCTGATCTTGTACAAAGGCTGGCGTGTTGTGTTGGACTAAAAATAACCTGGTAGTTTGGTTGGCATCCGTCTAACAAGTGGTCTTTTCTAACTGGCACATAAAGGAAAAAGAATCGGACAGCATGAAAAGAGTAGCGTGGAATGAATGACTCAATGAGTAAGCGTCCCCGGTTAGGGTGTTTTAGGAATTGGAAGCTCATTTTAAGAAATTGTAGCAAATTTTATGTTGACGATTCAGTGCTGCCACCCAAAAGTGGTAGCACTGGCACTGGAATTGGAACCACATTGAGATTGTTGCAAATCTTCTATTGACGGATTCAGTATTATGGCTCATAATGGGTAGTTCCAGCACATTGTGTTTTCAGAAAAGCTTACGGGACGATTACGATAAGTAACATGAATGTGAAGTTTTAGCTGTTGTGCGGGCTAGGCGTCCTTGCTTTCGATCTCTAGCTCGCTGGATCACTTGGGGAGGTCTGGAGGTCCCGCTTTCTCCGTGACTTGTAACATGGCGGAATCGGAACGTTGCCATCGGTTTCTCAAGGTGCATTGCCCGTACATTCCATAAAGGAAGTAGGCTTCACGTAGGTGATCATGACTTTGTAAGCGTGCCTCCCGTTCGCCTGTGCGAAGTGTCATGCGACTGAGTGTTTTGTTTATTCATGTGTTAGGTATGGTCAAATTCAGTGGGGTTAAGCTGAAGCACTTCCAGTGACGTTTCTGTCACTTCGCGGTAGCTAGAGCGCATTTGTTTTATGTGGGAACAGTGTCTGGGCTGAGCAAAGCCTGGCATGCGATGTTACGTAGAGTTTGTAGTATTGTAGCAAAAATTTTGCCTTTGTGGCTAAGGGATCGGATTCTAAACGTGGATGTCGCACTACAGTCACTTACAACGGAGACGCTACAAATATGGCATCAAAGTTGCTGTGTGTTACATACACCTGAAAGTCGACGGATGCACGTAACATCCGAGACCCGAGCGGCCGCAAGTGACCGTGGTGAGGTTACCATTCATCGGATCGCCTCTCTTTTTATGGAGTTGAAGGAAAAAGAAATCTTTAGGTACACAGTAATTCCCCACCGTAAGTGTGCTGCACAACCACTCAGGTCAACGACAACAGTCGCGGGGAAATGATATGCCGACTTGGCGCATAGTCGCTATTTCAATGTTTTCTGTCGTTCTACAGCCGAGCTGACTGGGTACCGTTCCCGTCTCTGGGAGGTACGCTTGTTAAAACGAAATCAACACAGTTTTCCTGCCTAGGAGTTGCGTTTCCAACAGAGGCCAACCATGATACAATAATGCTGGGCGGACCAGCTAACCCCAGTTGGGACCTGTCCCAGCTGGTTTGCTTGTTACAGGAACCACTTGGGTCCAATTGCCAAAAAGTTGCTTTCGAACTAGTATCAACTTGTGCAACCACCTGAACGCGTTAAATATGAACGGAGCTGGTTGATTGATTGATTTTGCAAAATCAATAAGGTGTGGTTAGAACGTAAGCTTTCTATTATACTGAAACCGAAACCAAATGCAAAACGACTGCGCAAACTTAATTGCCGTCGCGAATTTTTTTGACGAACGTATTTAAATGGTGATTGACAACTTACTTTAGGCCTGTACGCAGATAGTTTTCCTTGGTTTTCCTTTTGCCAGTAAGCAGCAACTGCATAGCCAAGAGAAGTCGAGACAAGGCACTATACGGTTGGTGTCCGCACGTTTGCGGAACCGGCAGTTCTGGCAGTTTCGGTAAGTAATATTCCCCTGTCTGGCTCTTTGCATGGAGATGCCATTACAGTATGCATTCGTCTGCGTGTTCTATGTCAATTTCATTGTGAACGTGTTTTCTTTTTCCATTTATCATGACATGGCACAGTCAACATGAACAGAGCTGGAGTGTCGGTAAGTGCATCCCTTGCCATGTAACAGCACAACCTCAGTCTAATTTTTGCTTGCAAATGTTTTTTAGGCCTTATTACAGCTCACAAGTCGGGCTTTAAGAACTCATGTTTCCAGTGTAAGGTCGATCATGAAGTACCACGAACCAGAATACCTTCAGGTGAAGTTGTTCTCCGTCTTGTGTGTTGATGTCATGGTCAGTAATGTGCTGCTTCTCCATTTTTCTCACATGCAGTATTTGAAACCGCCGCTACCAGTGCACGAAGGGCTTATTAACGTCCAGCTGAAAGGTTACGACTTCACCGTGCTCGAGAACAATGCCAGAAAAGTGGCTAAAATAGCTACGATGTTGGGAATTCGGGTTTCAGAATGGTAAGCAGTTGTTATAGCTCTGATATGCTGTTCAGATTTTGGTGCACTACTGAAGCTACGGTTTTAGATTCATTATACAAAGAAGCGCTCAGTGAGTTCACTCTTCTTCTTACAGCTGGGCTACCCCTTTGGAATCAATGGCGATATCTACGTATACACCACAGAGCACTACAGTTGAAGACACCTTCAAGCTGAATGTTTACGAGCGAAACATTCAGGTAATTAGGAACATGTGTTCGCATGTATTGATGTGCAAATGTTGGGCTCTGGGCAGGCACGTACCCAATGGGGGGGGGGGGGGGGGGGGGCAGGAATTAAGCAATATTAAGCGGCATAACCGCTCCCCGCCCACGCCACCAATCCTCACACACATTCCTAAAGCGCCGCCAAATCAATGTTGAGACTTCACAGCTATTCGGTGGTCAACATATTGCTGTCTTTTTCACGCCAAATCAATGTTGAGACTTCGCAGCTATTCGGTGGTCAACATATTGCTGCCTTTTTCATGCCTTTTGGATGACGGTATCTATCGGCACCTCCTGGGATGTGAAGGCTAGTTTTCTCATCGACATGCGTTCAGTTGTCACCATCTATTCAGCGGTCGCGCGCATCACTGTTGCTTCGTTAGTTCAACCTTCTTTGTTTAGACTGATCCAGGGGCCAGGAAAGGGATTCCGTTCGTAGTCAGCTGGTCTGTATGCCTGAGGAACGAGTTGCAGCCGGAGAAAACGCCAATTGAGTTTAACTTTTTTTTTTTTTTTGCTTCATTATTTCCTCGAGTGGCGGCTCGCCACGACACTGGCAGATCGTCGGAACCCTCATATACCCGCGATATGAGTTAAATAAAGTGCAAATTAAAATAATGTGTAACAGCGTCCATCATCAAACCCTGCAATAACCCTTAAACCCATAAGCAATATGACTGTCACCCATTACCTCGTCTGGTCCTTCCCTAATTGCACAGAACTTTTTGTGCAAAATTGGCAACTGGCAGCAAGAGTCCCAAGTAGTTGAGAAATTAAGCCAAGGCAACAGCCAAACAGGAAGGAAAAGCGAAAATTAAGAAATTTAACCGTTGTTTATGAAAACATTTATAGATCAACTTCTTTTTATTTAAAAAGGAAGAAGAGAAAACGCTGCTGGAAGTGGAGAACAATTCTGTGTATTTTGAATGACACTTCTACAGTTGTCAGTTGAGCCGCCTGACGTAGCCACTTGTCTGCTGTCCTTATGCAGGTGTTTTTCTAACTTTCCATGGTGGGCACTGTACGTCTAGAACTGCAGCGTCCTGCGCTCTACGCGGTTGTGCGGGACTGGTGGCCACGCATCGTTACGCAACTTCCCAAACAACAATACGAGTTGGTTTTGGCACTTCGTAGAGCAGTAAACGTGGGATCCAAATGAACTGTGATTGTTCCACAAATATATATTTCGCTATAATTCTTCCAGAGCTAATCCAAAAAGCGCTACTATAGTCTGATACAACTTAAGTCTGCAGTGAAGCCCCGCCCACGCCCTCGTAACCGCCAACCACTGTTCCTCCGTGAGGCTGGAAATAATTCGTACTTCAAACTTTTCTTGTTACCAAAATAAGGCAGTAACCACAAAAATAAATTATTAGCACGTAATTTTATACATTTTCCCTTGCCTATTATAGTGGAATCGTGAAAGCCTAATTCTTTATCGAACTGAAATAAAATGCTTGCTTCGCTGCAACTATTTATTGTCAAGTTTCACTTCTGTTGGCAGTGAAGCTCCGTGAGTAATACGAGCTCAGCAGTGAAATGAACTATACCGCAGACTTTTCAAGAGTGAAACACACTTTGTCCTTGTCTGTGGCACATCTCATTGCTTCCGTCGATGAAAAGACTCTTCAAGAACAACAGACGCTCCGGAGGTATCAAGTACGATGCCATTTTGAAAAGGCCACATGACGACGATTTTGTTTGCTTCAGTGTTTGGCTGGCGGAGTAATGCGAGCCCATGTGGTTCGTGTGCCTTGGCTGCCAACTGCTGTTGCCAACTGCTGCTACTATAGAAATCTTTATTTTACACTTTCACTTGTTTACTTGTTCTTGGCAGTGTTCTTGTGCTTCTTTCCTGCGCTAGTCCATTTGATGTGGTTCCTTGTTTGCCAAGTGAAGGAGAGGTGTACCTCACATGTGTACCTGTGAGATACACCTTATTTCATTTCTCTTTTGCGGGTTTACGCGTCTTTATGGTGAATGTCGAGCGTTATTCACATTTGTACTATTAAAGGTACCTCTCCCTCATTTGCATAGGAATGTTACCTTGGATTCCCCCCCTCCCGTGAAAAAAAATCCTGGGTTTGTGCCTGGCTCAGTGTTATATCTGGAGCACTCGTATAGTATCGCCCCAGCAATTAATTAATAAGTAAAACACAGTGTAACTAACATACTAAGAAAAGTTAAAGAAACCATATAGTGGAAATGTTAATCGTCCGTGCATCCTTTAAAGATGCAGCTTTGTGAAATAATGGTGTCTCAAAGGTGACAATCTGGGGCAGTAATCGAGCGAGATTGTATCCTTTGGATTTCAATCTCATCACCATATTCGAATTTGGTGATTTCCAGTACACTGTTAAAGAGAGAGAGGAAGAATCTTTGCAAAGCCGGTAGATGTTATTCTGCTGAACAGTGAAACTAAGATCGCAGTCTACTGTGTCGGTTGTGGCAGCCACATTCTGTTGGTCTAGATGTTGTGTTTGTTAATGCATTAAGCTTGCCCAGCTTATTAACCCTTACACTGCCTCTCGTGAGGTAACATGGTCACCTGCCCTCACAAAACCTCTGCTGTCACTCCTGGTCACTCAAGAGTATGCTCCCTGCCTTTAAGCAACATGTGAAAAAAAAATTGCGTACCTCTTGTGCCATCATAGAGATATCGTCGAAACACCCACAATTTTTACCTAAAACACGCAATGACTATAACAGTCTGCCAGCATTATTAATATAAAAAAGCCGCTCTGTATAAAACTACTTTATTTACCACACTTAACACTAGCACCATGTTTAATAACACATTCTTTAAATTTTGTTACTAGTACTGTAAGCATGATGCTGGCCGATAATGTAATTTATGAGTTAACATTAGTTTTTAACTTCTATTTATAATGTGCTTTTATGTATATTTATTACCTTGGTCTGTGCACGCCGTCATCACTTATGGTAAATTTTTACCCTGAGCGTACTTTATATAAATAAACGAGATCAGATGGTTTAAATTATTCCCGAGTTCGCCACTACAACATGCATCATAATCCAGCTTTAGCATAGAAGAAAAAAGGAAGCCAACAGAACTGACTTGTACTCGACGTGAGACACCCTCTGAGGCAAGACCACACCCCAAGAGAACTCGGCAGCACCGAACAAACGCCAACACTCCGGGATTTGCTAGTCCATCTTTTCTTTGCCTCGTTGTGGCGACCGGAGACTGCGCATTCATGCACTCTGGCGGCTATGAAATCTGGAAACTGCAGCACCTCACAGCATAGAGTAGATGGACTGCTTTGTTGAGTTTATTCCATAATCATCATAAATATAATCTGCCTGGTGCTCCTAGGTGCTGTAGTCTATCGAATTAAAATAAACCGGGTTTCTGTCATAACAAGATCGCCTACTGTGATTGTAGCTCGTGCAGCCATTACGCATTTTGACAATGGACGTAGAACTGACTTGAGTATTCACTCAGATGGTGCCATTTTAAGCAGACATATTATTAAAAAAAATGTGGAACAGGAATGGTTGTCACGAGTCTCGTAACACTTAGGTCGCTCGATGTCACCATCGAAGCATAAGAACGGTGAGTGCTGATGATGACAAATGCACATTACTTCATGTAAAAGATTCTGGATCGCAGTGATTAACTAGCAGCACAACCACTCGCCTGCGTGTGATGGCCAACATTCACCATCTGTGCACCTAAAATAACTATCATTCATACAGTTGTGTATAGTCGTGAAGGCCGACTCGTAGTCAGCATTTGTAGTGGTGTTGTCTGGCGCAGTGTGATTTTGCATTGGCACAGAGAATGGAGGCTGGGCGTGCAAGATATTGGAGCCGGCGACAATTTCTACACGTTTATGTCCAACGGGGAGCAAAATATGCAGCAAAACACACAGTCGTCAGTATATCTAGGACGAAATTTCAAAAAGGGTTAAATAAAAAGCTTTATAAAGCTCAAATTGGCTTCAATAACCACTTTTGAGTATTTCACGTGCGCGAGCACATGTAATGTGCCACAGTTCATAAATGTTTACGATATCACTGGAGAATCTGAAGTTCTTGTACATGCTTTCCACGGCGTCACAGATTTTGAGAGCATCTGCTTGGGTGTAACTCTTTATTGATGATGAAGCTTTACATAGCATTCCAAAGGAATCAAGGAATCCCACTGAGGAAGTGTTAGAAAACTGCTCTGAGATGGCCCAAATACGAAAAAATTATCTGAAATCAGTGTCGTCACATTAAAGTTCATGTGCGGCGATTTGAGCTTGAAATAATTATATTAACCCTTCATTGCATTAGGCAATAAAGAGGTGAGGCGTGCAGACAGGACACAAGAGTAGAGAAGTGGACAACACGAACTCTGTCCACTTCTCTACTCTTGTGTTCCTGTCTGCACGCCTCACCTCTTTTTTGCATAATGAATCCTTACCAACTAGCTCAGCTTTCTGTCGTTCTAACCTTCGTTGCATAGTGCCCACTACAGTGGACAAATTTTGGCTAGTTTTGTAGCAAGTTTATTGCTTCCTAGAAGCTCGTGTGCATAGTGTCAACTTCAGTGGACCACAGTTTTGTATAGGCGCCCTAGAAGGTGCCATCAACCACAGTTTTCATCCAACATGGCTTCAAGGATGGCGTCCCATTTTTCCGGCGGGAAAGTCACGTTCGTCCTCACACTTTTATTTATGACTATTGTGACATTGCGGTTTCTTCTATACTTCTTCTATACCTACAAGGTATAGAAGATGCCTTCAGAGGCAGAAACTTAAATATTGTGGCTGAGTGAAGCCAAGTTTTTTCTTAGGAACACATTTTCTAATATGTCCACTGTAGTGACAGGAACAACACATATGTGGGAACATTTTCTGCACAGTGTGGTCCACGCACCTTCCACATTTAATAGGATTATGTTTTTATATTTGCGTCATATTTTTATGTAATGACAGTTTGATCATTTTATTATTGAGTGAGCTAATAGGAAGAAACAATTGAGTGAGTTACCAGCCGCTCCTGCTGCAACGAAACAAACACCACCTGTCAAAGCAAGTTTAGTTGCCGACGGTGGGTGTTATGACAAAGTCAACAATTTTTCCCGCCAGAAATATTGTACAGATCAAATATGTAAAATGTCGGTTGCCAAATGCAAACTGACATATAATTCCGCAGCATGCCAGGTATCAGTGGCGTAGCCAAAAAGTGCGTGGGGAGGGGGTGCACACTGGGCAGGTGCCTTCCTTTCCTCACAAGTTTCCGCATATCGGTATAGGTGGCATAAAGCGGTGTGCCGCAACACTCGCCTGCCCAGCCACCTTCTGCCTGTCGAGTGCATGACCCCTCCCCAAAAAATAAATACCTGGCTGTGCCACCACAAGGTGGACTAGCACATTACAGGCAAGAGTGTTTGTTTTTCCGTATTACATAACGAAAGGTACGTGCACTGCATTCAAACTTCTGTATTCAAGCTTACGTTTGTTAATGGGGTACCAGAAACTTCGCCTGTTGGAGCAAAAGAAAACTCTGGGCACCTACAATCACTTGAGCTGGTGCGTATGTTGCCCACTGTAGTTGACATTCTCTATCTTGTGAAATAAAAATCTGAAAGCAAAAAAAAAAAATTTCCTGGCTTTTTCTAGGCGTGCATTGATACAAAACTAAATGTAGCCACACTTTGCATGTGTAAACATGCAATAAAGGGTTAATAAAGATTTTTAAAAAATTTGTCAACCAACCTTTTTGTGCTAAAGGAACAAAAATAAAGTTTTGAAATAGTATTATGCCAGTCTAAACTGTTTGTTTCCCTTCATTGTCTCCTTTAAACACTGGCCAACTGGCGGGCAGGTGTCCGAACTGTCAGGAGTCATGGCGCCTATTTTCCTGGAAGCCGTGCAGCACAGTCTGGCCGAGGGCGTTCGATTGAGTATGCACCGGCACCTACCCGAGCACGAGGAGATTCGCTACGTGCCAGACCTAGAGCTGGAGGAGCTGCAGAGGCAGCTGGACGAGATCGTCAACCCATCCACGTCCAAGCACGTCAAGAAGCCGTTCTGATGACTTTTGCATAGTTATCATTGTAAATAAAGTGTAGATGCTGTGGGGATCTCGGCTGTATCGCCTTTAGTCTTCCCAGTGCGACTCACACGTAACCTGACGTTCGGCTTCCATGCGTGACACACGATGGTGGAAGTTGACGATGCAGTTAGGTAGCTGGGCGCACTGGTGAATCCAGAGGTGGGCCTTGGGGGCCCACGCCCCTCCGAGACATGCCGACTGACAGAATTGAGCGTGCTGCGAACGGTTTAAAAACTTTTTATCCATGTTCTTGGGTCTTTCTTCAAAAGTAACTTTGCTGTGTGCTTCTACAATTTCAAAAGAGGCCCAAACCATATGTCACCCTGCATTTTTTTTTTTAAACGCTTTTAACCTGGACCTCGAATGCCAATCAGCCCACTGACCTTTGGTTGGCTTCTAACTCAGACCCAAGATCTCTGATTTTAAGCACATAATGGCGTCTGTGAGCCTCAGCGCTGGCATCATTGCTTATTTCCAAACTGTTCGCACCGCTTCATAATCATAGCCTCAAAGTACTTTGTATGTTTCATTAGAGTTATATGCCGCTTCCCTTCAACCTCAGATTATCTTTGTGGATGTTTGAGTAGGTCTTTTCTCAGTTTACGTATTTACACAGGTATTTATATTACTTGACTATGGGTATACCCGCCGTGGTTGCTCAGTGGCTATGGTGTTAGGCTGCTGAGCACGAGGTCGCGGGATCGAATCCCGGCCACGGCGGCCGCATTTCGATGGGGGCGAAATGCGAAAACACTCGTGTACTTAGATTTGGGCGCTCGTTAAAAAACCCCAGGTGGTAGAAATTTCCGGAGTCCTCCACTACGGCGTGCCTCATAATCAGAAAGTGGTTTTGGCACGTAAAACCCCATAATTTTTTTTTTTTACTATGGGTATGACTTGACATTTATACACGTCATAGATGGCAGGATGGATATTATGAGCGTTCCCTTTGAAACGCGTTTGTGGCGGATGCCACAAAGCTCGTCCCTTTTACTTTTCTTGATAGCCTATTTTCAGTCTGAGACCCACGGTTCGTGTTAAGGAACCATCTATATAAAGAAATCCATCGTTTTAAGATATTGTTTTGCATTCCCTGCTTTTGTGCCACCAATACTGCGGTCTTCTTTTACTGTGGGTGGGGTGTGGGGTGTCGTTACGTCATCATTGACGTCCTCGCATGGCGGGCCGTGTATGGGTAACCAGCGCTGGATAGGCGGCGCGTCGATGGATGGTTGGATGGATGGATGTTATGAGCGTCCCCTTTGGAACGGGGCGGTGGCTTGCGCCACCAAGCTCTTGCTACTATATATGCTGCCTAATATCCTACCTAAGTTAACCAATGAAAAAAAAAAAACAAAACACTGAACTACCTTGTCCAAATTTTCTGATACCCTATTGCGAACTGTGCTTTTGTACGTCTCCGTCTTTTGTCGTTTCCCTACTTTTCTTCCACCAATCCTCCAATCGCCTCTTACTGATGTCTATTGCGGACCTGTTTGCTTTACCACTGCTCCCGCTGAACCCAAGGGCTTCAAGGAGGCCAGTGGTGCCTAAATCGACCGCTGGATAGACGTCTTCACATTCTAATAAAATATGCTCCGTCGTTTCCCTAGCTTTACCGCAGCAGGCACATGCTTCTTCTTCCTTCTTATATCTCGCTTTATAGGTGCGTGTTCTAAGGCATCCCGATCTCGCTTCGAAAAGTAATGAGCTTCCCTTTGAGTTATCATAAATGGTTTCTTTCCATTGGTTTCCATTGGTTCCAATGGTTTCTTTCCGGATGGATGGATGGATGTTATGAGCGTCCCCTTTGGAACGGGGCGGTGGCTTGCGCCACCAAGCTCTTGCTACTATGCTGCCTAATATCCTACCTAGGTTAACCAATGAGAAACAAAAAAAAAAGACACTATGAACTACCACGTCCAAATTTGCTGATACCCTATTGCGAACTGTGCTTTTGTACGTCTCCGTCTTTTGTCGTTTCCCTACTTTTCTTCCACCAATCCTCCAATCGCCTCTTACTGATGTCTATTGCGGACCTGTTTGCTTTACCATTGCTCCCGCTGAACCCAAGGGCTTCAAGGAGGCCAGTGGTGCCTAAATCGACCGCTGGATAGACGTCTTCACATTCTAATAAAATATGCTCCGTCGTTTCCCTAGCTTTACCGCAGCAAGCACATGCTTCTTCTTCCTTCTTATATCTCGCTTTATAGGTGCGTGTTCTAAGGCATCCCGATCTCGCTTCGAAAAGTAATGAGCTTCCCTTTGAGTTATCATAAATGGTTTCTTTCCTAATTTCGTTTTTTCCCCTTAAGTAGTTACTCATGGCAGGTTTCTTTTCCATTGCCGCCACCCATGAGATTAATTCAGCCTCTCTGACTTTCCGCTTGACCTTCTTTGTTGCTGTGTTGCCCACCCCACAGGCCGCATACTTGCTGGTAAGCTTCCTAGTTCTTTTCCTCCACTGTGAATCAATGTTTTGCCTGTACAGATACCTGAACACTCTCCCAGCCCATTTACTTTCCTCCATATTCCTCAGCCGTTCTTCATACTCAATTTTACTGCGAGCTTCCCTCACTTCAAAACTAGTCCAGCCCATATCCCCTTGCACAGCTTCATTTGTAGTCTTCCCGTGAGCGCCCAATGCGAGGCGACCCACTGACCTTTGGTTCCCGTCGAGTCCTGATTGGTTCCCGTCGAGTCCTCCAAAGAGTGCGTTGCACGCCGCCCTGGCGACGAGACGCGGCACATTCCAGCCTCCCGACCAGACGAGACGCACGTGCGCGGCCGTATTATTGGCCTCGAGCTCCACCACTGGAAAAGCTGGCGCCACCGTCGGCGTGACGTGCTAGGAGGGATCACGTGGGCATAGCGGCCGCGTCGGCTGCTTCGGGAGCGCCGAAGCGAGCTGAAAACGAGAGTTTAAATTCCATCGTACGCTGCGGTCCTCATTTAGTGGCGAGATTTTCCCGCTTTGAGTGTCTCCTTTACAACGCTTAAAAGCACTTCAATAGGTAGTGGCTGCCTTTGAAGGCGCGCAACATGGCAGGCTACTGCTCGGTGCCGCAGTGCCGGACTTGCGCAACGGAGCCCGGTGTCATCCTTATTCACACGTAGCCGCAGGACAAGAAGCTGCGTGAAGCTTGGCTCGCGAAACATAAAACCGGCAAACAGTCATCGGCTACAACTCGAGTATGCAGCAAGCACAGACGCGAGGAAGATTTCTGCTACGGCGCCGGGTCTGCGATGTTCGGAAAACGCGCACTGAGACGCTCACCCGAGTCCGCTGCCCGACTAATGTAATGACGGTTTGGTCTATGAACTTGTCGATGCTATAGATACTGGCAAGTTCACTGGAGTGGAAAGGGAGTGGTAAGAAGCACATTAAAAAAACATGGCATATGGTCATGTTTGTGTTAAGGATTAATGCACTAGATTACCAAAAAACAAGCAGCGGGAAATCGCACGCTGAGAACACCGATAAACATACAGTGCGGCGCAACTCGAGAAATAATATTGAAACGTCCAAGAATTTAGAAAAAAAATTGAATCGTCGCGACGGCACATCACAGTCCCCGTAGACGTCGAAGCCTTTAGAATGAAATTATTTTTGAATAGCTCTGATAGCACCCACGCAACAATGGTTGCTTGTATACTGTCAAATGCTCATATTCTGCGGCCTAAAGCTCATGGCACGGTGCGAAAACGCGCGCGCGCTGAGAAAGCGAAACAGTGCGCGGACAAGCATGCAGACGCGCAGTCGGTCGCTGCGAATCTGAGCGATCGCTGCATTAAGGCTTCATTTTATTACGCTCCATTCAGTTATAAAAACACTATAAGAACATATTTCACATAGTTTGCTCTCAGCGTTTACCTACCTTTCACGCAAGAAGCCGGTTCGGGAGACTCCATCGCGGCGACCGGGCGCAGTGGCGTTCACTGTACGTATTCGGTAAAGAGACATAGCGTCTGTAAACGATTCTGTGCTTTCAGGTTGCCCAAGGTTATTATTTAGATAGTAAAAAACTTATCTCGTTTCGAAAATATTTACAGAAATATCCGGGAGAGCTCGCGCATGTTGTTTTCAGTGAGCGCTGACAGCAAAACCTATGAGGAGCGCGCCACGTGATCCCTCATACTACGCCAGCGAGGCGCTTCCGATAGATGGCGACTCCGTAACTCCTCGCCGCCAATAGTTCGTATGTTTCCGTTTTCGCGCCGCTTCAAGTGGACAGTTTTCGTAAAGAAGCTAGCGCCATCAAGTGAAGAAATGACGAAAGAAGCTTTTTAAGCTTTATATATTTTTCACAGTGTGTCGCGGCGAGCATGTGTGTTTCTTTAACGGTTGCGCCTAGCTGCCTCGCAAATCTAGCAGCTACGGCTCCGGTCGTGCTGCGCTATGGTTTCGGAAGTATTAGTTGGCCTGAAGACATTCCATATTTCTCTCGCTAGACATAAAAAATTCTAATGTTACTTCGCCACAGCAGTCAATGGAGAAGAAAGCTTTATCGCATCAGCTGACTCGCGCAAGCAAAGGTTTGAGTGCTCCGCTGCTGGATCCGTAACAACGCTGGCTACGTTTAGCATTAATTACATAAATTTAGCGGATGCATCTCAGCGCCGAGACCTCATCCGCATGCGCATTTTTAAAAACACATAGGCAGCTTAGTCGCGCGTGCTCCGGCAGTACGCGCACACAACTCGTATTACAAGGCAGCTTCCCTCCCACATAATTCTTGGCAATGAACGGATAATATTTACCTTTCGTATCTTTGGCTTGGTGCGGTGGCGTTGGAAGGGGCATGGCGGTGGTATTACGAAGTAAAAATGGTTGGTACATATGCCGGATGGTGCATGCTATTGCTCATTTTGTTTCCGACGAAACGCCGACTGCAGATTCTGCTGTTTGGTACTGTCTGCCACGGCTTACCGTCTTAACTGTCGAATAAAGCAAGCACACACGCGAAATTCGATTTACAAACCAGCCCGACACCGCTTGACCGGGCGACAAGACGGGAACTTACTCCGCTCGCCTGACTGCTTGGATCCAACGCCGCCTCTATTCTTGTTCGTAGGGTTTAGATGGAAAGACACAGAAGGATACATCAACCCTCATCCCGACGTAGTTGTGGCACTTGTATATGCAACAGTATCGTCGGCGTCCTTTTGTTTTCCTTCGACTTTCAGGGCACGCAACGCCACTACCAGTAGCAATTTTGACAATTTTCGTCCGTGGGAGCGGCTGCATTGTGCACGTTCTGACCGCCAGGGCGGCGCTGCAGGCGTCGCGAAAACTCCAGCGCTGGTTCCCCATACTCGTGCGCAAGATAAGCTTGCTTGTTTCTTTTTCTTGCGATAACAATTATATGGACACTCAAGGCGCATTTCTGCTGCCGCCGTGTTGTGCCGTCTAAAGTACAAGGGCGATAACATCGTCGCCGTATGCTGTATGTGCGAATGAAATCGTTCGGGCGAGCCGACGATGGCGGCTCAGTCGCGCGCGTAAAGGTAGAAAGCTTGGAGGAAGCACGCTATCTTTCGTCGCACGCAAGGCACTGGGGAGAGGGGCACGGGTATGGGGGGGGGGGGAAGGGGGTGGGGCGTTCAACTTTGGTGGCTGCTGCCTTCCAGAAACGGGCCGTCAAGAATGTATGGAATCAGTACGTCGCCTGACTGCCCTGCAGCGATGAACTTACCTTCGAGGCGTATCAGTGGGCGTTGCACAACGCTTAGTAAAGAATACCGGCTCATTTCACGCAGTAACGATGAGATCGACGCCCTGCAACTGACAGTAGAAGGTTTGCCGACAATGCGGCCAGCGCGCGCCGCCGTAGCAGACGACGCCGTTCAAGATCCCGCCCCTCGAGCATCATCATCATAAAAACTCCTTTCATAAAAACTTTATTTGGCACCTGCGCGAGCTGCTGCTGCCGCCGTCTGACGCAAGCGCTCGCCGCATCGCGATGCAATGCACTCCGAGTTTCCCCTTAAATGTGAAACCACGGAGGTTTGAAACAGACTGTACATCGCCCTTCGAATGAAATGTCCACGCGCACACATGTAGGCACACACCGCGCGCGGCACGAAACGCACAAACACGCGCAGTGCAGGAGGCAGTCAAGGCGGTGCGAACGAGAGATGGGAGAGGGGTACCACCCGCTAATAGAATTTTGCTTCGCATGCGGCGCTCTCAACGCCGGCGCAGCAGCGCCGCTCTCGGTGCCGTTCTTGTCCATGGCGCGGCCACGCGTGGGCCCTATCTTGAAATTCATCTGCGATGGGGACAGAGTACACCGAGTGCTGATGGTTTCGTGTACGCTGTGTTTTCGCCGTTTCGTTCGCGTTGAAGCGAGAGGCAACACGAAGGTCAATTCGCTCGCTGCTGCTGCCGCGCTTCCTCACTCCAACGTTTTCACAGCGAGTTTCCGTGGTTATCGAGGGAGATTTGTGCATGTTTGCGTGTGCGTGCGTGACACAATGCTTGGTAATTTAGCTAGCAAGCGAGTGTTTACATGTTTACACGGCCGATAATACCATCATTACTTCGTATAGCTGTGTACTAATTTGCTATGGCAATCGATACTGGGCTTCCTGGCGAAACTGCGGCCTTTTGTCTGTCATGGGCGAACCATTCGCTTGGTAACCTTGCGTGGCGAGTCGTACCTTGTCAACCGCGTTTACATACGCAGCGGGACATGCGCCGTCTCGAACTACCGAGGGTAGTTCGAGACAGCTCTAGAAATGCGGTGTGAACCGTACACCACTTGTCGCATTCATGTAAATGCCGCTATAGATTCCCCAACGTGTTCTACCAAGAAAAATATTCCTTGTGTGTAGCCTGGCTAGCTGGTTCATTGTATAGAAGGTACATTAAATGTCATTTCTCTGTTTGCACCAGTGTGTTGTTTCCTTCGTTACAGAAAATACCCGAGATCTCACAATGTATCTAGCGCAGTTCAGCAACGACGCCGTTTCCGGGGCTTGAACACACCGATTTCACGACCATTTTAAATGCGCTATCGCCGCCATGCACGTAGCATGCCGGTAGCGGCGTGAAGTGCAACTATGGTTTTATGCATTGGGTTTTCATTTGGTCTTTTCGATATGTTGCTGAGAAGCGCAACCAAGACGATTGTGGCATATCAAATAAGTGCACCAAATAGTAAGAAATGTCTCTGAAGGTTTGTGTTTGGTCGGGCCTTCATGTTCAGTTGGCGAGAAAATAGTGCCGTAGAAAATAATGCGCAGCTGGAAAACCCGTGGCATTTGGGAACGGGGAAAAAAAAATTCAGGAAACGTGGATGGAGAAGTCCACTTGGCAATCTAGTGACGCAGTCCTAGACAAGTTCGGCATCAGTGTCACACCACTACGTTTCCGTGCATAAGGAGACGGATGTTCTACACTGCTAAAAAGATAGTAAGACTAAGTACATATATATATATATATATATATATATATATATATATATATATATATATATATATATATATATATATATATATATATATATATATATATATATGCGTGCCTTTAATTATAGCTTGCTGTGTGATGTTCTTCTGGTACATCAGGCAATCAGTGAGCAGTGTCTCGAATCAGCACTAGATTCCCGCGACGTCGCACGAAGGCACCGTCGTCAATCCAGACTTCGGGCTGCGAGGGCGTCGTCGTGGCGTGCGACGAAGACAGAGCAGTATTCGGCGAGACGGCCGACGTCCAAACCCGGGGCAGTTCGAACGCCGGCCTTAGAGTTTGCGCTTCCACCGTTGCGGCTGTCGGCTTCGCCTCGTGTTGGCGCACGCGTCTGCATGGATCCCGCCTCATCGAGACGCTCTCTTCTCCGTGGCGGCCGATTCTCACGGCTGCTTTAGTGGACGAGGTGTAAGGCGGCCATTCATTCCCGCTGAGGGTTCTCGGCAAGCGCCTGTAGGCAGGTAATTAAGCGAGCAGCCAATGAAGTTGCGGAAGATGAGTGGAGCGAAAAAAATATAATATGCAGGTACAGTGCACACGAATCTATGATAACTGCAGGTTTAGTGAAGCGGTTAATTAAACGTTCTGCAAGCAAATGCGATGAGCACGATTCGGTTCATATTCATCTTATGTACCTGTAACCTCATGCAAGATATTTTATGTTTATGCAGCTCAGAGGTGACAAGTTTATTTATGGAACGGTTATGTTCCTGCACGCAATTAAACTATGCCGAGATGGAAACACCGAATCAGGTGGATGCGCAAAGCGAGACATTTACGCAGCGATATACGAGGCAAAGTGTAATGCTTGTGGAGGGGGCGGCACGATGCGGCACCGATATTGTTAAAGAGCCTGCTTCACTGTATGGTTTCGGCAGTAAGTGAGTATAACACTCTGATTTGAAAATTATAACAGCGCTAACACATGCAACCACAAAAGAACAAGGACGAGACACAAGCGCTCGTGTCTCGTCCTTGTTCTTTTGTGGTTGCATGTGTTAGCGCTGTTATAATTTTCAAATCAAGTATGCACCAATTCGCCCAGAAAGAAGCCCTAATGATATAACACTCTCCTCCGGCCAACCTCTCCGCCTTCCCTCTCATAAAGCTTTCTCTCTCTCTCTCTCTCTCTCCTTTGTCGAGGGAAGAGTGATGATGAGAGGTGCGTGGGGGCACAGGGAAGTACGGTTCGCTCTCTTTTGCGGCTTTCGTATTGCGAGAAATTGCTGCTGCGACAGACGTTCTGCTGCCGCGCGCACGAGGTCGCGGGTTAGATTCCCACTTGCGGTGGCCGCATTTCGATGAGTGCAAAAAAGCAAACACACTAGCGCGCCGCAATTTGGGTGCACGTTGATCATTTCAAGCCACCGCTTCCTGTGACCTCATTACATTGTTTGAATTTTGGCGCTGTATGCTCCGAGCGCATCAAGCTGGAAAAGCTGGCACCGCCGTCGGCGTGACGTGTATGAGGGACCACGTGCACACAGCGGCCGCGTCGGCTGCTTCGGAAGCGCTGAAGCAATTTGAAAACGAAAGCGCTGCGCTTTTGATTAAGCGGGAAGGTTTTCCAGCTTCGGGTGTGTGATTGACTATATTGGAAAACCCTGTAATAGGTAGTGGCTGCCTTTGAAGGCGTCCGACATGGTAGGCTGCTGCTCGGCGCCGCAATGCCGGACGTACACGACGGAGCCCGGTGTCGGCCTTCACACGTGTCCAGGACGAGAAGCTGTGTGAAGCTTCGTTCCCAAAACTTAGAACCGGCAAGCAGCCATCGGCTAAAACTCGGGCGTGCAGCAAGCACTTCCGCGAGGAAGATTTCTGGTATACGACGTCGGGGCTGCGATGTTCGCGGTGAGTAGCAGAAAACGCGAACTCAGACGTTCGCCTGCGTGTGCGCTGCCCGGCTAATGTCATGAAGCTTTGGTCTACGAACTTGATGCTAAATACTGACAAGTTAACAGCAATAGAAATGGAAATGGAACGGTAAAAAGCACATTAAAAAAGGGGCATGGCATATACGCATGCTTGTGTAGCACCAAAGAATGAAATGTACTGGATTAAGAAAAAGAAGCAGCGGGCAATGACTCGCTGAGAAGGCCGATAAACACACATTGCGACGCAACTTAAGAAATAATGATATTGAAACGTCCAAGACTTTAGAATAATAATAAAAAGATTGAATCGTCGCAGCGGCACATCGCAAGTCGCTGTCGTAGGCGTCGAAGTCCCTATAGTTATGAGATTATTTTTATCAGATCTGATAGCGTCCACGCAACAGTAGTAGCTTGTTTGCTGTCAAATGCTCATATGCCGCAGCCTAAAGCTCAAGGCACGGTGCGAAAACGTGCTCGCAATGAAAGCGAAACATTGCGCGCACATGCATGTATAGACGCGCAGTCGGTCGCTGCGAACTCGTGCGATCGCTGCATTGAGGCATCATTCGCTTATGCTCCATTTGGTTATACAGACAGCCGACTGTTAGAACATATTTCATATAGTTCGCTCTCAGCGATTGTCGAGCTTTCACGCAAGAAGCCAGTTCGGGGGACACCATCGCGGCGTGCGCGCGCCGTGGGTGTTCACTGTACGTATTCGGTAAAGAGATAGTGTCTGTGAACCATTCTGTGCTTTCTGTTTGCCCAAGATTATTATTTTCACAGTAAAAAGAAATCATGAGCCATTCCACTCTGTGAAGGTGGTTGACCAGCGAAGCTGGTTAGCACACGACACGGAGGTGACACATAATTTTGAACAAAGGTACGAACTCATTGTCTTGATGGGCGGTCATTGCGACGAAAGGTATGCACACTGATTCTCTTGATCTGTAGTCATTATTTCACTCGCAACTGCAATCACGTTCTTTGATAATGTCAAATCGACGCATGTACGCCACTAGGTGGTCAGTTGGGCCGGATCGGTGTGGCACCGCAAGGGATATGTCTGCAACACGGAACGCGTAAACCGCTCCTCTTTTCGGTACCGATGCATCCACATTGAAATCACTGGCAACGACAATCGCAGCTAATTCGCGCAAAGTAAGTAGCCATGAATCTTGCGGGACTATGAGCCATTACGTTTTTTACTTGCTTACAGGGATATGAGTCATTGCTCACGGAGGTATGAGCCATTGCCCACGGGGGTATGGGCCATTGATAATGACAGTTTTCGACCTGCTGTTCTGTATGTTGTATGCGTGATTATGAATAATTTAAGCAATGTTCACTTCACTTTGCTGAGTGCTTGTAGCCCCTGCCTTACAGGGCTATGAGCCATTGAATTTTTTGCTTGCTGACGGGAGTAGGAATGCTTAGGGGGGTATAAGCCATTGACGATGATAGTTTTTGCTCACGGAGAACAAAAATTCATGGAACCCTAGTCATATACAGCTTCGTTGTAAAAACTTTCGCCATTTCGAGAGTTCTTACAGAAATGTCCAGGAGGGCTCGCGCAGGGTGTTTCTTTTGAGCGTCAACAGCCAAACATATGAGCAGCGCGCCGCGGTTATCCCTCGTACTACGCAAGCGAGGCGTTTCCGACAAATGGCGACTACGTAAGTACTCGCCCCCGATAGTATATCTAAATCTGTTAACCGCGAGGAGCGTTCTGAGAGAAACGGGAAGAAGCGAAACCATCGTCCCACTTGCCCCGTGTTAACGAATGAGCCGAGCGTCCTGACGAAGCTGTCCCGAACGGCGATGTCCTCGTCGTTGGTGCGCACGCTGCCGAGGTCGGTGAGCAGGAGGCGCACGGTAGTGTAGTGTCCGGCCTCGTCACCCCGAAGGTTCGGCTCTCCGAACGAGGGTTTCGCATCGAACACGAACCAGTGCACGGTCACGCCGCTGCCGGCCATCCGCTCGGCGAAGCGACGCATGGGGCAACGGTACCTGATGTCGGCGTACGCCTCGGTCCACACCACCGTGGAGTTGGTCGTTCCCAGCTCTCGCTGCATTTGAGAATGGTGTCGGGCCAAGGAATCAGCGCGTGACAACTTCGCAGCTTTCGGCAGACGTGTGCGAATATTGGAAATTTCGAATGTGCACACCACCCTACCGAATATATGCGAATGGAATATTTCTGCATCGAGTAACAAAATCTGATTCGAGAACTGAAGTTTAATATAATTGAATATTTGATTAATGCCGAATAGGGTCCTTGTAAACGTTTATGGTTTGCTCATACGAATTAAGAAATGACACTAAAATAGCGTTGCTTTCAATGGAGAAAATCTGGCTTGCTGCCGCCTTTTCATGTCGTCGCGCTCCCTATTTTACTTTCCTTAATACATGCGATAGTCGACGCCTAAAGCTTCGCAGTAGTGTAGTATATCCATACCTATAGAGACCGAATGAGCAGCCGCAAGGTTCGCGACATACGAGCTGAACAGGTATGACTGTGTGCCATTATCGGCGATGAGCCAATGACTGGTATGCCCGATGCGCTGGTTCATTAGCTATAACGCGTTGCTGCTGAGTACGAGGTCGCGGGTCGGATAACACCGGTCGCATTCGAATGGCGACGGAATGCCAAAGCGCTTGTGGGCGCATATTTTAGTACACATTAAATGGCACCGAATGGTGAAAACTAGTACTCGGTTCTTCGTTACGGCGTCCCTCGCGGCCTACCGGGCAGCTTTGAGTCGTAGAATCGCTTCAAGTATAACGACTACGGCGGTGTTCAGGGATAAAACGCAGAAGCGACAGTTTGTGCGTATGTTGATCGTTAAGGTAAAATTGATGCCAAACTAATTGTCATGCATATTTGATCTTAACAATGGGAGTCTTGTAGTACCGACCTCGTAATCGTTTAAAAGAACAGAGGCGTTGTCTATGCCCTGAGAAGTGAGCCAGTGCAGCATCCACTCCTGTTGCATGCTGTGCAGCGTCATCATCGGGCCTACGAAGTGGTACCCCTCATCAGGAGTGGTTCCCAGAAGCAGAGACCCGCGCGGTCTGAAAGCACTCGGCCCTTGTGCAGTGGGAATGTCATCCATGCTTCTGGAATTATCGATGACCCGTCCGTTCAACCCCGTCAGCCGTGGCACAAGCACCGAGGACGGAAGTCTTCTGAGGCATGGAATAATCTCCTCTGCGGACGCGACCTCGTCGTAGCTCTCGCATTGAACACGGCGGGCAAGAGTGCGCAGGTTCATCGCAATGACGTCAGCATCTTTCATGTACCTGCGTAAGGCGGGGTTGAAGCATTGTTATCCTGTTTGGGCAAATTTAGTCTTTAGTCTTAGTCAAGACAAGTATATCAGACGAGGGCCTACGAGGGCTTTCCTTAAGATTAGTTCATACTGCCGCTGTTCGAGCAGGAAAAGGAGGTAGAGAGTGGGGGAGGTTAATGCGCAATGTTCCTATTGTTAGCGTCAGATATACCCGGTATGATTTCGGTGGTGAATGGCGTACTTAGTCAAGGGAAAACACGGGGAAGGCGGGAGATGGAAATTCAAGACGATGAGCAAAACGAGAACAAGGTAGCTCAGGTAACAAGGTGGCTCCTGCTTTTACTTTGTTATCGTTGTGCTCATACTTAATCAAGCACTGTCGTCAATCCCCCGCGAGCCTTCCTGGCAGGAGGACAAATCCCACGGCTGCGACGTGTCGCAGCACATCTCTTTCCTGTAACCATAAAATGCATGCGACTGATTTCGATGGCTGCAACAGCTTATCGTCCACGCGTGGCTGCAGCCATTGTTTTCTGTACTGGTACCTACAGCTTAGGGGCCGAATTCACAAAACTTTTTCTTCGTGTAAAGGTCCTTCACCATTAGCCGGCCGCTTTGCAGCATCGGAACTGGCTGGCATTTTTTCTCAAGAACGATTCTATAGCGTAAAAGCTTTTTTGTGAATGCGAGCTCGCGTTTTTTTTCTTTCGGGAGCCTCACCGGGCGTAGGGGCTCCCGCTAATCATGATGAAGCGCTCCACGTCTGCGACTTCGGGTTGCGTGCTGAGCATCCAATGGCCCACGGACGCGGCTCCTGCTCCGTGTCCCGCAAGAACTAAGCGAGACGCGTTGCCGCCGAAGATGCCCACGTTTTCCCTGAGCCAGCGGACGGCGGTGAGCTGGTCGCCCAGGCCCAGGAACATGAACTCGGACTCATTCCACGCGGAGTGGCCCAGCAGCCCGAGCCTGTAGTTGGGCACGGCAACCACGACGTCCGCCTTGGCCGACAGCACGGCGCCGTCGTACGCCCTGTGGCGGCGAGAAAGCGTTTCTTTATTGGAAAGAAAGAAAACGAGCCGTATTGTGACGGTAATTGGCGAAACATGGAAAGCTTCTACAGCGCGTTTGAATCCTGGAATGGAACGTCTTTGTTACACGCTGCATGCGGTCTCTTCAATTACAAACTTCATTATTTTGACTTGTTTACCATTCGCTGAAGTCATTGGCGCCTAAGTTATGTAAACGTGAAAGCATAGTCTATCTTCATGTAAAAATGTTTCAGCGTCGTGTTCTCATCCACTTTCGTTCTCGCTTTTAATGTGACTTCTTCCGTGTGCTGCCGCCAGACCATTGTTTAGAATGGGAGCGGGGGGCCCACTAAGCTTCCAAATGGGAGATTTCATCTGCCGCTTCTCCGTCGGTTCTTTCTATTAGATGAAAATGAAGAAAAAGAATGACTGGCTCATAGCTGCATGACTAATGTTGCCGAGAGAGGTTTATCGGTTTTTCCATTGCTTTAGCGAATCGCAGTTTTCCTATAACCCCGTGTTAGAGGTAGAGGTGTGTGACCTCTAAAAAAAGATGTTTGAAAAACAAACAAACAAACAAACAGACAAGCAAGCAAGCAAAAGAAAACTTTTCTTTTCTGTATTCTTTTTCTGTGCATAAAAGTAGAAAAAGCTAACGGTTAAAGGAGTACTGACACAAAATATCGAAGTCGAGAGTTAACGTGTGAGGTCGATTTATGTGGGCACACACGTCATCTGCAAAATATTGTTACGAAGAGTTGCGAAGAAATGGTTTTATTTACAGGAGATGGACGATGATCGTAGCGTGATAGCAGCGCAGCCCGGCCTCTCAAACTCCTCGTTCTCTTCGTCTTCTCTTTCTTTTCTTCTTGTCCGTGCCTTTCGTATCTGTTACAATATCAACGGCGAATCTGACTTAGAACAGATTTAAAATCAATTTGAAGTACGTGCGCGCAGCCAACCGCAAAACGCAGCACCTGGCGACGTCGATATCGAGGAAGGATTGTAAACAACCGAGAAAACACTACGTCACAAATTTTCGTTGGCCGCCATGCTGCTTTCATGTGCTCTTCTACAATGTCGCCTTGACAAAGACAGGCCCACTTGTCGAAACGTTGGCTCCCGCTTTTACCTTCGTCTTGAATCGTCTCGAGTTTCCATCTCCCGCCTTGCCCGTGTTTTTCCTTCTTCTCAGTTGTTGCTTGGACGCTCGCTGTGTCGCTGCAACTGCAGAATTAAGCGACAGTGTTTGCCGTCTTCGCAGATATCCCGCACTCTCAGCTTGACTGCCATTGAACGTGGCCGATGCGAGGGTCTTGAGGCTCGTCCTCGCTGTCGCCGGCAGCAATATCCGAGCCGCTTCTTTCTAGCTGGTCGAATCGGAAGCGATTCTGCAGGAAATCGTCGCCGCTGGACGACGATGGTGGCGAGGACAATGCAAAGCACGCGCAGGTGTAGCAGACGAACTAGCCACAGGAAGCTCGCGCGCGCCAGCGTGCGCGCTGACGTGCGCGTCAGAGCTTACGTCAGAAGTTTTTGCTGTCACGTGCCTAGCTGTGTTTACATTCCTTCTCTGGCCCATCTCGTTGCTCTCTGAAACAGAAGCTTGGACTGGTCGCTACAAACAAGACTCCAATCCAAATAATTGCCTGCGGCGCTCTGAAGTAAATGAGGTTTCGTGCTTTGATTGCTGTGATTACTTTTAAAGAAAAAAAAACACCATATCGAAATTTTTTTGTGCCAGTATTCCTTTAATATTTACCCAGTAAAACGGAGTGCATTGATATAGATAATGCGAAAGTTAGGCTGGTGTCACTTTGTGAGCATAAACGTACAGGCGACATGTTGTTTCATCCAGTTTGTGTAATATTTTTGATGGTGGTGGTACGCTGCTTCTCCATCGCTTGTGACTCACAAAGACAACCTAGGTATGCGTCACTTGGTCTGAGGACCCGACCTGTCATAGATAAAAAGCAGCAAGAAGAACAGTCCCGTTTACAGACTCATTCATAATGATATAGAAGAACCTGCTTTGAAAGCCAGGTCGGACGCCTTGCCTAGTCTATCAGTGAGCGTCTGAGCATAGGTGCAGAGAACATGATTTGCCGTTGTCTTAACCTAGTGCATAGGTACAGCTAAGCCGAAAGTTTAGTGTTTCAGTGCAGTATTTTTGAGCAGCTACTCTGCGCTCTTGTTTCTCGGTGTCAAACTAAGTGCACCATCCTATAACAGTTCTATCAGGTTTTAACTGTGGAGGCAAAAAAGAGCACCGTCTCCCTCCGCTGTATGTTTAGATATTATTCCACCGGTATCTTTTCATTGCAAAGTAACAGTATTCCGCCGGTATCTTTTCATTGCAAAGTAACAGCTTCACTTGGCTCTCTCTATCATTATAGCGAGGAAAGCCTCTACAAAAGTTATTTTCCATAACTCTAAATTTCAATACAAGCCTTTATGGTGTCATATTCCGAGGTGGTAGGCTTCTGGCTACGCCGCATGAATGACGCCCTCCTGAAGTATGAATTTGGAGGTGTTGTATCCAACAAATAAATTAATTTAGTAGATTTTATGTCAGGCGCAGAATTTTAACTATTAGCTAAAGAAAAATGTGGAGCAGTATTAATTGCGCTTCATAATGGCAAGAAGTTTACCTTGGGAAGTAAGAAAAAAGAAACCATTAACGAAACCCGGGTTGCCTAAAGCCGAGCTGTCGTATAGATTTTGGCAGCGTTTGAATGGCTCTACCGGGTGTTCCTACGAAGACATTAATATTTAAAACAGCCGTTGTGAAATAGCAGGATGGTTCCTTCGGAGACACGCCGTCAGTGGTGGCGACCACGGCGTGACGGGTGAGACGCGTCAATTCGCAAAGAAATAGTTAAATAGCTTTTTGACTTTTAGTTTCCGTGGGCTCGTTGTAACAGGAAGAATGACGCGAGCTCTCTGTACAAGCGCGAAACTGGGAGCGCAAAAGTGGCGCCCTTCGAGGCGACTTTCGACTACGTCTCCCAGCAGCTGGCAGCCAGTGCGCTGCGACAGCGGGGAGCACGGAGCCGCAGCGCGTTTGTGCGATTCACGCGCGCAGGAACAGTATGTTCATGCACAAAATGTTCATGCATGTTGCGCATGTGGAGTCAGCATTAAGACGAAGATTAAAAAATATTCTGGGAATTCACCTACGAAACCACGATATTATTACGAGGCACGCCGTAGTGGGTGACTCCAAATTAATTTCGACTACCCGGGGTGCTTTAACGTGCACCCAATGCACAGTGCACGGGCGTTCTTGCATTTCTCCCCTATCGAAATGCTGACCCCGCAGCTGGAATTTGGTTCCGCGCCCGCGGACTTAGCAGCGCGATGCCCTAGCCACTACGCCACCACGGTGGGTAGTCGAATCTTGCTTTCGGCATGGTACACCTGTTTCCAGTGTGGCGAAGATCTCCTCCGTGAAAGAACACGATGACTGCGCGGGATCCACAGTCCTGGCCCTGGAACAGGCACTCCGTGTCGGGCGTCCACAGGTTCATGTAGAGGCAGTCTTCGGACGTCTCCCTGGGACTTGTGTACAGCCAGCTCGGGACAAGAGCGCCGTCTTGCGGGCAGGAGCGGGCTCGCTCGGCCAAATTAATCCTTCGCCTGAAGGATGAGTTGTTCAGGTGCGCTGAAATAAAGACAGTACCGATCGGCTGCTCACCGAATGCTGCGTTCCCCCGACTATGTTCAACTTGGCTGCTAGTCAAAGGTGTCCGCGGCAACAGCCAATTAATTCATTAATGAACGTGTATGTACTCCTTTTTCTTTTCTTCGACGCGGATACTCCATGCGAAGCAAAAACATTTCTTATGCGTTGTGGTAGAATACAGTGTCACATGTAGCAGCGCTATTACGTCTCCCGTATTTCTGTATTCTGCGTACAGAAATACGCGTACAGATAATCTATAAAGCTGTATGACATCTCCTGACGTTACGGCTTTTACCCGCCTGTAATCTAAATAGAATCGTCGAGAATGCAAGACCAAACTGGGCTAAATAACACCAGGGCCAGAATGATGAAATAATTCTATTCATAATAATTTTTGGCTTCATCATTGGGTATCACCAGCTATGCTGTCACCAGATCCCGCTGGCACGAAGTAATGGCGGATGAGTGCGGAGCAGGATCGGGTGAAAAGAACGGTTACGCTATACCGACCCAGAAACACGCATTCAGTGCTGAATATCAGACGAATCCTGGTGTTGGAGTACTTTTTGAAGAGAACCTTTCAGTTAAGTTGTTGTTGCTATTACGATATAGACAAACGTCACTGCCTTGAGGTGTCTCAGCGCTTTAGACATGGCTGGAGTTGGAAAGTGACATCACCCAGGACAACGTGCAGTCAGCCACATTTCCAGAATAATAATTCAATACGCAACTGTAGCTACGACAGGGCGAGACAAAGACGTGAACTGACAATGACGTTGAAATATTTTGCTGGAGCGCTGTGATGTTGCTCTCGCGTGTGTTCTGCGCCAACTGACTTCTTTACCCGCATCTTCAGCCACCGCCTACGGGGCCACTACAAAACTATGCATCTGATATGGCCTCTGAGATTGGGTCGCGTGCGTTGTCTTGCTTCCGAGAGCATTCATTCTGACCGCGTCTGTTCGTTGTGAATTCGTTTTGTTTTAATGTGTTTGCGCGTCATTTTCTTTCACGGTGCTTCTAATTTTATTTTTTATTTTTTATTTTACTACTTTCACAAACCTGGGGATAAAACAAGAGGAACGAGGAAGAAACCACACCTCTCTTATTTTATTAGCTGTGAGGCGCTGTGTACACAATTTTGTACGCCAAGGTCGTGCATTAACACTAATAGCATTGATAAAAGTAAGGACACCTAAAACGCATTCACTATGGTGAGGGGGCTTATCATAATAGTTTATCGTATCGATCGAAAAGGCTCACTGGGAGGGGGGGGGGGCGAAGTTCGAGTTTACATTTCATCGGGGTATCATGTTCAGTTGTTAACATCGCATCCGATATCGAATCGTTACGGCTCATGTGTCATGCTCCCCCTGTAACAGTGCTGTTTGACGTTTGCTATCGACCCCTGCAAACTAATCCAGACTTCCCACGTCATCTGAACAATACCATTCATAAAATTGTTTCCACTTACTGAAATGGCCGCATTCTTCTTTTTGGTGATTTTAACTATCCGGACATCGATTGACAAACCATAACTAGTTCCACATTAATGTGTCATGCAGAAGCGAAAAACTTCATAGATGTTTAAATTTTAACCTGCCACAATTAGTTTCTCAACCAAACCATGTCTCGCGAGGATCAGCAAACATCCTCGATAGTATATTAACCAATAGCCCTGAGAATCTATCATCCATCAGTTACTTCCTTGAAATTAGTGATCATAAAGTCATACATGCTCTCTTTTCATTTACCTCGACCTAAAAACAAACGTCCGATAAAACAATACACCTCTACATACGGGCAACTATAATGCAATATTTCAACATCTCAACGCCTTTTTTTTTTCCCGAGCACGAATCCGCATTTCACACTTGCTGAATTCATGAAAACTGGTTCATCTTCAAGAACAAATTAAATCATCTGACTAATATGTTTATCCCGAAGGTTACCTTTCACATTAATCGCAACAAACAATGGTTTACTCGACGCTTAAAACAACTTGAAAACAAAAAGAAGTGATTGTTTTGTATAGCCAAACGCAATGACGCAGCTGCTGCATGGGAAAAATACATTGAAGCCGAAAAATTCTACTTACTTCCCGTTCGTAACGCCAAATGCACGTTTTATCGCAACGACTTACCAAACTTTAGTAATAAGGAATCCCAAGGAATTCTGGCAAGTTATAAATACCACACATCTTCCCGATATTACACTGACGAGCGATTCGCACGAGGCAGTTACTGACCATGATTGTGCACAAATATTTAACAACGTATTCGCATCTCTCTACACTACTGAACTTGACGCGCCTTCGCAGTCACCATCCTTTAACTTACAAATTTTCATGCCGGCTGTCGCCTTTTTCGAAGAAGGCATTTCATCCAGAATTCACAATATGAAGCTTTCATCGTCAGCTAGCTAGTATGGACGTTATTCATTCTAAACTCCTGAAAAACGCGGGATCAATTTGTGCAGCATATTTAGGTCTATTTTTTTCACAATCACTCTCCTCAGGAATCAGGCCACTTGATTGGAAGACTGGCAATGTCGTTCCAGTCTAGAAATCAGCTAACAGAGACTTACCCTTGAATTACTACCCTGTATTATTAACTAGACATCATCATCATCATCATCATCATCACCATCATCACCATCATCATCATCATCATCATCACCACCACCACCACCATCATCATCATCATCGTCGTCGTCGTCGTCGTCGTCATCATCATCATCATCATCATCCCGTTTTATGTCCACTGCAGGGCGAATGCCTCTCCCTGCGATCTCCAATTGCCCCTGTCATGCGCCAACCGATTCCAACTACTATAGCGCCCGCGAATTTCCTAATTTCATCGTTCTACCTAGTCTTCTGTCGTCCTCGATTGCGTTTCCCTTCTCTCGGTACCCATTCTGTAACCCTAATGGCCCAGCGGTTATCTAACCTGCGCATTACATGACCTGCCCAGCTCCATTTTTTTTATCTTGATGACAATTAGAATATCGTCTATACCCGTTTGCTCTCTGATCCAAACCGCTCTCTTTCTGTCTCTTAACGTTATGCCTAGCAATCTTCGTTCCATCGCTCTTTGCGCAGTTCTAAACTTGTTCTCAAGCTTCTTTGTCAATCTCCAAGTCTCTGCCCCATATGTCAGCACTGGTAAAATGCACTGATTGTACACCTTCCACCTCCCTTTTCAATGATAATGGTAAGCTTCCAGTCAGGAGCTGGTAATGTCTGCTACATGCGATCCAACTTTAACTTGTATGCCTTGTAAAATCACGAAACACGTCATCCACTCGCTAATTATCAAATTCTTGGGCTCCAACGAATTTTTCCATCCTTCACAGCACGGGTTTCGTAAGGGCTTCTCTTGCGAAACCCAATTAGAACTGTTCCTTCACGACTTGGACAGTAATCTTGATTGTAACATGCAAACTGACTTCGTCTTTCTCGATTTTGAAAAACCTTTTGATAAAGTTTCTCACCGGCGTCTGTTACTAAAATTTTCGAAGCTGAACCAACATACCTAATATTCTTAAATCAATTGAATAATTCCTAACTAATAGTTCTCATTCGGTCTATTTTAACGGCCACCTGTCCAAACCCGTCCAAGTTACCTCAGGCATTCCACAGGGGTCTGTCCTCGGTCCCCTCCCATTAATATATATTAACGACTTACCCCTGCATGTTTCCTGTAATATTCGAATGTTTGCTGATGATTGTGTCATTTGCCGCACCATTACTAATTGACATGATCAACATATCCTTCAGACAGATCTTAACAGCGTACTAAATTGGTGCAATAATTGGCGATCCGAACTCAGAAACGCACAATCATGAGCCCAGCGCTTTTGCGCGCCGCCATGAAATCAGACGGAAGGGTTTGCTGTTACGCAGGTTCTGCATGAGCTGCCGTTACCCCGTCACTATAGAGTGATGTCTGTAGTGAAGGGTCCCCTCTTTATATTCAGTTTATATTTAAAATGCGTCGCATACATCTTCAAACACTTCTTTCTGATCGGGATTGCGCTGGGAGCTTGAATAAGATGTGCAAAATGTTTGACTAAAATGATTGGCAGAAGGTAGACGTTTGGGTATTTTTCGTTGCGAGTATGTCGTTGTATGCAGCGGGTTCAATTTTTTCATTATTTTTCACAATGTGTTATACCAGGAATAACATTCAGGAGGCTGTATAGGTGATTTTCAAGCATGCTAGACATAAAATAGTTGATGTTTCCATATCTGATGTTCCTGTAGTGAGTTTTCGCATGCAGTCCACATTCTGTAGACTTAACTCACTAAAGAACCCAAAATTATTGTTCAATTATGCGGCTGTATGCTTTTTATGATTCTTAAGATGAAAGGAATGCGGTGAAATTAAGCTTTAAATAAACATCATTAACTGACACGTGAAAGGGATAGCGCAGCTCACCAGGAACTGCTGACGAGAAATTTGTCCCGCTGTGCTGGCGTCACCAATGGAGAGTTAAAGGCGAAGTGCCACCAGAAGTGAGGTGAAAACATTGTTTGTAATCTCATCAACACCGTTCATGCATGCAATATAATTTTTCAACATCCCGTTTTTTTAAATTGGATGCATAGAACACACCTGCTTATTCAACTTTCTTGAACACAAAGCTGTGGCTCAAGCGTTTTCGCCAAGAGTCGCAACGAAACGAGCAGTGGGGCAAGCACCAGAGCCACAAACAACACAGAGACAAGAAGGCGCCACCAAAGTACAGACTCGCAAAGGTACAAGTAGTTTTTTGATAAAGTGGGCAAGAAACCTCGCCTCGAGTAAATACCAGACTGCAATAAACCAATTAGCAAGCAGAGAAAACAACACACTGCTCGTCCAATAATAATCTGTAAGCGTAACGCATCTTCAGGGAGGGGCACTTTCATGTGTGGTTTCTTATCATGGCTGGCAAATGGACACTTCAGTGAGCCATATCATTACCCGACACCATTTAGTTTCCACCTGCCGTTACAGAACAGGCCTTGCTATCCTCACAGGACGTCTGCTCTCATACTATCCATTTTTTCCCTTGCGGTCACGCCTGTGGCACATAGACATATTTTGCAAAGAGTGCACCAAGTATCGTAACTGCAAGTTATAATCACCTAGAGGTTCCGCAACCTGCGACGGCTGGAAGCGCAGCTTGTTCACAGGTGGCACGGCGAATGGGATTCCAAGGTAGCGGATGACCGGCGGCCCGCCGGGCACAAATATTTGCTCACCCTCGACACGACCGAATTTGCATGTCAGCGAGAAGGCGTAGTTGCCACGACGCGTCCCTATAAACTGCGATATGATGACAGACAGCAGGATCAGGCTGCCGATGAATGCCATCAGCCTGCAGGCTTGCGATTCTGTGCTGCAAAAGCGAAACAGAGAATTAAAAATGGCGCAACTGTTAATGATTCTTTCCCTACCGCAGCCACGCAGCGTCAGTCAGCCATGATCGATGGGCGCAAAAGACCATTTTAATGTAGACTGTCGAACAGGAACCTTTTTTCGCTCTGGTTTCCGTTGAGTTTCATGGAAAATGGTTAAGCTTCGGTTCAACTCCGGGGCGAAAAAATAACGGTTCAAACCAGTTTGTTTGCTCACATAAACCAAGAATAATTGCAAAAGATAGCATAAACTTTGTAAAAAGTTTGTAAAGAAACTCAACATTACTACTGAGCTGCACGGAAACGCTAAAAAAGAAGAAGGTAAGACTATTAAAAAATAAAATTACGCGCGCCGTTCTTTAGGACATTAGTAGTTACAAAAAATCACATTGTGAAATCACGCCTCAGAAATAATAGGTAATTTATATTTCACCTACATAAATTTACACACAATGTGATCAACAGCAACTATACTCAAACTAGGAAGAGCTTCATTTCACTGGTTATATATAGGGTCTTCAAAGAGTAATTGTAATAGAAACGCTATGCTAGGTACGCAAAGTCTGCTTGCACAGGCGATTTATCCACTTTGGCGAACACAATTTTCGAGACAAATTAGAGCCACCAAACGCATAATAAATGAAAAACTTAACTGATTTTCATGCTATCATGATTGCGGTCTATGTTAATATTTCAAATTTTAAAATAATCTTATTTGAGCTTCACTTTGATTCTCTTAGAGCGCTTCTGTTATTCATGTTATGAGTGCTTCCGAGATATGCGTAATCATGTTTCACACTCATTCCATTAATTTTCTTTAGGGGAACGGATCTCGACACAACGTTAAGCCCCTATTGGGACGTAGCTTACTGCGCGTTGCATATGGTTTAAATTGCCATTGGACGAAGCTGATTGTTAGTTGATTATTAACTATTAATGTTGCAGATCTCAGAAATTGGAGAGACCTATTTTATACAGGTCTCGATGGGCTAAGCTGCCTATTCACTTCTAATGAGCGAAATATTTCTTGAGAGTTTGAGCGGTGCTGTCTCGATTGCAGCTAAATACGGCTAATTTTTGGAGTAGCACGTGCGCGTGCTATTTGATCAGTAGAAGCTATTTCTATAAATATTTGGCAAACGCGCTCATGAATGTTAATCCTTGTAAAAGCATAGCAACAGTGCGAGAATATTCTTTTTCTTTACCATCGCGCGTCATGCAGCTCCCTTCGAGGTTTCGACTGAGACTTCCAGGGAATTTTATCTGTGATCGCCCTCGTAAAAGTTTCTATAACTGTTTTTTCAACTATTGACGCCAAGGCCACGCGCCGTCGCAGATTGTCGCAGATTTTTGCCCGCTGTTTAAATGTAGTTCATGGAAAGTGTCATCCTACCTGCCGTGCCTGAGCTTGCTTCGAGACGGCTGTTTAGTACCACTGCGCGCCGTTCGTGGCGCTTCTTGTTCTATCCAAGTAACATTCATGAAGCCCTTGGGTTCAGCGAGAGCAGCGGAAAAATAAACATGTCCGCAATAGAGATGAGTAAGTGGCGATAGGAAGATTGGTGGGTGTAGGGAAACGACAAAAAACGGAGACGTACAAGAGCAAAGTCCGCAATAGGTGGTCAGAAAATTTGGTTGTGGGAGTTCATATTGGTTTTTTCTTTTTTCCTTTTTAACCTAGGTAGGACATTAGGCAGTATAATAACAAGAACTTGGTGGCGCAACCCACCGCCCCGTTTCAAAAGGGTCGCTCATAACATCCATCCATCCATCCATCCATCCTTCCATCCATCCATCCATCCATCCATCCATCCATCCATCCATCCATCCATCCATTCATCCATCCATCCATCCATCCATCCATCCATCCATCCATCCATCCATCCGTCCGTCCGTCCGTCCGTCCGTCCGTCCGTCCGTCCGTCCGTCCGTCCGTTAATCGAAGTGTGGTTCTATGGTTATGGTTCTATGGTTAGTATCTATGGTTCAAATACTGGTGTAAGCAAAAATAAAAGGTAAAAGTGAACGTTGGTTGCCAGAAATACGCGAGAAAAAGAAGGCCGCACCTAGAATATTTTGGAACCACATAAAATTATTAGGCATAAGTCAGCAACAATACAACAACATATCCTAGACGAAGATGGAAACAAACTAGAAGGGGAAGCGGAATTAAATTACATCCGGAAAATAACAGCCGAATCTTTCCAAGGCAATGACGAGGTTGTATTTGAAGAAAAAAAGAGCTTGAAAGAGAACCAGATGGAAAAGGAACCGGTGCTGACAAATTTCAACTGGAAGAAAGCTGAAGAGAAAATTCCTAAGCGCACAGCCACAGGGCTAGACGAGGTTCCCGTTAGGCTGATTAATGAACTAGGACCAAAATGTAAGGGAGCTCTGGTGAAAACAGTGGGAAAAACTTTAAAAGATAGACGGATACCAGACACTTGGCGACAAAGTAGAATGAATTTAATTCATAAAGGTAAGGGCGAGAAAGATAGAATTCACTCGTATATACCGTTGACCATTACATTGGTAATATACAGGCTAGTAATGCAGGCAATTAAATTAAAGCTGCAAGCATGGGCAGAGAATAAAGGCATTTTGTGAGAACTCCAGAATGGCTTCAGAATAGGTAGGCGTTTGGATGATAACTTATTTGTTCTTGCTCAGTGTATTGAAATATCAAGAGTAGTAAGCAGACCGTAATATGTGGCCTTTTTAGACATTACAGGAGCGTATGACAACGTAGACAGCAACATTTTGTGGGATATTCTGTTGGGGAAGGCTTAGGTGAAGATTGTCTACAGCTTCTGAGAGAGATTTACCTAGAAAATACCGTTTGCGTTGAATGGGAAGGGATGAGGAGCGAAAAGAAAGTTGATATCAACAAGGGACTGAGGCAGGGGTGCCCTTTGTCCCCGCTGCTGTTTATGATGTACATAGTGAGGATGGAGAGGGCGATAGAAGGAAGTAATATCGAGTTTAATCTCTCGTACAAACAGGCGGGTAGTGTAGTAGAGCAGCAGCTTCCAGGTTTATTTTATGCGAACGACATTGTCTTGCAAGCTAACAAGCAAGGTGATCTGCAACGTCTGGCTAATATCTGTGGACAGGAAGGCAAGAATTTAGGTTTGAAATTTAGTGTTAGAAAATCAGGTGTTATGGTATTCAATGAAAACAGTGAACAAACAGTTGCGATACAGGGCCAGGAAATACTCGGGTAAGAGAATATAAATACCTTGGTATATGAATAAACGAAGCCAACAGATATATGGAAACACAGGAAAAAGCAATAACAGTAAAGGGGAAGAGAAATGCGGCCATAATGAAGCACAGACCGCTATGGGGATACAATAGATACGAGATGCTCCGGGGTATGTGGAAAGGTGTAATGGTTCCAGGACTTATTTTTGGAAAGGCGGTTGTTTGCTTGAAATCGGGGGTACAATCAGGACTCAATGGGAACCAAAGGTCAGTGGGATGCCTCGCATTGGGCGCTCACGAGAAGACTACAAATGAAGCTGTGCAGGGTGACATGGGCTGGACTAGTTTTGAAGGGAGGGAAGCTCACAGTAAAATTGATTATGAAGAACGACTGAGGAATATGAAAGAAAGTAAATTGGCTGGGAGAGTGTTGATGTAATTTTACAGGAAAAATATTAATTCACAGTTGAGGAAAAGAACTAGGAAGCTTACCAGCAAGTATGAGGCTGTAGGATGGGCAACACAGCAATAAAGAACGTCAAGCAGAAAGTCAGAGAGGCTGAAATATTCTCATGGGTGACGGCAACGAAAAAGAAACCTGCCATGAGTAACTACTTAGGAGGTAAAAACGAAATCAGGAAAGAAACAATTTATGATAACTCAAACAGAAGCTCATTACTTTTCGAAGCGAGATCGGGATGCCTTATAACACGCACCTACAAAGCGAAATATAAGAAGGAAGAAGAAACTTGTGCTTGCTGCGGTAAGGCTAGGGAAACGATGCATCATGTTTTATTAGAATGTGCAGACATCTGCCCAGCGGTCGATTTAGGCACCACTGGCCTCCTTGAAGCCCTTGGGTTCAGCAAGAGCAGTGGAAAAGTAAACGTGACCGCAATAGAGATTAGTAAGACGCGATTGGAAGATTGGTGGAAGAAAAGTAGGGAAACGGCAAAAAACGGAGACGTACAAAAGCTAAGTTCGCAATAGGGGGTCAGAAAATGTGGTTGTGGGAGTTCAGTGTTTTTCTTTCTTTTTTAACCTAGGTAGGACATTAGGCAGTATAATAGCAAGAGCTGGGTGGCGCAACCCACCGCCCCGTTCCAAAGGGGGCGCTCATCCATCCATCCATCCATCCATCCATCCATCCATCCATCCATCCATCCATCCATCCATCCATCCATCCATCCATCCATCCACCCATCCACCCATCCATCCATCCATCCATCCATCCATCCATCCATCCATCCATCCATCCATCCATCCATCCATCCAAAGGTGCCTCGAGAGCAGCGCCGACGTTCCGGGCTTGGTATCAAAGTGCCCTACGTTCAAGGCTGCAGCGCACGAAGCCCATAGTTTCGGTATTTCCGAAAGAACCGGAACAGTGAAGGGAAGCACTTGCATGTCACAGCCATTTAACGACATTACGGAACAACTTTGAGTGCGTGGACGCCTAGAATTACTACCTGCCGACTCACGTTTCTGGAACAAATGTCGGTGCTATACGGCTACATTACTTAGACGGGATGATCGCTTTTGTTGCCTTTTTTCAGTGTCTAAAGGGAGCTTCTTCTTTATCTACTTACGCTTTATTTCGCCATTGATCTGTGTAATCCAGCTTTTTTGAACACACTACCGTGCTTCCCGTAACCAGCACAGCACTACGTTTTCGGCTCGGTGCCGGACTTGACTCACGGGGTGCCGCGAAGGTTTCAGTATTAGCAGCTGCCCGTTGCCGTGGGCCCAGCTCATACATTAACTGGCTCCTCGCCGCTTTCGCATTCATTTCGAGGTCATCTTTCTGCGCCCGTACAAATGTGAGAGCTGCACGAATTGCTACGCCGCACACAGTGCCCCGCAGAACTCACCCTGAGTGCGCGGCGTGTTGTGCAGACGTCTTGTTGGCCCTGCCCTCTGGCACGGGGCAGCTGCAGTCGAAGTCGAACGAGAGGCAGCTACTGTCGCCGATTAGCGGCCTGCGGGCCGTTGTCGACAAGGGGGCGACCATCACAGAAGATGCACTGGGCAGAGGGGACGTGGCTTCGGGAAACGGCGAGGAGCTGTCGGAGTTCACGGCTGAGCCCGAACGGCTGGCAGCCGGCAGCGACAAGCTGCCAGCCGAAGCGCACGACGCGGGGCTCGAGGCGGCGCATACACCGTGGTCCACGTTGGAGTCATGTGACATCTGCGGACTCGGTGGGTAAGAGGACGACGCGTCGCGCGTAGTCGCTGGATCTTCCTGCATGGTCTTGTTGTTCTTGTTCTTGATCATGCAGGATTTTGTTCCCTAGTGAAATGATCTCCGGTGGTGTCTTAAACACGAGCGTTGTCAGAGCTTCTTCATCTTCTTTTGTCTTGTCTTATGTCCCAGACAGTGGCGCATATCCACTATGGGGGATTGGCCAAGAAGCAGGCGGTTTTTTCGTATGCTTAGCAGTAAAGCCAAACTAGATTTAAATTGTGGAGCGTGAGACTAGAACTGTAATTTAGACGTATGATGACCCGCAGAGAATGGCTGGGCCGCTCACTTCTTTCTCTTACTCACATTGTGCTACGGATCGTTTTGGAAACAACTTCGCACCTTTCTAAGTGCTGACCGCGGAACAGTGACGCTCTTGCGATATAATTACCGCCTTTGTCAGCGTACAAATTATACAGGATGTTTCTTCTTTAGCTGCGCCAATTTTTCTAAAAATCGCCTGTGTCACATAGCACAATTCTAACCCTTAATCTAAATTACCCGACGTGGTGGCCATTACTTCTACAAGAAATCAAAATGCTTAATTAATAAATTAACGTTAATACACTAATTAACTTTTTTATTTAAATATTTTACGGCCCATATTGTAATCTAAGAATTGTAATTAGTGAGTTCGGAAGACGTAGGCACGTGGAAAGAATTCTCTGGGCTACACCAGTTTCGAGATTAATTTTCGAAGGGTTAGAATTGTGTTATCTGCTACAGGCAATATTTTGAAACATTGGTGCAGCTAAAAAAAAGTACCTACATATCTATAGTGCCACTGAAGATGCCATGATTAAAGAGCAACACTAGAGCCACAACTGAAGTTACCTTTCAGTTCACCTTACCCGTTCGTCTTCCTTCTCACCGATGCCGGTCGACCACGCACAGCATCGACACGGTGAAAGAATGCGGAATACAGTGGGGACAGACAAAACATTCAATGCAACACGCATGAAAAACCTCGGTAGCTGAGGTGAAGGAATCCAGTCTGTTCCGAAGGAGACTGCTCTTGAAGACGTGAACGAGATGACCAGTATCGAAAAGACGTAATCGCTCTGGTGATAAAAGTGGGTTACCTAGCGAACACCATTACTTATAGCACTAAAGCTTTGCCGGAAGCCAGTCACACATGTTGGGGGAGTGTTTTGGTGCTCAAGTCCTCATGTCAGCCCGACGCTCACAATATTTTTCATCAATTCCTCAGACAGGAAGCAAGAAAAGAACGGTCGAATGTGCTCAGGGCTGTCCTCTATTTTCTAGGTTTCAGTACCGTAACCAGTCACATTAACATCCGTGGTGGAAGAATGCTTCTAGACATGGTCGCAGAACATCAGGATGTGATTCATTCATCTGGACATCGGGCACAGCAGCGACGGGGGGAATGATGATGCGAATCCTTGTTTGAGCTTTTTGGTTCATACAGGTGCCTGACTTTAATTTTAAAGTGGTTCTCGCCGTTACCATTCAGCCTTTTGCGCACATGAATCCAAAACGTAGGGCTCTATAACGTAAAACTATTCCAATGTGTTTTTATTCCAATCTCATGACGTCAAATTTGCGTAATCGCCGACGCAAGCATCGGGCAGTCAGCCGCAGGGTTGCCTGAAGAGACCAATCAAACGCTCTTCTCGTTCATAGGAGGTCACTTTTGTTTGCTTGAAAAACGAATAACATTGCCTACACTGAGCGGCTTGTCTTATCTAATTGGCTCACAAGAGGCGAGGAGCACGCTCAAGTGGAGAGGGATTCGATGGGGCCGAGCCACTGCACTGAAAATCGATAACTGGATGAAGAGGGTGGTGCCGGCGTCTGCGATTGGTCCGCTTTCGCTTACTTAGCTTGCGGTGGCTCGTCGACAATCGCGGCGGCATGCAACGGAAGCTTAAGAATGACGCTAAAACGGATTCTCTGCAAAGAAGAGTTGGCAGAACGAGGTCGTAAACTTTCCGAAAGTGCTCGAAAACATTGCACGGCCACGCAAAAAGATTTACTACACGCATATAAACCCATGCTCTCCTACAGGTGCGAGTAGCCAGTGCCTGAGCGATCGGCGGCAGCCATCTTTTATTCCTTTCGGAACGGGGAAGCCTGCGGCTATTCAGAAGAAAATTCAGTTTTGTTCGGCATATTAATGCATCTTTAACGCGGACACGTCACTTTGACGCGGTGAGTTTTTGCCGTTTTGTGACGTTGCGTGATAGGCAGGTGCAGTGGGTGCATCCCGAAAACTTTTGACCAATAGCCGAGGGCTAATGGCGAAAAGGCATCGAATCAGAAATAACCATTTTTCTTTTGTTTGTTTGCACACGTCATATCAGATGGGGAGCTATCGCGGTTTTCGTGACGTCGCGTGACAGACAGGTGAAGTGGGGGTGGTACAAAAAAGATTTTGACCAATCGCGGAGGGCTGATTACAGAATTGGAATAGAAAAGTTTGGAATAGTTTTACGTTATAAGGCCCCTAATGTCAGAACAGCGGAGGTATGATCATAGAACAGGGGGAAATCCAGCGTAAATCGGGACGTTGTTATACCTTCCCCCAAGGTCAGATGGCGGTAGTTTTCTTGTGGCAAGGCAAAAATACGCGCCTGGGAGGAGGGTACCTATGAACAGGTAGTGATAGCAGAGATAAATATAACAAATTGATTGATTGCATTAGAAGCGATATTAACGAGTTCAAGAAATCGGGGCAGGTGATATTAGTGGGCGATATGAACGCGCACATGGATGATTTAGACGGATATACTGATTACAACGGTTCTCTAGTGCTCGATCTGTGTGATGAACAGAACCACATAGCAGTTAACAGTGAGAATAAGTGTCATGCACTGGTAACGTGGCAATGCGGAAACAGGCAGTCATGTATAGACTACGCCTAGTCTCAGAAAAGGTGTACGAACAACTAGACCAAATGATAATTGACGAACATGGGAAAAATAGCCTGGGTTGCGATCATAGACGCTTAAAATTAAAGTTTGAGAGAGATACTAACGCAAAGCACGAACCAATAGCATCACAATTTCTAAATATGAATGAAGAGCAAATGACAGAGATCGCAAGAAACATAGAGAAGAAAATGAAAGCTTTTCCTGCAGCAGTCTAGGAATAGAAGGAACTGGTAGACGTTATGCAGAAGGTAATAGACACACACGGCAAGAAAATTGTTCGGTTGGAAAGAGGAAACCATGTAAGTGGTGGAACAGGGAAATAAAGCAAGAAGAGTGTTACCAGACGTCTAGGGATCTTTGAGAAGTCAAAAAGTTGAGATTACAGGAAGAAGAGGTGCTCTTTACATGGAAGAAATACCGAGGAAAGAAAAGGGTGGTGAGTGAGCTCGTGCAAGAGAAAATTAAATGCGCAAGTGAACATTGGGTGCATAACATTCGCAAAAGAGACAAAGGCGCCCCAAAAGGATTCCGGAACCTTATAAGAGGACTCGGAGCTATAACTAAATATTCTCAAAGAACTGTAAAGGATAAAGACGGTAACAGCTTCGAAGGTGACGACACGTTGCGGTACCTCACAGACGTTATTAGGGACAACTTCGGCATGAAAGAGAGCGTAATTCGGACTCAGACAGATTCAGCAACAACAGAGAAGCCTGAGAGACCCTGCAAGTGGTGCCAAAAAATACCCTGCAATGTTAAGAAGCCCTGGTTCAACTCCAAGTTACAAAGGCTTTCCAACCCCAAAAGAAACGACTGTGTCAAACAGCAAATAAAAGTGCACTCGCATCGAAATGGAATGCTTATAAGGAGGCGAACAATGCTTGCACAGAGGCTCTAAAACTTGCCAAAAAGGCATTCCAAGTACACACTTTGCCCACAATTCTTGCGAATGACCTTAGAAAGCTTCGGCGTGTTATTAACCATTCCAAAGATAATTCGGTCACACTGATTGATTCTAGTGGTTCACCGGTACCCGATGATGTATGTCCCTATGTCCTTCATTCTGTGTTCTGTAACAACTGTGTCGTATGTACTGACCTTGTGCTTCCAACTCTTGAGTGTTGCAATTACCCACCTACGGACATAGGCTTGCCGACAAGTAAGCCTCACCAGGAATTATTAAAGACTCCCCCTCCTCTCTCTCTCTCTGTCGCCGTCCTGATGTTTCTTTTCTTCATATCCGTCTTTCGCGCAGTTTGATTCGTGTCACCACACCAACTCTCCCGGCAGACCTATTGCAATGCATTTCAAGTATCAAAACCTGGGTTACAAATTGCGAACCCATTGCAATTTGCAATGCAATTGCAAACGCTATTATATGCTGAAATGCAGATGACAAGCTTTCTAAGGTAATCCCACTTGAATTAACTCACGGCAGATTTAACACGCTGGATTTACAACATAGTAATAACAGCAGCCCTACGTAGTAAGTTACTTCGATATTATTATTACGTCGATATTCATAGAACCAATGATGGTCTGATGCTCTGGTAGCGAGATATCGACCATTTTTTTCTAGCTCCGACTACATGCTTGCAACCTGCTTCTCAACTCTCCCTTTGCTTCAACAATGTTCAGCATTCCACAGCTTATCTCATAATTTTTTTTTCAGGATTATATCTTCCGTTGGGCTTTACACCAGCAGCAAGACCACTGTTACCCCTGTGGTGCCTAGGACAGCCACGAGTACACCCCACGATTCCTAGGAAATGCGAAGAAGACCCGTCATTCAACAGTGGCTCTACGTCAGTTCACACGGTCATTACTGAACGAGGCATATGAACAAAGAACGCACATTTACACCGACGGATATGTCTCAGTCGCCAGCTCCACAGGCGCTGTTACCATCCCGGCCTTACAAGTTACAATTATTTTCAAGGTATCCCATACAATGACCTCTACGGGCAACAGAACTTGCCGCTCTACGTGTCGCTGTTAATTACATCGCACAAGCTAAACCTCGAAAGTGAGTCGTTTTTTTGTGACTCCAAGGCATCCCTTCAGAGTCTGCAGTCAGCTTTACGACGCAAGACCCAACTAGTGTTTGAGACTAGAGAGGTTATCCATCAAGCCCTCATAAACGGACATGATATCATCTTTCAATGGCTTCCGGGGCACTATGGCATCGTCTGAAATGACCTTGCTGATGATGCCGGCCGGTCATCCCATAAAGAAACCCTGACACTTCCTATACCCTTATCAAGGACAGATGCTGCGAGGGGTCTTCGTTTACTTGCTCAAACCAAGACGGAAACTTTGTGGAACACCCCGCTTTTTTCAACTGCCGTCTCCACCAGCTGGATCCTACATTAAAGCTGAAGATCCTTTCGAACTTCTCCGGCGGTGATGCAACTTTACTGTGCCGCCTTTTGTTAGGGGTGGATTTTACGAAAGCCTACTCATTCCTTATTGGAATGTCCGACCCATCGGTCTGTGACTCGTGCAGCTGTGAAGAGACGATCGAGCACGTATTGGTTATGTAATCTCTATGACAACGAACGCGACGTTCTTCGGAGGGTGTTAAACCGATTAGATGACCGACCGTTATCACAGACTAAGATTCTCGGGCCATGGCCTCACGCGTCGCAGGCTTGCAAAGCGACGCGGGCACTGCTACGTTTCATGAAAGCAACTGGTCTCAGTGACTGATTATAGGCGTGAAGTTATGGACATCCGCACGTATTCACATCGACGGTACCTTCTTCCCTTCTTCCCTCCCTCCCTCTCCTTTCTTTTCTTCCTTTAAGCCTCTTCCCCTGTGTAGGGTAGCAAATCGGACCTGCGTCTGGCTCACCTCCGGACCTTTCCTTCCTTCCTACACTCCCTCCCTCCCCCTCCTCCCCCCCTCCTCCTCCTCCTCCTCCTCCTCCTCCTCTTCCTCATTATTATTATTATTATTATTATTCTTTAGTAGAAGTGACGGCGGACGTATCGTTAATTTTGCCTTTAGTACTAATTAGGCATGCGACCCTGGTACTCTAGTCACGTTATTAATATTGATGAATATACTTTAAATACCAGCGTTTTCTAGAAAATTATAAACGATAAGTGAATTTTAGATTGTCGGAGCAGTAATAGCTGCAACAACCTAATCGTTGCGACCTCATGCCTCCGGTCTTCCGTGTATCACAGTGAATTACAAGATGAGGTTAACTGCACTGCTATTAAATACGCTTAATTCTTTTCGCGTGTATCTGCGCTCCGAAACCAGTTTTTCACGGTTTACGCGCAATTGCTTCGGTGAATCTAGTTTCATACATTGCATGTGCATGATTTGGATGGTTTATCAGAAGAACGGCTTTATCGACCGCAAGTCGGATGCACCTAACCAATCGAAACGCGTTCTGCATATCTGGTCTCTCCAAAAAGAGCTCATTTTTGTGTTTTTACTTGCAAAATCAGAGTAAGGGCCGTGGTTTGTGCAATTTATTACTCGTTACATATTGAGATAGATTTATGCAACGCGATGCTGGATAGTGCTTCTGACTTTGAGTGAGCTTATGACCTACAGCCATAAATAATCCCGAAAATATCCGGCGAGAATAGATATGTACTTTCTCGAAAAGAGCGCGCCAGGGTTTCGCTTGCATCTCTTCATGCTTATATTTAGAAATATGAAAAAGAAAAAAAAATTCTTGCTGGCTACACAACCCACTTTTACTGGATTTCGTAACCAGCGACGTTTCAATCACTAGCTCACTGTTACAAGACGACTTGCTTTGAAGCGTTCTACTTCATTTTATTTATACGTTGCGTTGGAGTAGCAAGTCCCTGGTAGTTTGCAACCGTCCCTTGATAGTTCCGTGATCTAAAAGGAACTGTGTTAGAATAATAGAAACTAACCCAATATTTCCCAACAACCAACTGCTAAAGTCTGGTTGCTTTTCTCCGTCTGTTAAACAATGTATCGCTAATCATCAGAAGTGAAACAATGACAAATGTTTTCGAAGCAATGCAGAAACAAAATGGCTAGTGCAAGCTTTGTTTTTGGCTTTGCAGCAAAGCCTACATGACAGTCTGGAAGTTTTGCTTTAGTCAATCACTATATTGTTTTTTGGTAGTCCACTCATGTAGCAGTTTTGTACTTTACGCTACGACCATAGATGTTTTCCTTGCAACGGCCCTTTTACATACATGTGTCAGCGGCACGCAAGTCCTTCGGCAGCCTTTTCTTTTTCCACAACTTCTAATCTTTTGTCGGCAATCATTTATGTAGAGTTTTTTTGGAAAGCTGGTCAAACAGCAGTCATTCGTTCTTCTAAAGCTTGTCTGCAATCAGGCTCTACTTAAGTTGCTGGCAGGCTATTTGTGCATGTTTTTTCTATTTTTATGACACTTAATGACATTGTGTTAAAACTGATCCTTTTCTTCCGATAGCTGTCGTTTTTGCACTAGTCAGTGCAGGCGTGGTCCCTAACTATACCGAAATAAATATTCCTGCTGTAAATATATGCTTTTGCGTTTGGCTATTCGATATTCGATTCGATATTGGACACATACTATTCGTATCCGACTCATATTAAAAAAAGTTGATATTCGCCCACTGCTAGCCTTTCATTATTGTCCTATAACTACGCCTGCCGTAAATGAGGACCACCAATGAGGACTCATAGAGGAAAGATTTCGAGCTCGTAAATGGCCAGCCTTCGCGGGTGGTATACTCTTGCGTTGTTAGAACAGAAGAAGGCCATGCCGGTCGAGAGAAAAAAAAAAACCGCGCGATATTAAGCTGCGGACCTCCGCTCGCGTATTCTCACACACCTCACTTCTCCTCTCGCTCTGCGAACTAAAGAGATGCAGCGAGCGGAACCACCCGGGCCACAAGCGACCGTTACTTTCCTTCGGCGCGTGGCACGGCCCGAGTCAATCGATATCCTTTACAACAGTAGACGCCCACCCTCGAATCGAGCTCTAACAAACGGCAGGACAGGCGAGCGGACCTACACGTGCGCCGTGCTTCTTCTTTTTTTCCTCGTGGATCTCGCCGTGGGCTGCGCATGCCGTATGAGGGTCTTCAATAGGTGGCGACACGATGGTGAAACTTGCGAGAAAAAAGAAAACAAGAAGACAGGAATGGATGGTCGTCGAGATGAAAAGAGACGTCGCGCAAAGGCTCTTCGCACAGAGAACACGTGCTGGTGCCCCTCGATATTTACGAAGGCGGTGTTTGTGAACAACGTGGTGTGCCGAGCGTAACTGCCGCTCAGTATATCGTGCAGCTGCGTGAGAAGAACTGGCTCTGCGTGGCGTAGGGAATCAGTGCATCAATTTAATCGTCAGGTTTTCGGGATTTTTCTCGTTTTGCGTGCTAGAGTTCTTCCACAGCACTCCTCGTGTTCAATAAACTATCAATTTTTTACGCACCAGGCTAGTACCATTATTTCGCAAAAGCGTGATGCATCTTTTTCAAACTAAGAACTCAGCAGAGAGAGAGAGAGAGAGAGAGAGAGAGAGAGAGAGAGAGAGAGAGAGAGAGAGAGAGAGAGAGAGAGAGAGAGTACGACTATTTAGGACACGTATTTTCGATTAAAATGGTAATAGGAGTGCTATAGAAGTGTAACAAATCGAGAATGTCGATGTGTTTGTGAGTTTACGTATTTCCTGCAGCCATGAATGTTATGGGCTCTTTCCCCACCACTCCATATAATGTAAGCAGCTGTCCGTTTAACTGAAAATACTAAATGAAAAGGTTTGGAGCACCACGCCTCCAGCTTCTACGTCTCGCTTCTGGCATATGCGCTCGTCGTAAGTGTCTTCGCCAGGTGTCATCGCCAATTCGACAGCGGGCTAGTTGGCTGAACATGCTTATAATTTTAACTATTTTATTATTATTACTTCAAGGCACGCCAAGAGATTGCTCGTGAGGTAGTTTGCGTGTTTGGTGACTGACAGAACGTGCTTTACTTGCACTACTTGAATATATTAGGTAATGGAAGGAGTGTAGAAAGTCCAGAACCTCATGGCTGAGGTGTAGCGCGATGCATCGTGGAACCAACAGAGCGCAGGCATACTTTATTAAGATTGTACGTTGGGCTTGTCGGTACGCCGTGCTGTAAAACTGTGCGTAACTTACGCCCCCTGTGTGCCTGCGCGCGCACGCGTGTGTGTGCATGTGTGTGTTATGATGTTGAGAACGTGCTATTGGGTTCAATTTTTGACAGTGGTAGCCTCATAGCGATGGACATGGAATGTAAAAACACTTGTCTTCGATTTACACTCGCGCAAGGAATCCCTGCAGGTTACCGATGCGGCCAAAAATGAATAGCCCACACGACAGCCCTCTGAAGTTAAGAAAGAGGGATTGCCGTTGGGCGTCATTCTACTACAACTACTACTACTACTACTACTACTACTACTACTACTACTACTACTACTACTACTACTACTACTACTACTACTACTACTAATAATAATAATAATAATAATAATAATAAAATTCCGGCAGAACCCATCCCGACCTTAATGACTGTCGACGTTAATGCGATTAGCTTACAGGTAACGGGGCGACACACCGTATTGCCAGCACCGAAACGCATCATGTATATGCGCCGTGTACTGCAGCCGGCTTCCTCTTTTGCGATTCTCCTC